>NC_137221.1:21887303-21892303 GCF_949987685.1 Ammodytes marinus
TGTGTGTGTGTGTGTGTGTGTGTGTGTGTGTGTGTGTGTGTGTGTATTTCACTGTGTGTCTGTGTCTTCCAGTCTGCAGTGCTTCCTGTGAATAATCTCTCCTTATAAAGGAATCTTTGTCAGCGGTTGTTTGTCCAGATGTTCTTAATGAGAAAAGGCAGACGCTGTTTAAGGTCGAAGGTCAAACTGGGCCAACCAATGAGACGGAGTGACCTGAGCACGCTCAGTACGCTCCATGTTAACGTCTGAGTCCAACACAAACTTACTGAGGTTTCTCCCATTTCTTGTTTGTCAAACAGGAAACATGATGTTGAGATTATACACTGCACAGACTCTAACCAAAACCGGCCTCCACTCAGACTAAATAATGTTTGATCATCAGATTCTGTAGACAGAGGCAATTTACAAAGCAATACAAAAAAGAGAAGAAAAAAAGAACTAATTTACTAAACTACGGAAGAGTGAAAGGAGTGAGAGGAGGAAGTTTGTTTTTCTTTTGTCACTTCAAAAAAGAAAGTGTAGATGTGGAGAGTAAAGCAGACAGTTCCAGACTGCGGAGAAGTTGTAAAGATACTGACAGATTGTAACTTCCAGGATCAATAACTCTTTAAGTAAAACATTATTAAAACACAAACGATGCATCTTTGCTATCGTCGTAAAGGCAGACAACGGGCTCAAACCTCATTTTGACTCCAAACCAGACGTCCTCTTAGCTCCACTGCTTTTTATTCTCCACATTTTATAAACTTTTTTTCTTTGAGTTCATAATTAAAAAAAACATCGTCTTCTGATTAGAAGCTCCACTGTAACTCAGAGAGAATAAGGTTTGTAATAAACTGCGCTGAAGAAATAAAGCTTGATTTTAAATTTGAACGACCTCACTAAACTCCTTCATGTTTTCGTCTCATCAGGAGGAGAAGAAATGTTTTGTGTGCGACTCCATGACGTCGTACGTTGACATCGTCGATGAGACATACGGACATCGGATAGAGAACGTGGTCCCAACCTTCGCTAACAGACTGAAGACCTGGTGGCAGTCTGAGAACGGTAAGGAGGAGGAGGGGGGGGGGGGGGGGGCTGAATGTCTGATAGTTTCTCCATAGAAATCATGATACAGCGCCTATTGGGCTAGGCATTGGGCGTTAACAATACATAAATCATGAGCTTTTAATCATTCTCCTTAGTGTGTGTGAATGGTAGACTAGTCACAAGATAATACATTCTCATGCCAAGACAAGAAGACAAACTGTAATAGGGTGTTACAGGTTACAATGTACAAAATAAACATTAACCTTGTTTGGAAGCCCAAATGTCACAGATGAGAATATGGATCAATGAGGAAAAAAAACTATCCACTATTAATCGACTATAGGCAAGATTCAACCAATCAGATTTTGTCTACGTAAGTTGTGATTCGGGCACAGCTCTAGTAGTAATGTCAGAATATTGATGAACAGTCAACACAGTGAATGCATTGATTATAGATTATCAGATGGTGATGGGCTAAGGCCAGGGCTGCACGCTTATTTTTTAAAGTGGTAGCACTGGTGCTAGCAAGCAAAAAAATTCAGTAGCACAAAACTAAATTTGGTAGCACACAAAGTATGATCGAAAACTTGCATGACCCTAACCCTTGCTTTTAGCACTAATTACCTTTGAGCATGTCATCTTGGTTTTATTTGAGATTCTCAATGAATATGATATCCTAGTGTGCAGTAATAATTGTAGAAAAATTAATAGGGGTGCACTGATTGCAATTTAGACAAGAGTCTAACCTGTCAATGGCAATTTTTTTGCTGATTCAGAATTATTTCCCACTCCCCATAGAACTATAAAAAATAATGTCTATACCTATATATTTTTATAAGCATATCATTATTATATTAGGCTAATAATAACAAAAATGTTTAGAACATTTCATTCTTTTAATGAAAACCATACTTTAAAACATTGAACATATAGCCTATTAAATAAATTAGTAAACATAGTTATACAATTTAGGTTAAATTCAAGTTAAATAGGTTGTGTCAATCTTTGTTTAAATCATAGATAGTTACTGCTGTTGACTGCTTTCTTTATAGGTCCATGGTTGACTGCAGGGCTGTGAAGCGCTAACTTCCTGTTCTTACCTGCTTCAAAATAAGAGTCAACTCGCATTTGGCTAGTAACCGACTTTTATTGTGAAGGCGCACAGGAAATTTTCTGTTTGCACACGCACTAACTTGACTGCGTTAAGGTAAAGAGAGCCGTCTCCTTCCTGTTTTTAACCGTTGGTGAAGTTAGACGCTATAATCGCCGCACAAGCACAGATCCCGAGCACACATCTTTCACCAGCCAAAGTGGAGGGTAGACTTAATAACTTACTCGCCTAAGACTACATTCACCCGCATTTGGAGAGTGTTAATGTAGAGCCCTCTAAGCAGTATTGTGCATAGCTCCTCTGTGTTTCAAAGAGACAGCATCTGCTCATTAGCACTGGTGCGACTGGACTTGTATTCATCATCGCACGTGATCAATTTCAGTAGCAAATGCGATCAAAACTGTCGCACTGTACAGCCCTGGCTAAGGCTAATGGTAGGATGTAACTAACCCTTATCCTAACCTTACGATTGTACTGCTGTGATATTCTTTAGGTCTGGAAAACGTCACCCTTCAGCTGAACCTGGAGGCGGAGTTTCACTTCACTCACCTCATCATGACCTTCAAGGTGAGTCACACGCAGCAGGGGATTGTGGGTAATCACAGGGGACGGGGTTTCCTTGTCACCGATCAGTTAAGTTTAAACAGCTGTTTACAGGAAGGCACTGATGCAAGGCACTTAACCCCAAACTGCTCCAGGAGCACTGTACTATGTCTGACCCTGCACGAGGAGGACTCCCTCTGGAGTGTGTTGTCTTTAGAGGGGATATGCGAATAGACAAATCTCAATGTACCTTGTGTAAATTGACTAATAAAGAAGAAACTTAATGACCCTTATTGTCAGGAGATCTGGATCTTATAGACATGTCAGCTGATGTAGTTCTTGTTCTCAGACAGCCATTCACGTTAACTTTGTTTCTCAGACGTTTCGCCCGGCTGCCATGGTGATCGAGCGCTCGGCTGACTTTGGGAAGACGTGGCAGGTTTACCGTTACTTTGCCTACGACTGTGAGACTTCCTTCCCGTTCGTCTCCAACGGTCCAATGCAGAAGGTGGATGATGTCATCTGTGACTCACACTACTCCGACATCGAGCCTTCCACTGAAGGAGAGGTAAGCTACAATCCACCAACCGCTTAAAGCCACCAGAAACCTGGTCTAAAATATAAAGCCTTGTTTCCACTGAGCAGGGTGTGGTTCGGTTCGGGTCGGCTTAGCCCGCTTTTATTTTGCATTTCGATGGTTGTTATCCAAAAGTTGGGTAGGGTCCCCAAATATGCGAGCTGAGCCATCTCCTATATTTGGGACCAAGCCGTTTGAAAGTTTCCCAAAAGGGTGGAGCTACACACTGCAGTCCGTTGATTGATCTACAATAGACTTTATTCTTATTATTACAGACTCATGGTCCAAGATAATAAACAGGACAATACATTAAACATTGATTGAGTTAATCAGCAGGCTACACTGTGTCTCGCAGCTATGACGTCAACATAGTCGTTCCCGTAGCTTTCTATCCCCGTCCGGCATTAAACCCTGCCCTACCAAAAGGGTTCTGTCGGCGGTGGAAACGCAACCCAGGTCTAGCGTAACCGAGCAGCACCGACCAGAGCTGCACTGCTCAGTGGAAACGAGGCATAATCATCTATCCACCAATGATGATGTAATAACACACGCAGTGATGTCATCTTTTGAAATGTGGTGTTTGTCTCTCAGCTGATTTTCAGAGTTCTGGACCCGGTGTTTAAGATCGACGATCCGTACAGCCCCAGGATCCAGAGTAAGTGACTGTAACAACCATCTTTCAGGATTATTGATTAGATTCTGATCACAGACGGGACGGCAGAAACCGTGATTTATTCTAGTTCTTAGATCATTGTTTAGAGGAACTTTCAGAGCACCAGAGGAACTATAGTAACAGAAGTGGTCCAAAGAAGAAAAAAATCGCTTTTTAACCACATACTGTATATAAAGGCTTACCTAACACATAAATATCCCTTCAATTGTAAGCTAAATGCAGGATTTCTAAACTGCTTTAGTTTGCCGCCAGTCAGCCGTTTATTTTTGCACTTTTTTTTTCAAGCAATGTTCTGCCATGTATAACTACGCCTACTCCTTTGTGGATATAAAAGGCTCATTCCAAGGTCATTAAAAAAAACAAGAGATTATACACTGACTTAAACATACTGATGATTATTTTATTCCATTTCTACCAAGACTGTTCTGAAAAATAACTATAAATTCTACACACTGCACCTTTAACAAGTGTTTAGTTCCCCAGTAGTAAGTTCCTCTAAAAATGTTCCGACAACTGTTTTGTCCTAAAACGCCTATTGCATGTTATTGACCTTGTGTTGACGAGCATGTATGGGGCTTTTCGATCAGTCTCTGTTAATTGATTATTGATGTTTGGATTGTGTTCAGACATGCTGAAGATCACCAACCTGAGAGTGAAGTTCACCAAACTCCACACACTGGGAGACAACCTGCTGGACCCTCGCATGGAGATCAAAGAGAAATATTACTACGCTGTGTACGACATGGTGGTGCGAGGAAACTGCTTCTGCTACGGTCACGCCTCTGAGTGCGCCCCCGTCAAGGGGGCGCACTCAGAGGAGGGAATGGTGAGAGCCTAGCTTAGCATAGCCTGGTGAGACCAGCCTGATCCATTGTAAAATGTAAAAGGCAGATTGTAGATTGTTATTAATCAGCTGAACTGTGTGGTTTGGTCTCCAGGTTCATGGTCACTGCATGTGTAACCACAACACCAAAGGGTTGAACTGTGAACTGTGCCAGGACTTTCACCACGACCTGCCATGGAGGCCGGCAGAGGGACGCAACACCAACGCCTGCAAGAGTGAGTTC
>NC_137221.1:23762303-24139803 GCF_949987685.1 Ammodytes marinus
TGATTTCATTTGAATAAAAACACAGACTATAATTTCACATCTTGCCTCCCAAAAAACACATTTAATTTATTCATTCCTACCTTTTATTGAAGTCACAGAGCTTTCAGAAAAGCAACAACTGCTCTTGATGGAACTGTCTGCCAGTTGAAATTGCAAAGCGCAGCAAATATTGTGATGATGTTATCCATCTTTGCCATAAGGATCCTCCACAGATAAAACTAAACTTGATTCTTTGCAAACCGCACACACATAAGAATATATGTTTTTAAATATTGTCTAAGACCCCATATACCAAGATACGCTTGTAAATAATGTTAATTTTTGTATTGTGGATAGTAGGATGGCTATTCACAGTAGGCCTACTAAGGGCTTCAGATTAAATGGGGGACATTTCAATATTTAAAAAAAAAGAAGACACACAGAACTGTTAGACAGTAAGATAAATAAATCTCATTTAAAAATGATATATTATACATTAAAGACTTACTTGCTGTTGAGTTGTCAGCGGACGATACTCTCCAAAATGTCGCCAAATGTCTTAACTCCACATTACTCTGCAGGATTGCAGATTTAAGTGCCCACATAACAACTTTTTGTGCACATAAAACATGATAGGGTATGTCCTCCGACATGGAAGATGATATACCCAAAAGTGTAAGTCACTGTAATTTCCCTCTGCACCGTCCCATGCACTCCATACTTCACCTCTCTGATGGGTACGCCACATATTTTCAATTTATGCATGACGGGAAGGGGGTCGAAAGTGACAAAGATGCGGCGGAATAAAAAGAAAAAGAATTAAAACTGCAAGCAGTGATGAACGGTTCCTCGCCCTCTCGTCATGGCGTCCGTATCGAGCGCGTCGCGGACACTTCCGCGCTTCCGGCTTGCAGCATGTGTGGGCGAGGGCCCGTTCATCACTGCTTGCAGTTTTAATTAGGGCCCGAGCACAGACATGTGCGAAAGCCCTATTGTAATCGGTACGATTTTTATTCTTATTTTTCTTTTTCCGACTCTTTTTTGGCACTTTTCACCCCCTTCCCGTCATGCAAAAGTTGAAAATCTTTGCGTACCCATCAGACCTGCAAAAAATTTCAATGTATCAGTGGTTCAGGATTTGATCTCAAAAACGGCGCCCCCTATGGCCAAAAAGTGTTTTTCAGGAAATGCATGCTCAAAAATTGGGCTAGAAGCCTGAAATTGCCGGACAACATGTAATGGCCCAAGGCGCACATAAATGCAATTTCATGTCCAGGGCCAAAATCAACAGGAAGTCGGCCATGTTGGATGTAGTGCCAAAAACCGCCAAAACCATCTTTTCGCATTTCGACGAACTAGTCCTAGAGTTTTCACGCCAGGGACGTCAAACCACTTCTCAAATACAAAAGACTCTTGCCCGATAAGGAATTGCGAAAAGATTTCAAATTTCTCCCAGTACCAGGGATCTATTGGGGGTCAAAGTGTCGCGTAAATACGCACCTCATGAAACTTCAATTCATCATAGCTCAGGCTGTGTTATACCTAGCTGCACCAAATTACAACCCCAAATGTATCTTTGCAGGCCCCACAAAAAAGCCTCTTGAAGCCCCGCCCCAAAATCAACAGGAAGTCTTTAAATGTGAAATATGTGAATAGGGGCGGGGCTTAATAACACGTTGGCCATAACTCCTTAACCATAGGTCCTATCATCATCAAACTTGCTGGGTATGCGCAGAAGTCATGTGGTAGCATGTCCCTCTAAGCTTATCGCGATGAACCCATAGGGGGCGCCACAGGGGCGGGGCTTAATAACACGTTGGCCATAACTCCTTAACCATAGGTCCAATCATCATCAAACTTGCTGGGTATGTGCAGAAGTCATGTGGTAGCATGTATCTCGAAGCTTATCGCGATTAACCTATAGGGGGCGCCACAGGGGCGGGGCTATCCACAAATTGGCCATAACTCCTTAACCGTAGGTCCTATCATCATCAAACTTGCTGGGTATGTGCAGAAGTCATGTGGTAGCATGTCCCTAGAAGCTTATCGCGACGAACCCATAGGGGGCGCCGCCTATCCACAAATTGGCCATAACTCCTTAACCGTAGGTCCTATCATCATCAAACTTGCTGGGTATGTGCAGAAGTCATGTGGTAGCATGTCCCTCGAAGCTTATCGTGACGAACCCATAGGGGGCGCCGCCTATCCACAAATTGGCCATAACTCCTTAACCGTAGGTCCTATCATCATCAAACTTGCTGGGTATGTGCAGAACTCATGTTGTAGCATGTCCCTCGAAGCTTATCGCGACCAACCCATAGGGGGCGCCGCCTATCCACAAATTGGCCATAACTCCTTAACCGTAGGTCCTATCATCATCAAACTTGCTGGGTATGTGCAGAAGTCATGTGGTAGCATGTATCTCGAAGCTTATCGCGATTAACCCATAGGGGGCGCCACAGGGGCGGGGCTTAATAACAAGTTGGCCATAACTCCTTAACCATAGGTCCAATCATCATCAAACTTGCTGGGTATGTGCAGATGTCATGTGGTAGCATGTATCTCGAAGCTTATCGCGATTAACCCATAGGGGGCGCCAGAGGGGTGGGGCTATCCACAAATTGGCCATAACTCCTTAACCGTAGGTCCTATCATCATCAAACTTGCTGGGTATGTGCAGAAGTCATGTGATAGCATGTCCCTCGAAGCTTATCGCGACGAACCCATAGGGGGCGCCGCCTATCCACAAATTGGCCATAACTCCTTAACCGTAGGTCCTATCATCATCAAACTTGCTGGGTATGTGCAGAAGTCATGTGGTAGCATGTCCCTCGAAGCTTATCGCGATCAACCCATAGGGGGCGCCGCCTATCCACAAATTGGCCATAACTCCTTAACCGTAGGTCCTATCATCATCAAACTTGCTGGGTATGTGCAGAAGTCATGTGGTAGCATGTCCCTCTAAGCTTATCGCGATGAACCCATAGGGGGCGCCACAGGGGCGGGGCTTAATAACACGTTGGCCATAACTCCTTAACCATAGGTCCAATCATCATCAAACTTGCTGGGTATGTGCAGATGTCATGTGGTAGCATGTATCTCGAAGCTTATCGCGATTAACCCATAGGGGGCGCCACAGGGGCGGGGCTATCCACAAATTGGCCATAACTCCTTAACCGTAGGTCCTATCATCATCAAACTTGCTGGGTATGTGCAGAAGTCATGTGATAGCATGTCCCTCGAAGCTTATCGCGACGAACCCATAGGGGGCGCCGCCTATCCACAAATTGGCCATAACTCCTTAACCGTAGGTCCTATCATCATCAAACTTGCTGGGTATGTGCAGAAGTCATGTGGTAGCATGTCCCTCGAAGCTTATCGCGACGAACCCATAGGGGGCGCCGCCTATCCACAAATTGGCCATAACTCCTTAACCGTAGGTCCTATCATCATCAAACTTGCTGGGTATGTGCTGAAGTCATGTGGTAGCATGTCCCCTGAAGCTTATCGCGACCAACCCATAGGGGGCGCCGCCTATCCACAAATTGGCCATAACTCCTTAACCGTAGGTCCTATCATCATCAAACTTGCTGGGTATGTGCAGAAGTCATGTGGTAGCATGTATCTTGAAGCTTCGGAACCACCGCCTTGCAGCACCGGCGCCTGATTAGCCAAAAAACATCAAAAATGGACGCCATGAACCCTTTGATAGATCATAACTCAGGCTGTGTTGTACTTAGAACCACACAATTTCATACAGCAATGTACAATCCCAGTACGAACAAAAAAGCCTCTTGACGCCCCGCCCCAAAATCAACAGGAAGTGTTGTTTTTAGCAATATTCGCCCAAAAAACAGGAAGTTGCCCTAACTCCACCATGCTCTGTCTCATCTTCTCCAAATTTCTTATGGTCAATGACATCCAAGGCCTGAGGAAGCCCGCACGCTAATATTCATATAAAGTGAGAGCGCCAAGTAAATATTGCATGTTACCTCCACATCCTACACACTTGATCAAATCAACCTCAGAGCAGCTCAGGGAGGTACCAGGGATCTATTGGTGGTCATAGTTGGCATAAATACGCACCTCATGAAACTTGAATCCATCATAGCTCAGGCTGTGTTATACCTAGCTGCACCAAATTTCAAACCCAAATGTATCTTTGCAGGCCCCACAAAAAAGCCCAATGACGCCCCGCCCCAAAATCAACAGGAAGTCTTTTAAATCGCCACGAAACAGGAAGTTGTAACTTTGCCCTGCAAGGTCCCATATTTGGTCTTCTGTAGCATCACTAGGATAAACTCCACCTTTTCAATAATGAAGCATTTCCTTAGCAGTATCTTGCCATCATCTCCACGAAACAGGAAGTCGTAACTTTGCTCTGCAAGGTCCCATATTTTGTGTTCTTTAGCAACACTAGGATAAACTCCACCTTTTCAATAATTAAGCATTGCAGTAAGTTGAAATACTATAACATGACATATGCTCATATAGATTTTGTACCATTACCAACAAAACCATCTTCATGTTGTAACCTTTACCCACTGTAATTATTTTATTTTCCATTGTGTTCTTTTTCTACTTATTTACAGGGCATGCACAGATAGGTAAATGGTTAATGCAATGCACTGGGAGACAGGTCACCTAGGTTGAAATGCCAGCTGGTACAATAATTACATATTTACGTTATTTTCTCTTACAGTGGAGATACGCCACACATCTAATATATTATTGTAGTTTTATTTGCTTATTTGTTAAAGGAAATTGCCTATATTGTTTTAATGTATGTGTTGTTTACACACATTGACTATATCTACATAGTTCCAATTACATTCAACCGGAAATAAAGTAGTCCATGAATACACAATATTCTTTGATAATTGTTTAATTTTTAGGTACAGAGTACACATAAGATTTCAAGACATCATTAAAACTAAATACAACACAAAGCCACTATTTAGTAGGTGATTTGCTAAGGTCAACAAATCATGTTTGATCCTGTGTTGGTTTGAAGATGGAAAAAGCAAACAAATACGATGTAATGTGAAGCTTTTATAGCCAACAAGCTTTGGTGATCTCCATCTGATGACGATTCTCAGCCAACAATCCAGAGAAGTGGGAGAGGAAATCTTCGAGGAGTGAAGGTCTCAGAAAAGGAATTATTATAAACTGACTAAATGAACACACACATGCAACTCTGTTATTTTGTGCCTGACTAGAGGGAATTTACTATAGTTGCTAACAGTAAATGTCACAAAATCTACATTAATGACAGAATACATCTGTCAGACCAATATCACAAGATTCTGCAAGATAATTTACATTTTTAATTTTAAACCCTATGTATTCAAGATTATCAATGGACTATTCTCATGTAATATTTCCAATTAAAACACAGCAGTCATACAAGTAAAGTTATTAAATCATGTAACATTTATTGCCTTAATAATAATCAATGTTATATTCAATAAAACAGGAAGTGAAGACATGCTATCCCAATGACTTTAATGATGAACTTTTAATCAATAAATAAAAGTGCAAAATACACTACTAAAAAAACAAGACTGATGAAAAGACTGAATAAATGACCTTAAATTATAATAAAATCCAATGAAAAAATAAAATCAAGTAAAGGAAGATATGATTAGGCTTACATTAAAACCGATACTACTAAGGTGGTTCTTATTTTAAAAACATGAACATCCCTCTGCTGTTATGACTCAATTTGAAAAAACTACCACAAAAACCCTTTAAACGGGGGGAAAAGGGCTAAGAAACCTCAGGAGCAGCAGAGAAGGCATGCATCTTCCAGGACTGATGTGAAATGGATGTTTTATTTCAGTGATTTTAAAAAATATATACATATTGAAATGACATAGTACATGTGTATGTGGCTGCAGGCTGATGTTAAGATGTCTCTAGAAGCTTCCTAAGCCACACCAACTTCTTTTCAGCAAGGAGACCTGGGAAAAAAACAAACAGAGCAGCAATTACACAGGTGTATAGAGGCGAAAGAGTGACACAGACACGCTAATGTAACAAAGTTTTACCTGCACTGATTAGCAGACGACAGGTTGATTCCCAAAAGGAAGGTCCACTCTGACAGATCAAAGCAGGGGATGGGGACTCTGGTACATAATCCAGAAGAACCTGAGTAAAACAGAGAGGATGGATAAAGACAAACAATTAGATAAGGTCAAAATGTATATAAATGCAGACTGAAAGACTGAGACAGACAAGAATAGGAAGGAAAAACTAAAGGATAAGACTTGTTACCTGTAGAAAATGGACCAGATTTCAAACCAGTAATCACCATTACAACCAGGAGCTCCAAGTGATGGGTGTACTGTTGTATCATTAGCAACCACCTATTACAAGGAGACAATTACCAAGACAGAGCATACATTACCGTATAAATACTAGTGGGCAAGTTGTTTTTTGTTTGAGTGAGTGAGTGTATGAGAGGGAGAGAGAGAGAGCAAGTAAGTGTGAGAGGCTTTAAAAAACACTAAATTAAATTTTGTGCTATTATAAAAGACAAATATTTACTGCAGATATTGATTTATTTGTAAGTACTAAATAATTACTAAACAAGTAAAATTACCTTGTATAAAGCACGATACGATGCTCAGTGACCAGTCACAGAAGCGGCTTACCTGAGGTGTGTGGGTATGTCAGTCTTATTGGCTAAGGCATTGTTAATTTCCTCAGGGAATAAAAAAAGAAGACAAGTTACAGCAGTGACAGAAAACATTCAGAAAGGCTTGTCTTAGTAATAAGCCCAATCACCAACGACAAGGTGCAAGCCACGAGAGGGAACATATAAGACAGACGGGACAAACATTGAAAACTGAAAGGCACAAGACAACGGAGACAAGACAATACAACATACACAGCATCTCCTCCAATACAGCATGGCCTTTAGGGACATAATAAAATCAACAACAAAAACAATAACAGTATGATTTTTTCCAAAAAGTATTATGAGTACTTATAACAAAAATGCTTAAGTGGGCCTGGCAGCAGCAGCAATATTCCACGGGAACATTTCCAACCCAGCTAACCTATCAGGGAAAAAAGCACAAAAAACAACTCCGGGGAAGAAGCAACGTTAAAATAAGATACATTGAAACTATCAACTTAATGACATACATGTAAACAATCAACATTTTCATATCAATTTATACAAACCTGACATCAAAATCATACATATATTCATTATAAACACTTCAAAATATAGATATACAAACCTGTTGACCTGTAAAAGGTTTCCAGTTATTACAGCCCAACGAGACAAAGGGATAGTGCCCGGACCTCGAAATGACTGCGCTAACGATAACTGGTACCTAAAGCAAATCCGTTTTGAAAATACTACAAAGCCTGATTTCCAGTTATTACAGCCCAACGAGACAAAGGGATAGTGCCCGGACCCGAAATGACTGCGCTAACGATAACTGGTAACTAAAGCAAATCCGTTTTGAAAATACTACAAAGCCTGATTTCCAGTTATTACAGCCCGACGAGACAAAGGGATAGTCCCGGACCCGAAATGACTGCGCTAACGATAACTGGTAACTAAAGCAAATCCGTTTTGAAAATACTACAAAGCCTGATTTCCAGTTATTACAGCCCGACGAGACAAAGGGATAGTCCCGGACTTGAAATGACTGCGCTAACGATAACTGGTAACTAAATAAACAACTATTTTGAAACCACTATGACACCTGCAAACCAGTTTGGCACCTCAACAGCTTTTAGCCCCAGTCCTGTCCCGGTGCTTTACTCAATGACTCTTCTACGTTTAAAAGTACATGAAACACCCTCATGGTCGCTAAAGTACGTTGGTACCACATAACTCTCTAAGTCATATGATACAGTTTTAACATAAACATGATCAATTAGTGTTCCCTTCTCTGTAGTAGCCTGGGTAACACATTGTACATAACCCTTGTCTGTAATGAATTTACAGATTGTTGATGATTTCAAAATGTCATCATTGAAATCACCCATGACAACAACCGTTTCACTTTTTGGATTAAGCCAATCAAGTAACTTACCAAGGTTATCTTTAAATAACCGCAACGGATATGACGGAGGCCGATAAATGACAGCTAACACTATGTCATATGTGGTCCAGTGGTGAACTACACATTCTAAATCCACTTGTGGGACTTCACTAACATGGTCAGACGGTCCCTCTACACTATACAGACCGACGCCACCATGTTGTTGGCCTTGCAAAGCAATTAGCGCTGGGCTGTTGCTACTGTAAGCTACACTTCGTGGAAAACTATGAAAGCTATAACCATCTATCTTTACACTTTCCAATGAGGAATCTTCCTGTAGCCAACTTTCTGTAACAGCAATACAGTTTAGCTGAAGGTGCTGTGTACACAATGTCACGTCTGCCAAATGAGAAGTTAAACCCTGAACATTCATGAGAAATACATTAAATGTATCCGGGTTCAACGGATGCCTTTCTATATCTTCAGTTAAGAAAAGAGGCATTGTCTGTATTGCATCCTCAACACCAGTCCTACAATAAATCGCCTTATCTACAAAGTCTTTAATTACTAACCCTGACAAATTTTTAACACGACTTAACGCTACATATGCCTGTCCTGCAGCAAATATTTTCTCAAGGCAAACAACTGCGCTGTCTACTGTAATGCCTTGAACTTTATGAACAGTGCATGCCCATGCAAGTTTAAGAGGAAACTGTCTACGCATCCCACCTTTTTTAACAACCCTTTCTTCTTCTGGCAATATTGCTGTAGAGTCGGCTAAAGTAGCTGCTACAGAAGGAGACTGTCTTCTACGCTGGGCACCGATTAGCTTATCATCAAACTGTACATAAACTGCCTGAGGAAATGTCTTCCCTGTTGGAATAACTATGTGTGTCACAGTGCCACAGACACCATTTACTAAGCCATCGGCAACATCAACATTTTTAATTAACATTACGCGAGCAGTTACTCCCAAAATCAACTTTTGAACCAAAGACGTATTGTAAGTCTTGCTGTGATGGCCAACTTTTAACTCTAGCTTCCCTGTTTTTTTACTGTTAACATAATCCTGAGCATCGATTTCTACATTGTCAGCGCATATCTTTACCAGCTGCTGAACATTATGCTCATTCACCTGTCTGTTTGTAGGAAAAATGTGTAAGACTGAGCTGTCCTCACCTGTTTCACATTGTCTCAATGTCATTAAATCACTCTCTAGCAATGGGCTACCTTTAGAACGATTTCTTAACCTATTCAACAACTGTGCAAAAACAGCATCTTTCTGCCTAACAATAGTTTTCAGCTCTACAACCTTAAAAAGGTTCGACCACAAATCAAAACCTACATTTTCTTCATATAATGCTTTGCCCTTTACCGGAGGCAACTGGAAAAAATCACCGACGCAAACCAGACTAACGTTACCAAACGGGGCAAAGTCACCTGTCTGTTTAATTTGTCTCAACCTACCATGAATATAAGCCAACAGTCTGTGATCTACCATTGAAATCTCATCAATGATCAATAGTTTCAAACTGCTATGTTTAGCACGCAAAGTGTTAAGCTTTTCTTCACCCAGTGGGGTGTAGGGTAAACTTACATCTATACCAATGCTAAATGTACTGTGTATAGTTCCAGCATTTAAATTATATGCTGCAATCCCTGTTGGAGCTGTTAACACAACACTAATGTCATCAGGATGACGACACACTGGAGTCAATACCCTCATAGCCTCGTACTGAATAGCCTTAATTAAATGAGTTTTACCCGTACCTGCACCACCTGTAATAAAAACATGAAACGGCTCTGGCTTTTTCCCTGTTGCCAAGTCTAAACACCACTGTCTTATTTGATAGAAAATGGACATCTGTGTCTCATTCAAAGACCTAACTAATGATAAACCATCGCTGCGGGACAGGATGTTATTCCTCCTTTCTAAACGAGCAACCTGTTGAGCACTAACTGCCAAATCTGGCATGGTTCCGACATCTTCATCCAAGTGATTTGGCGATTCACTACGGAGCTCTTCGCATTCTAACCGTTCCAATTCCTGCGCAGGACACAACTCACACCACGCATCTTCTAACATTTCATCTGTATCTATGCTATTTTGGATGTTGTCCAATTCTTCCGCATCTATTTCAAACAGGCGCCTGTTACTATCAACTACAGCTCTGACTAAATGTGTTGTCCCATCACCAAACCTAACATGACCATTCATAGAAAACTGCTGAAAGGTTTCAAACCCTGCTGGTTTTAACTCATCATCTACTCGGTATGGCAAAAACAACTGCAAACCACTCTGATGGTATAACTCTGGATTCTTGGTTTGAGAAAAACGCGCATAGCGTACAACTGCTGGTTGTGTTTTGGTTCTTTTTGTAACGAAACCAAAATCGTTTCTTAACTTAATTTTGTTTCTAGCATTTTCGTTTTTATTCACAATACGATATTCTGAAGCAAATGTAGCCATACACATGTCACTGAAAACGTCATCTGCCGGTCTGTTCTTATACCTATCAACAATACTTGTCATCCACATGTCTTGTGTTGTAAGATCTTGCGATGATGCTCTGTGCTTCAACACACTCAGAGGCAAACTCATTTTAACTACATTTTCACCTGTTGGTACAAATTGAACTTTCCGCGAACATTCCTTCAGATGTTTATTGGTTAACCTATAAACCGCCTCTTGAGCGCAAACGTCCCTGTTGTGTAAATACACGCTTCCTAGTTTTTTCAGTGCCTCTTTTGCACTAAGATTCCCTTCTTTAGTGGCTTCTCTATGGGCATTTCCTAACAACAAGCCCATCTCCCTTTCTGACTTTGAAATATAGGCAATTATGTAAACTACACATGCGTACGCGTCCACAACAAACTGAATGTCCATGTTAGCGTTCCAGCATTTCAACAAGTTCCTACTATATTGATTAACCCACACTTCATCAAGCTGTCGTTTTAAGACAATGTGTGTATTCCGCGACAAACGCCTGTATGCTTCCTCAAATGTTATCTGATTTATATTTAACTTTCCAAACAAATCCTCTACACTGTCAAAGCTCATGGTCTCATCCGTCAGAGCTTTTTTAACTGCTTCCATAATGTCAGATGCATGCTCCTTTCTCATTCTATTGGGATCCTGTCCTAGAGCACAACTACATGACACAGAGCCATCTGCCTTATCTACATTACAGACGCAAGTTTTGGCAACTTCCTCATGTTTACGAGAAATAAATGTCCGAGAAGACGGCGGTTTTGGAAAATTAAAGCGACAAACGGTGCTTTTTTTTCTACAAGTTTTTGAATGTCGTTTTGAATGCTGCTGCACCGATGTGACTATGTCTGATAAGGGATCAGCCTCTGAAGGCAACTCACATGTTACATACTTATCAATAAATTCAGTTACCTCCTCATCTGTGTTTTTATCAATTAGAGGGGCGTCCTCAACCCAAAAAAGACAGTGTACATGTGGCGACCCCCTCTGCTGGAATTCTACTCTATAAAAATAGTCTTTTATCTTTCCAATTGGATTGGATGGAGACATAAGGACCTCCCTCAGAAATACATGCCAGCGGAAGTCAAACATTAGAGCGGCACATACTGGATTTCTCCTTAACAAATTACACCTGTCTGCCCATTCCAGTTGTTCAGCTGTTTCTGTTCTGCCTTCGCGTCTCAATATACTACTCAGAAGGTTTTTCCAACGCAAATCAGCAGAGGAAAAGGAGCAAAACCACGTAGGAATATTTAATTGACGAATGCACGACATTAAGTCACTTTGAGCCGCTTGCCAAAAACTCGGAGTACCTCTAATAGGTCTAAGAAACCGATAGCCATCGTCAGACTGTAACATATTCCTAAAAGCGTCCTCATTGTTCAAAACATCAGTAGTCACTTGTTTAAATGCACCCCCTACTTTACCTTTACGCAAAGCTATAGAAACTTTCGACAAAACCTGTTCTACTTCCGACATATACTGAGCGAAAAAGATGTACTCTACGTTGTGTGCAAACCTACCGTCAGCATGTAATAATCTGTTATTAAAATAACGTGACAAGGTTAACCTATGCGGTCTGTCTTCATGATAAGTATTTAATCCCTGTGGAAACAATACTGGGAAGCATTTGGCTTCATTTGTATGATCTGAAAGCAACAGGACGGGACTATTTCCTTCAGCCGGTGCCAGATTCAAGGTACTATCACAATACTGATCAAGCGTTTCTTGACCAATATCAACAGGCATGAGACATGTATCTTGAAACATACAATGTTGCTGTCTGTCATGTAAAAGCTCGTCCTCATTATCATCTGTGGATGTTTCACCAGTCTCTGTGTCCCTCTCCTCTGCGGG
This sequence comes from Ammodytes marinus, assembly GCF_949987685.1. Classification (NCBI taxonomy): domain Eukaryota; kingdom Metazoa; phylum Chordata; class Actinopteri; order Uranoscopiformes; family Ammodytidae; genus Ammodytes; species Ammodytes marinus. The sequence goes on from NC_137221.1 coordinate 23,774,637, forward strand.
AGTAACATTATCGTCTTTACAAAGCTCATTTAGCCACTCTTTATTAAACTCTATATCCTTATAAAGCTTGTGGTTTTGTTTTAACCATAGTATTGCCTGTCGTACATGCATAGTATCAACAAACTCATAATCATAATGACCTTTGTAAGTAAGTTTACGTTTAAGTTTGATAGGTAGCAAAGACCCTTCCATTAAAGACCTAGGCAGCAAATTAGTCGTTTGCACGATGTTGGAAGGCACGCATGTCGTCGGCCCATGACATCCCGCTTGAAAACCTTTCGGTAGGGCTCGCATCTTCATAAACGGAATATTTAAAGCAATTAAATGCTGTTCTAAGGTATTCAAACATGCCAATTCCTCTGGAGTGGGGTAAACTTGCAAATTATTTAGCGCACTCTCTGGTGGCATTTGACCTCTATTTACCTTATAATGACATGTCTTACAAATCCACAACTTACTTCTGGCCGTCAGCTGGCACGGTTTTACACAGTCTTCGCTACATTTATGCAAATACTCTTCAGTAATACATTGCTTAGCAATCAATGCAACTGCTGCACTCTTATTGTCATAATTTCCCCTCTTGCAAAGTACAACTTGATTTTTAAACAAGAGTCTTTGACATACACAGCACACATAGTCTGGCCCATCTTTAACCTTATCCAGGAACTTCTCCATTACAATATCAAACTCTTTTGTTTCATCCTTCATTTGTTGCCTTTTAAGTTTGTTTTTAGCTACCAGCCGTTTTTTATACTCGCTGTCTTGTTGATATTTTCTTTTCATCATCGCATTTACATTTTGTCTATGCACAGCATTTAATTAGGGGGCCAAGCCCGAGCAGGAGCTGGGACCGCGTTTTGCACAGCAACGCGGTTCCCAAGCCCTGCGGGGCAGGGAACCCTATTGTTTTTGTAAGGATTATTAGGGGGCCAAGCCCGAGCAGGAGCTGGGACCGCGTTTTGCACAGCAACGCGGTTCCCAAGCCCTGCGGGGCAGGGAACCCTATTGTTTTAGTAAGGATTATTATTTGTAGTCACCTAAAACTGTGTCCACAGGCCAAACCGTAAAGGGTGCAGACATGCCAATTGCATGACTAGATCCAGGTCCGGGCCGTGTACGCATACAAAACTATTCAGACATGCCGGCCACTAGGTGGCGCTACACCAAAGAAAACGCGTTTGGGGCCATAACTCCCACACCGAAACTCCCACAGTCAAAAACTTTATATCCACATATTCACTGGAGTCAGCTGCATCTTTTGGCATAGGCCACGCCCATTTGCGATATTATAGATTTTTCGCAAAATCGCGAAAACTGAAAAACATATTTTTCGCTACTCCTCCCACAATTTTTGGACAATTGACACCAAAGTTTGCACAGCACATCTACCGACCCACACGGAAAGAAATCATGCTAATGCATTTTGATCCGACCATGGATAGAGAAACGGTAGCGTTTTAAATATTTGTTGATTAGCTACGTTTTACGTAGAAATTCATAAATCCAAAATCATAAGTCGGATCAAGTTCAAATTTTAGACATATGTTGGGGCTACCCTTAATTACGTTCAAAAAAAAAATTGGAAATTTTCGCCATAAGGGGGCGCCATAAACTAGGGAATTTTATATCTCCTAATTGGCCAAAGGAATTTTCTTAAAACTCACGGGAAACCATCAACGGGCGTACCCGAGTCTATATGAAAAATATGGCCAAGAAATAGTAATGTTTACGGGACTTTTTAATAAAATTAGATTTTTTCTTTTCCGTCAAAGAAAAAAGGCGGGAATGTTAGCATGTCCATTGACATTACATTGTGCAATTAGCTCCGGCGGCCATTTTGTCAAGGCTGACAATCTGCTTTTGCTCATAACTCGCCAACCAAACATCGCACTTTAAAAAACTTGACATCCACTTGTTCTGTGAATTGAGCTGCATTGTTCTACCGTGGCACTTTCGCGAAATTCATCCGTAAACAGCGATACCTATACAACTCCCGCACCGAACATCCCACGGTCAAAAACTTTACATCCACGGATTCCGTGGAGTGAGCGGCCGGCGCGGCGGTTGACGACGAGTTGCGTCGGAGGCTTGGCCCCCGGTCAAAACTGCTTGCAGTTCTAGTTATTATTATTATTTGTCGCCGCTAGAACTGCGTCCACAGCCCAAACCGTAAAGGGTGCAGACATGCCAATTGCATGACTAGATCCAGGTCCGTGAAATCTCAGCATACAACAAAATTCAGACATGCCGGCCACTAGGTGGCGCTACAACGAAGGAAAACGCGTTTGGGGTCATAACTCCCACACCGAACGTCCCACAGTCAAAAACTTTATATCCACAGATGCACTGGAGTCAGCTGCATCATTTGGCATAGGCCACGCCCATTTGCGATATTATAGATTTTTTGCAAAATCGCGAAAACTGAAAAACATATTTTTCGCTACTCCTCCCACAATTTTTGGACAATTGACACCAAAGTTTGCACAGAACATCTACCGACCCATACGGAAAATAATTTTTTGAAAGAATTTGGATACGACCATCGATAACGAAACGATAGCGCTTTGAATATTTATTGATTAGCTACGCTTTACGTAGAAATTCATAAATCCAAAATCATAAGTCGGATCAAGTCCAAACTTTAGACATATGTTGGGGCTACCCTTAATTGCGTTCAATAAAAAATTTGGAGAATTTCGCCACAAGGGGACGCCATAAATTAGGAAATTTTATATCTCCTAATTGGCCAAAGGAATTTTCTTAAAACTCACGGTAAACCATCAAGGGGAATACACGAGTCTATAGAAAAAATATGGCCAAGAAATAGTAATGTTTAAGGGACTTGTTAATAAAATTTGATTTTTTTTTTCCGTCAAAGAAAAAAGGCGGGAATGTTAGCATGTCCATTGACATTACATTTTGCAATTAGCTCCGGCGGCCATTTTGTCAAGGCTGACAATCTGCTTTTGCTCATAACTCGCCAACCACACATCGCACATTAAAAAACTTGACATCCACTTGTTCTGTGAATTGAGCTGCATCGTTCCACCGTGGCACTTTCGCGAAATTCATCCGTAAACAGCGATACCTATACAACTCCCGCACCGAACATCCCACGGTCAAAAACTTTACATCCGCAGATTCCGCGGAGTGAGCGGCCGGCGCGGCGGTTGACGACGAGTTGCGTCGGAGGCTTGGCCCCCGGTCAAAACTGCTTGCAGTTCTAGTTTATATTTGCTTTTACTCAATTGTTTCTTTCTTTCTTTATGCAAACAATCAGTTCTGTATTTCAACATACTCAGTTGCTTGATTTTCTGTTGATGTTTTTCATCATTTTTATACCTAATGATAATACGCTGCTTCGTTTTCTGTTGATACATTTCATCGTCTTTATACCTTTTGATAGTACGTTGCTTCTTTCTCTCTCTATGCTTTTGATTATCTTTATACATCATAAAACTTAATAGCTTCAGTCTTAATTTATAATGTAAATCAGAATACTTCTTTCGAGTAGCTGCTTGTTTCTTTTGTTTATAACCAATATTTGTCTTATAATTTATTTTCGATAGCAATTTCTTTTTCTTTTTAACAAACTCTGAGGGTGAAATACTTTTACTTGACCTGGAACTATCAATCCCTACCTTCACATCTGAATTGTCGTTTATTTTTCGTTTAAGCGTTGACTGTCTTGGGAGAAGAGTTTCCAGCTTGCACAAACCAAAGCAACTCTGTTTACCATCATGAATGACACAAACCACTGGCTCAAAATGATTACTGTCTGACTGTTTCAAATAAATCCCTTCATCTGATATTAGTGAAGTCTTGCTAGTATATTTAACCCATTTGTCGGCACTATTAACATATATGTCCACTCCGAAAACATTAGCTGCTATTTGAATTTCCATTTCTGTGGCTGGACTGCCAACATTCCTCATTTTATTTTTCTCAACATAATCTGTCACTGAAACATATTTCTTGTCTAAATAAATCATATGTTCGGCACTATGTTTTACCATATGCTTTACAACAGCACGTCTAATTTTAATGTGACTTTTCTGAGAGCCGCTCACAACCTGAGAAAATGCTCTAAAAAAACTGTTTCGATCATTTTTAATTTTCTCTGTTTTACAAACAGCAGCTAAAGAACCATACACTGTGTGAACCTGTACAGCATGTTTCTCAAACTCCAGATTGTATTTATTACTCAATGTTTTAGAATTCTCAGTGCTTACAGGGCTAAAGTTAAACACGATTTTACTCTCCCCACCTTTACTGGCAGCACCCTGCTTCTGCAGTTCTTTGTTAGCTTTTAAACCACAACTTTTGCTGTGCTGGTCATCTTTTAAATCACTTCTTTTGCTCCGTTGTCTTACATTGTACCCACTGCTGTTAGATGTATCCATTTTACAGTAACCATAACAATTGTTCAGCTCTGGCTGATTGACACAAACTACAGTTTCATAATGATTACCCATGGAATTCTCTAGGTAGATTCCCTGTTTTATTAAACTTGTATTTTTTGTACTATACTTCACCCATCTGGCATTTAAGTAAGTAAAAATGCTGACTCCTAAGAAGTCAGCAGCTACCTTGATTTCTACTTCTGTTGCCCATTGATTAACGCATTGCATTTTAGTAGTGCTAAGGTAATTCTCCACTGAAGAAAATCTTTCCCTTAAAATGTTCTTATACTCCTCAGCGTTATCTTTGAGATGTTTAACAATAGCATGTCTGAATTTAAGGTGGTACTTCTGAGTGCCGCTAACAGCTTGAGAAACGGCTCTAAAGAAACAGTTTCCATCGCCCACTATAGTTTCGTTTTTACATGGTGAACCAAGTTCACAGTCAACTGTAGGCACCTGAGTATCAGGTTTCTGAAAGTCTATTTTTAATTTTTTACACAAACCTTGAGCAACCTCATTACAAATAGGGCTAAACTTGTGCTTTGTAAACGTATCACTTACAAACTCTACATCTGAGTTACTTGTATAATCATTTAATGTTTCAGAAGTGGAGGGTTGAGCTGAATGCTTTAAACCTGCATTCACTGTCACATCAGAATGACTTTGAGTGACAGCTTTTTTACACTTGTTTGAGACACCTTTTTTGAGTTTCTTTGATTTAGAAGTTCCTGTTGAACTTTTACGCTTTGAATCTGTGATACCTGCATTGTGCTTTGTAAACGTATCACTAACAAACTCCACATCTGAGTTACTTGTATCATCATTTAATGTTTGAGAAGTGGAGGGTTGTGCTGAATGTTTTAAATCTATATTCACTGTCACATCAGAATGAGTTTGAGTGACAGCTTTTGTACACTTCTTGGGGACATCTTTAAGTTTCTTTAATTTAGAAGTTTCTGTTGAACCTTTACGCTTTGAACCAGTGATAGATGCTTTGCTGTCGATCACTGTTGTTGGAGCAGTTCTGTGGGTGACTGAAACACCAACGATCTCAAATAACTTTTGAGTTGCACCGAGAGATTTTGCTAAATTTTTAATGTGTTTTTCCACGTGACTCAGGCTTCTATTATAAACAACCACACTTTTACCACTACCATCTACTGTGCCAGCCGAATTGCGGGCATGCGGATCGACAACAGCGTATTGTCCACTTTCCTTTACAATGGCACATGAAGTTCCTTTAACTGTCAAAAGACATGTGTCATACTGCGTACACATCTTTTCTAACCCATCAGATAGTTTAGTGAAACAGTTTGCCTGAATCTGCTGTGGTTCTTCCATATTTATGTCACCCTGGATAAAATCTTCACCATATTCAAACTCAAATTTATGTCCCTCAACAACTGCCTCTTTGGGAAGTTCAGAAACACTGGGAAACTTTGAAGGATGACGTATGCTGTCATACAATGAGTTATACAGCTTGTCACCAGATACTACCGTCTTATCAAGGTCGTCTGATGTCCAGCGAAAAACACTGCTCAAAGTAGATTTAGCTAAAGCTACCAAACTTACTGCCATACACTGGCGGCCACGATGTTTAAACCTTGCATCGCCTTGGTGAAATGTTCCCCTTACAGCAGCAGTGCACAACTCGTCAGAAGTGGTGTCTGCTACATGATCTGTTAGATCAATGTCTCCACAATCCATAGTGTCTTGTAGTTGAATTACTGACTCTTGTGGTGAAGCCACATGAACTGTGCTAACAGTGGCACTTGCAACCGCCATGTCATCATATTCAATTTCCCTGTCAGACCCATCCTGAATCACCTTCACAGAAATCCTGTTGATTTGAAATCTTTGTACTCCTGTTGACTTGATAAGATTGCTAATGTGAAGCATCAGATCGTTAAAGGACGTGTTGAATACTGCTACGGGCCTGCCAAACTTGGAAGACGTCATGCCGCTTGCATCGCGTGTCACACAATCCACTAACACAAAATAATCTCCATGTTGAAAGACTGCACTGTAAACTCCACCTATCTTCAAAAGGCACATTTGATCCTGCAAGAGATACTGCTGAACCGTCTCGTACAATTGGCTACCCTCTGTCAACAGACCAGTGCGTTGAACCTGTTCGACTCCATAACGGACCTCGCACTTTTTGCCAAAAATACAGTGCCGTAGAATTGAGAATTTTCCCTTTTTCTGTCTCTCTTTAAGGAGATGATCAACAAGTTTGGCGCCTTCTACACGCACATGATCAAAATCATTCTCTGTCCATGTACAGACCGGATTAAGTGATTTTTTCACAAGTGCAACGACACTATATTCAAAAGAAACCTTAGCATCAGCTTCCCAGGAAGCAGCACGCAATGAGCCAGCAACTACAGATTTTGGGAAAGAATCTGTACACACACAAGAGTTATTTTCATCATCCCTACTTTTAGGAGGTCTAGGTGTCTGCTTTGCGCTGAAGCCGGTCACCTTTGGTGTCCTACGCATATTCGCCCCCTTCTTACGCGGCATCTGTAACAGTAAAAAAGAAATTATTACATCAACCAGCATTTTCAGACAAATAGTAACACATACATTATATGTCATACGTTGATGAATGTAAATTGGGCTTGTATGTTTGATATCTTTGGTTTAATAAAGTGGAAATCAACCTTTAACCTCACTAAAGAAAGTACAACCCATATTTCTTGATATATTTCATTATATCTTTCCATAGGACAACACTGAATAAATGATACTTTGATACTATGTTAAGTAGTCAGTGTACAGCTTGTATAACTGTGTAAATCTACTGTAACTTGACACACAGCCATTACTATCTAAAATGCTGGCAATAAAAGTGAGTACACCTGAAGTGGAAATGTCCAAATTGGGCCTAAAGTGTCAATATTTTATGTAGATATAATTATTTAGTAGCATCACCTTTGCTCTCTTAGGCAAGGAGTTCACCAGAGCTTCACAGGTTGCCCCTGGAATCCTCTTCCACCCGTTAATGACAACATTAAAAAGCTGGTGGATATTAGAGTCCTTTGATCCTACATCTTTTATTTGAGGATCCCCCAAAGTTGCTCAATAAAGTATAGATCTGGTGACATGCTTTTCCTGTCCATAACCTATACCTAAAGCTTCTTTAGCAAGCCAGTGGTTGTAGGGAGGTAAGAGGAATTTTAATGTAGAACCAATCAAAATTACTAACCGTGTCAACAGATTAGACTGTCCTGGTTGTGTTTAAGTCCAACGGCAAGAGCAGCTAATGTTCCTCTGGCTGAAATAAAAACAAAACATCCAAACATTAGAAATCTTGTGAAAGGTTTGCTGTAAATGAACAAAAACACACACACACACACACACACACTCAGACACACATTTCCCGTGTCTACATATTAGAAGCTGATGTTGGAGAAACCACCTGAAATCCAGCCACAGAGACAATGAAAAGAGTCCCCTATGTCGGTTGGGAGAAAGAGAAAGAGAGAGAGAGAAAAATGGAGGGAGACAGAGAGACAGACAGGGGGAGAAACAGGCATAGAAACAGGAAGGGAGAGAGACAGGGAGAGAAGCAGACAGAGAGAGACAGAGGCAGACAGAGAGACAAAGAGGGAGAGAGACACAGACAGACAGGCACACGCACAAAAACATTATATATTTTCTTATTAACATTTGTTTTAAAATTGCACTTGTCAAATCTTTTTTTTTAAAGTTACGCTACTTATTAAAAGGTGGTGTCATTTTAAAAATCAGTGAATATCTTCTCATGATACAGTATATCCGATATTGGGATTTATTTTATACTTTGGCTATATTGTTTCTTTTTTTAACTTTCGCGCAAATAAGCTTCTTTTTAATTGTAATTTGAAATATAGACAGACAGACAGACAGATAGACAGATAGATAGATAGATAGATATTGTCAATATGTCCTCATGATCCTACAGGTAATCAAAAAAATTCATAAACTTCCACCAAGCCGTGGATATGTTGTGCAAACAATTTAGACAGTCAAAACAACAACAAACTTTTACCACATCATCAAAAAAAGCTGCCCATATCTGGCAAAACTCTTATCTAGCTGCTTTGTGGCTCTGCTTTATAGATAATGTAAACACACAGCCCAGGATATTAACCAAAGTACTAAATGCTGTAACCATGACTATGATTTACACTACTATGTTAAGTAGTCAGTGTACAGCTTGTATAACTGTGTAAATTTACTGTAACTTGACACACAGCCATTACTATCTAAAATGCTGGCAATAAAAGTGAGTACACCTGAAGTGGAAATGTCCAAATTGGGCCTAAAGTGTCAATATTTTATGTAGATATAATTATTTATTAGCATCACCTTTGCTCTCTTAGGCAAGGAGTTCACCAGAGCTTCACAAGTTGCCACTGGAATCCTCTTCCACCCGTTAATGACAACATTAAAGAGCTGGTGGATATTAGAGTCCTTTGATCCTACATCTTTTATTTGAGGATCCCCCAAAGTTGCTCAATAAAGTATAGATCTGGTGACATGCTTTTCCTGTCCATAACCTATACCTAAAGCTTCTTTAGCAAGCCAGTGGTTGTAGGGAGGTAAGAGGAATTTTAATGTAGGACCAATCAAAATTACTAACCGTGTCAACAGATTAGACTGTCCTGGTTGTGTTTAAATCCAACGGCAAGAGCAGCTAATGTTCCTCTGGCTGAAATAAAAACAAAACATCCAAACATTAGAAATCTTGTGAAAGGTTTGCTGTAAATGAACAAAAACACACACACACACACACACACTCAGACACACATTTCCCGTGTCTACATATTAGAAGCTGATGTTGGAGAAACCACCTGAAATCCAACCACAGATACAATGAAAAGAGTCCCCTATGTCGGTTGGGAGAAAGAGAAAGAGAGAGAGAGAAAAATGGAGGGAGACAGAGAGACAGACAGGGGGAGAGACAGGCATAGAAACAGGAAGGGAGAGACAGGGAGAGAAGCAGACAGAGAGAGACAGAGGCAGACAGAGAGACAAAGAGGGAGAGAGACACAGATAGACAGGCACACGCACAAAAACATTATATATTTACTTATTAACATTTGTTTTAAAATTGCACTTGTCAAATCTTTTTTTTTAAAGTTACGCTACTTATTAAGAGGTGGTGTCATTGTAAAAATCAGTGAATATCTTCTCATGATACAGTATATCCGATATTGGGATTTATTTTATACTTTGGCAATATTGTTTCTTTTTTTAACTTTCGCGCAAATAAGCTTCTTTTTAATTGTAATTTGAAATATAGACAGACAGACAGACAGATAGACAGATAGATAGATAGATAGATATTGTCAATATGTCCTCATGATCCTACAGGTAATCAAAATTCATAAACTTCCACCAAGACGTGGATATGTTGTGCAAACAATTTAGACAGTCAAAACAACAACAAACTTTTACCACATCATCAAAAAAAGCTGCCCATATCTGGCAAAACTCTTATCTAGCTGCTTTGTGGCTCTGCTTTATAGATAATGTAAACACACAGCCCAGGATATTAACCAAAGTACTAAATGCTGTAACCATGACTATGATTTACACAATAAACTATGACATGTCTACTTTCTTTTATGAAGATAAGTAGATAGCTCTCCCTCTCACACTCAGTCAGTCAGTCACACACCCTCCCACACAAAACTAATATGTTTAATCGGTAAGTTAAAGATGTAGTCAGTGACTCTTGAGAACACTTGTTGCCAATATATATAACATCATGATCCTCTACCTGTCTCTACTGTGTGTGTGCTGAAAACCCAGTGTTAATACTCAGCCTAGGCTCTGTTAGCTGGTACGTAAACAAAGGAGAATGTCACTGAATATCACTGCTATAGGTATTTAGATTGCAATTACTTTCTAGTAAAACATATAGGCTTGAACGTAAGTATGCTGACATGATTTCCACCAACATAAACACACACACTCGCACCGGAACAGACCATATAAAAAAAAAAGAGGCTATCGCCACCGGAAGGACGGGCGCCATTTTATAAAGACAACAGTTGCTTGACGTAAATGACGTGACTTCCGGGGAAAGTAGAGGAATTCTGGGTATTGTAGTTGAATTACCAGCACGCAACTCCCCTCCCCCCTGAATTCCCCGTCAGCACTGCACAAGAGCTTAATATCCCCTCCCCCATGCAGAAACTCCGAAGAAGTTTCGGTCAGCTAACCTACAAAAGTGTGTCAAACAACTTATCTAAACCAGTCCACCTCCTAACCACCATGTTAAAAAAAATAGCCTACTGCAACGGCTCCAATCGAACGAAACTAATTTCATATCCCCCCTCCAAACTCTCCGAATAACTTTCGGTCAGTACTACCACACAAACAGCACAAGTTGTTGAGAAAACAAGGAGGACAATATTAAATGTTCTTACCGTAGAAAGAAGCGTAAACAAAGAAAGAAGTCCGTAAAAATAAAATTGTAGATAATGTTTGTTGTCTCTCTCACAGGATACGTTCCGAGCACGCTGGAAGTTACCTGAAATGTGACGGTGTTTGCAGGTTTGAACAGTTTAGAGACTGCGCGGGGAAAGTGTGGAAGTCTAGGGGGGGGGGGGGGCTAGGCAAATGGGAAAATTTACATTTTTGTTTTAAGTATTTTTTTTTTTTTTATGTTTTAATGACATAACAACATGTCATGTTTAATATTGATCTAAATGCAAGCTTTGCGTATTAGTTTAGTACATTATTGTAATACAAAAAAAAGTGAAAGGATGAAAACACCCCTTGAAAAAATCAATAAATAGTTCAGTCCACCAACTGATGTCGCAGCTCGATTGGCCCCAACGTAGCCGGCTGAAGGCTCTCACCCCACTGTTATTAAAGCCTGGGCGCCGCCTGTAAGGCATTGTTCGGGGAACTAAATTCAGCGTTTTCACCGCAGATTGCTCTAAAGTGAACATTTTAAATAAGGATACGGCAGACAGGTCACAACTACATTTAAAGAAGATAAAGTCTGTCTCTCGGAAGACAAAGGATAAGAAAGAGTGGAAGAAAAAACTATAATAAAGTAGTCATGTTCTGACTAACTTCAGGCTAATTGATGAAATAAAATTATTTCAATTATTGACAACACATCAAGATAGATGTAAAACCAATGTTGGTTCAAGTTAAATTCAATCATTGATTTACCATTGGAAAAAATATTAAAAAACTGCTTTGTGTTGGACTATGAGACATAACATTAGGCTAAAACAGTAGGCTACATCCTGTCATTTTAAACTCCAACACATGTGCATAGTTTTGAATCAATTTTCTTGAATTTAAAGTAAAGAAACAAACATCATTCAGATGTGATTTCATTTGAATAAAAACACAGACTATAATTTCACATCTTGCCTCCCAAAAAACACATTTAATTTATTTATTCCTACCTTTTATTGAAGTCACAGAGCTTTCAGAAAAGCAACAACTGCTCTTGATGGAACTGTCTGCCAGTTGAAATTGCAAAGCGCAGCAAATATTGTGGTGATGTTATCCATCCTCCTGGCCATAAGGTTCCTCCACAGCTAAAACTAAACATGATTCTTTGCAAACCGCACACAAAAAAATAAGAATATATGTTTTTAAATATTGTCTAAGACCCCATATACCAAGATACGCTTGTAAATAATGTTAATTTTTGTATTGTGCACAGTAGGTTGTCTATTCACAGTAGGCCTACTAAGGGCTTCAGATTAAATGGGGGACATTTCGATATTTACAAAAAGAAAAGACACACAGAACTGTTAGACAGTAAGATAAATAAGTCTGATTTAAAAATGATATAATATACATTAAAGACTTACTTGCTGTTGAGTTGTCAGCGGACGATATTCTCCAAAATGTCGCCAAATGTCTTAACTCCACATTACTCTGCAGGATTGCAGATTAAAGTGCACACATAACAACTTTTTGTGCACAAAAAACATGATAGGGTATGTCCTTCGACATGGAAGATGATATACCCGAAAGTGTAAGTCACTGTAATTTCGCTGTGCACCGTCCCATGCACTCCAAACTTCACCTCTCTGATGGGTACGCCACATATTTTCAACTTATGCATGACGGGAAGGGGGTCAAAAGTGATTTTGTTGCAACGGAATAAAAAGAATAAGAATTAAAACTGCAAGCAGTGATGAACGAGCCCTCGCCCTCTCGTCATGGCGTCCGTATCGAGCGCGTCGCAGACAATTCCGCGCTTCCGGCTTGCAGCATGTATGGGCGAGGGCCCGTTCATCACTGCTTGCAGTTTTAATTAGGGCCCGAGCACAGACATGTGCGAAAGCCCTATTGTAATCGGTGTGATTGTTATTATTATTATTCTTTGGAATCCTAAATGGGACTTTTCCCCTACTTGCCCTGGTAGAATAGTTGTAAAACTCTGCGGGCAGGTCAGACCTGCAAAAAATTGCAATGTATCAGTGGTTCAGGATTTGTGCACAAAAATAGCGCCCCCTATGGCCAAAAACAGTTTTTCAGGAAATGCATGCTCAAAAATTGGGCTAGAAGCCTGAAATTACCGGACAACATGTAATGGCCCAAGGCACACATAAATGCAATTGTATGTCATTGGCCAAAATCAACAGGAAGTCGGCCATGTTGGATGTAGTGCCTAAAACCGCCACTTTACATCTTTTCGCATTTCGACGAACTGGTCCTAGAGTTTTGACGCCAGCGACGTCAAACCACTTCTCAAATACAAAAGACCCTTGCCCGATAAGGAATTGCGAAAAGGTCAGGAAGTTGTCCGAGAACCAGGGATCTTTTTGGGGTCAAAGTTCGCGTAAATACGCACCTCACGAAACTTTAATTCATCATAACTCAGGCTGTGTTATACCTAGCTGCACCAAATTAATAACCCAAATGTATCTTTGCAGGCTCCACAAAAAAGCCTCTTGAAGCCCCGCCCCAATATCAACAGGAATTTTTTTAAAGTGAAATATGTGAATTTCTGCCTCGAAAATCCTCAAAAAGTTCAAAATTTTTTAACTCCTAGCAGGAACATATTTAGCAAAACGAAAACTCTAGGGACACTCACAAGACATGGAATATACACCAATAATTTTTTTGTTTGATTCCGAATAACTATGACGAGGTGGGAGCCGATGTTCGCCAACATGGCGGCAAAAGTCAGAACTCCACATTACTCTGCAGGATTGCAGAGCAGAGTGAACTCATAACAACTTTTTGTGCAAAAGAAAATATGATAGGGTATGTCCTCCGACATGGAAGATGATATACCCGAAAGCTTGTTTTAATCGGAACCACCGTCTTGCAGCACCGGCGCCTGATTAGCTAAAAAACATCACAAACGCACGTCATGAACCCTTTGATTGATCATAACTAAGGCTGTGTTGTACTTAGAACCACACAATTTCATACAGCAATGTACAATCCCAGTACGAACAAAAAAGCCTCTTGACGCCCCGCCCCAAAATCAACAGGAAGTGTTCTTTTTAGCAATATTCGCCCATAAAACTAGGCCCCCAGGATGCTGCCTTCTCCGAGCAGCCAGCATAGACTAGTGGCCAACCCATTGGTACTGCATGCTGTGAATGGGAGCTTATTTTCCTATGAGCCTCTCCACTCTCTTCCTACATTAAGTAGGAAGAGACTGCCATCTGCTGGATACATTTATCTACACATCCTACTCCCACTAAATGGCAGTATTGCATTACAAATAAAGGGACTGAAGACTTCGCTTAGCCCAGTGGTTCTCAATTATTTTCTGTCATGCCCCCCCAGGGGACAGACATTTTTTCGCCCCCCCCCCTCCCCCAAATTGAAATACTATTGAGAACCTGCTAATATTTATTTATAAATCCGTACAAAAACACTGTTTCTGGCATGAGCATTCTGCATACAATCACCTTAATATAAAATTAGATGTTTGATTATACAATTAGCTGAGATAACTTCTGCAGCAACTTCAAAAAAAATTGGAGTTCCGTTAATTAGCTCAATTTGTAACATTTAAACAAGACTGCTCAGTCTGTGTGAATCTCAGGACAGAGAAACAAGAGCAAATGATTCACTGAGGTTTGCATTTCATTCAAAACATTTCACAACTGTAAACATAGGTGGTGTTTTTTCATTATTATAGGCCAATATGCCTTCTGTGATGCAAACCTATAATTGATTAATGTTATAATTAGTTTACTTGCTTAATTTCCTTTGAAATAGCCTACAGAGACACTTGGAGACACATGTGGACGTTTATTTACTGCAAATCACGGCCTTTCGCACGGTAATGACCGTACACAAGCACACGTCGCGCTTCGCTGTAATTTCGCTCTGCAATGGTCCATGTGCTCCAAACTTCACCTTCCTGGTAAGAGTCCAGGCCTGAGGTCGTCCTTGCATCCATATCAAGCACGTCGCGGCAACTTCCGCGCTTCCGGCGACAGGTATTGCTGTGCCGCGCGCTCCGAAGAGGCACATTCTCTTGTGTTCTCTTGTGCGGTCGCCCGGAGCGCCGAGGACGGCCAGGACGGCGAGCAGCATGGATGGGCGAGGGCCCGGTCATCACTGCTTGCAGTTTTAATTATTATTATTATTATTATTTGGAATCCTAAATGGGACTTTTCCCCTACTTGCCCTGGTAGAATAGTTGTAAAACTCTGCGGGCAGGTCAGACCTGCAAAAAATTGCAATGTATCAGTGGTTCAGGATTTGTGCACAAAAATAGCGCCCCCTATGGCCAAAAACAGTTTTTCAGGAAATGCATGCTCAAAAATTGGGCTAGAAGCCTGAAATTTCCGGACAACATGTAATGGCCCGAGGCGCACATAAATGCAATTTTATGTCCAGGGCCAAAATCAACAGGAAGTCGGCCATGTTGGAATTAGTGCCTAAAACCGCCACTTTACATCTTTTCGCATTTCGACGAACTAGTCCTAGAGTTTTTATGCCAGGGACGTCAAACCACTTCTCAAATACAAAAGACCTTTGCCCGATAAGGAATTGCGGAAAAGATTTCAAATTCATTAGAGAACCAGGGATCTTTTTGGGGTCAAAGGTCGCGTAAATACGCACCTCATGACACTTTAATTCATCATAGCTCAGGCTGTGTTATACCTAGCTGCACCAAATTAATAACCCAAATGTATCTTTGCAGGCCCCACAAAAAAGCCTCTTGAAGCCCTGCCCCAAAATCAACAGGAAGTCTTTAAATGTGAAATATGTGAATTTCTGACTCGAAAATCCTCAAAAAGTTCAAAATTTTTTAACTCCTAGCAGGAACATATTTAGCAAAACGACCTGAATAGGGACACTCATAAGACATGGAAGATATACCAATAATTTTTTTGTTTGATTCCGAATAACTATGACGACCTGGGAGCCGATATACGCCAACACGGCCCCAAAAGTCAGAACTCCACATTACTCTGCAGGATTGCAGAGCAAAGTGGACTCATAACAACTTTTTGTGCAAACAAAAACATGATAGGGTACGTCCTCCGACATGGAAGATGATATACCCGAAAGCTCGATTTATCCGGAATAACCGTCTTGCAGAACGGGCTTCACATTCGCAAAAAAACATCAAAAATTAACCTGATGAACCCTTTGAATGATAATAACTCAGGCTGTGTTATACTTAGAACCACACAATTTTATACAGCAATGTACAATCCCAGTACAAACAAAAAAGCCTCTTGACGCCCCGCCCCAAAATCAACAGGAAGTGTTCTTTTTAGCAATATTCGCCCATAAAACCAGGCCCCCAGGATGCTGCCTTCTCCGAGCAGCCAGCATGGACTAGTGGCCAACCCATTGGTACTGCATGCTGTGAATGGGAGCAGTCTCTTCCTACATTAAGTAGGAAGAGACTGCCATCTGCTGGATACATTTATCTACACATCCTACTCCCACTAAATGGCAGTATTGCATTACAAATAAAGGGACTGAAGACTTCGCTTAGCCCAGTGGTTCTCAATTATTTTCTGTCATGCCCCCCCAGGGGACAGACATTTTTTCACCCCCCCCCCTCCCCCAAATTGAAATACTATTGAGAACCTGCTAATATTTATTTATTAATCCGTACAAAAACACTGTTTCTGGCATGAGCATTCTGCATACAATCACCTTAATATAAAATTAGATGTTTGATTATACAATTAGCTGAGATAACTTCTGCAGCAACTTCAAAAAGAATTGGAGTTCAGTTTATTAGCTCAATTTGTAACATTTAAACAAGACAACTCAGTCTGTGTGAATCTCAGGACAGAGAAACAAGAGCAAATGATTAACTGAGGTTTGCATTTCATTCAAAACATTTCACAACTGTAAACATAGGTGGTGTTTTTTTATTATTATAGGCCAATATGCCTTCTGTGATGCAAACCTATAATTGATTAATGTTATAAATAGTGTACTTGCTTAATTTCCTTTGAAATAGCCTACAGAGACACTTGGAGACACATGTGGACGTTTATTTACTGCAAATCACGGCCTTTCGCACGGTAATGACCGTACACAAGCACACGTCGCGCTTAGGTGTAATTTCGCTCTGCAATGGTCCATGTGCTCCAAACTTCACCTTCCTGGTAAGAGTCCAGGCCTGAGGTCGTCCTTGCATCCATATCAAGCACGTCGCGGCAACTTCCGCGCTTCCGGCGACAGGTATTGCTGTGCCGCGCGCTCCGAAGAGGCACGTTCTCTTGTGCGGTCGCCCGGAGCGCCGAGGACGGCCAGGACGGCGAGCAGCATGGATGGGCGAGGGCCCGGTCATCACTGCTTGCAGTTTTAATTAGGGCCCGAGCACAGACATGTGCGAAAGCCCTATTGTAATCGGTATGATTTTTATTATTATTATTTGGAATCCTAAATGGGACTTTTCCCCTACTTGCCCTGGTAGAATAGTTGTAAAACTCTGCGGGCAGGTCAGACCTGCAAAAAATTGCAATGTATCAGTGGTTCAGGATTTGTGCACAAAAATAGCGCCCCCTATGGCCAAAAACTGTTTTTCAGGAAATGCATGCTCAAAAATTGGGCTAGAAGCCTGAAATTACAGGACAACATGTAATGGCCCAAGGCGCACATAAATGCAATTGTATGTCATTAGCCAAAATCAACCGGAAGTCGGCCATGTTGGATGTAGTGCCTAAAACCGCCATAACCATCTTTTCGCATTTCGACGTAAGGCTCCTAGAGATATTGCACCAGGGACGTCAAACCACTTCTCAAATACAAAAGACCCTTGCCCGAAGTCAAATTGCGGAAAGATTTCAAAATTTTGAGAGAACCAGGGATCTTTTTGGGGTCAAAGTTCGCGTAAATACGCACCTCACGAAACTTTAATTCATCATAACTCAGGCTGTGTTATACCTAGCTGCACCAAATTAATAACCCAAATGTATCTTTGCAGGCCCCACAAAAAAGCCTCTTGACGCCTCGCCCCAAAATCAACAGGAATTTTTTTAAAGTGAAATATGTGAATTTCTGACTCGAAAATCCTCAAAAAGTTCAACATTTTTTAACTCCTAGCAGGAACATATTTAGCAAAACGAAAACTCTAGGGACACTCACAAGACATGGAATATACACCAATAATTTTTTTGTTTGATTCCGAATAACTATGACGAGGTGGGAGCCGATATTCGCCAACATGGCGGCAAAAGTCAGAACTCCACATTACTCTGCAGGATTGCAGAGTAAAGTGCACACATAACAACTTTTTGTGCAAAAGAAAATATGATAGGGTATGTCCTCCGACATGGAAGATGATATACCCGAAAGCTTGTTTTAATCGGAATAACCGTCTTGCAGCACCGGCGCCTCATTCGCCAAAAAACCTCAAAAACGCACGTCATGAACCCTTTGATTGATCATAACTAAGGCTGTGTTGTACTTAGAACCACACAATTTCATACAGCGATGTACAATCCCAGTACGAACAAAAAAGCCTCTTGACGCCCCGCCCCAAAATCAACAGGAAGTGTTCTTTTTAGCAATATTCGCCCATAAAACCAGGCCCCCAGGATGCTGCCTTCTCCGAGCAGCCAGCATGGACTAGTGGCCAACCCATTGGTACTGCATGCTGTGAATGGGAGCTTATTTATACAGATGGCACTCTCTTCCTACATTAAGTAGGAAGAGACTGCCATCTGCTGGATACATTTATCTACACATCCTACTCCCACTAAATGGCAGTATTGCATTACAAATAAAGGGACTGAAGACTTCGCTTAGCCCAGTGGTTCTCAATTATTTTCTGTCATGCCCCCCCAGGGGACAGACATTTTTTCACCCCCCCCCTCCCCCAAATTGAAATACTATTGAGAACCTGCTAATATTTATTTATTAATCCGTACAAAAACACTGTTTCTGGCATGAGCATTCTGCATACAATCACCTTAATATAAAATTAGATGTTTGATTATACAATTAGCTGAGATAACTTCTGCAGCAACTTCAAAAAAAATTGGAGTTCAGTTAATTAGCTCAATTTGTAACATTTAAACAAGACAACTCAGTCTGTGTGAATCTCAGGACAGAGAAACAAGAGCAAATGATTCACTGAGGTTTGCATTTCATTCAAAACATTTCACAACTGTAAACATAGGTGGTGTTTTTTCATTATTATAGGCCAATATGCCTTCTGTGATGCAAACCTATAATTGATTAATGTTATAATTAGTGTACTTGCTTAATTTCCTTTGAAATAGCCTACAGAGACACTTGGAGACACATGTGGACGTTTATTTACTGCAAATCACGGCCTTTCGCACGGTAATGACCGTACACAAGCACACGTCGCGCTTCGCTGTAATTTCGCTCTGCAATGGTCCATGTGCTCCAAACTTCACCTTCCTGGTAAGAGTCCAGGCCTGAGGTCGTCCTTGCATCCATATCAAGCACGTCGCGGCAACTTCCGCGCTTCCGGCGACAGGTATTGCTGTGCCGCGCGCTCCGAAGAGGCACGTTCTCTTGTGCGGTCGCCCGGAGCGCCGAGGACGGCCAGGACGGCGAGCAGCATGGATGGGCGAGGGCCCGGTCATCACTGCTTGCAGTTTTAATTAGGGCCCGAGCACAGACATGTGCGAAAGCCCTATTGTAATCGGTATGATTTTTATTATTATTATTTGGAATCCTAAATGGGACTTTTCCCCTACTTGCCCTGGTAGAATAGTTGTAAAACTCTGCGGGCAGGTCAGACCTGCAAAAAATTGCAATGTATCAGTGGTTCAGGATTTGTGCACAAAAATAGCGCCCCCTATGGCCAAAAACTGTTTTTCAGGAAATGCATGCTCAAAAATTGGGCTAGAAGCCTGAAATTACAGGACAACATGTAATGGCCCAAGGCGCACATAAATGCAATTGTATGTCATTAGCCAAAATCAACCGGAAGTCGGCCATGTTGGATGTAGTGCCTAAAACCGCCATAACCATCTTTTCGCATTTCGACGTAAGGCTCCTAGAGATATTGCACCAGGGACGTCAAACCACTTCTCAAATACAAAAGACCCTTGCCCGAAGTCAAATTGCGGAAAGATTTCAAAATTTTGAGAGAACCAGGGATCTTTTTGGGGTCAAAGTTCGCGTAAATACGCACCTCACGAAACTTTAATTCATCATAACTCAGGCTGTGTTATACCTAGCTGCACCAAATTAATAACCCAAATGTATCTTTGCAGGCCCCACAAAAAAGCCTCTTGACGCCTCGCCCCAAAATCAACAGGAATTTTTTTAAAGTGAAATATGTGAATTTCTGACTCGAAAATCCTCAAAAAGTTCAACATTTTTTAACTCCTAGCAGGAACATATTTAGCAAAACGAAAACTCTAGGGACACTCACAAGACATGGAATATACACCAATAATTTTTTTGTTTGATTCCGAATAACTATGACGAGGTGGGAGCCGATATTCGCCAACATGGCGGCAAAAGTCAGAACTCCACATTACTCTGCAGGATTGCAGAGTAAAGTGCACACATAACAACTTTTTGTGCAAAAGAAAATATGATAGGGTATGTCCTCCGACATGGAAGATGATATACCCGAAAGCTTGTTTTAATCGGAACCACCGTCTTGCAGCACTGGCCCCTGATTGGCCAAAAACCATCACAAACGCACGTCATGAACCCTTTGATTGATCATAACTAAGGCTGTGTTGTACTTAGAACCACACAATTTCATACAGCGATGTACAATCCCAGTACGAACAAAAAAGCCTCTTGACGCCCCGCCCCAAAATCAACAGGAAGTGTTCTTTTTAGCAATATTCGCCCATAAAACCAGGCCCCCAGGATGCTGCCTTCTCCGAGCAGCCAGCATGGACTAGTGGCCAACCCATTGGTACTGCATGCTGTGAATGGGAGCTTATTTATACAGATGGCACTCTCTTCCTACATTAAGTAGGAAGAGACTGCCATCTGCTGGATACACTTATCTACACATCCTACTCCCACTAAATGGCAGTATTGCATTACAAATAAAGGGACTGAAGACTTCGCTTAGCCCAGTGGTTCTCAATTATTTTCTGTCATGCCCCCCCAGGGGACAGACATTTTTTCGCCCCCCCCCCCCTCCCCCAAATTGAAATACTATTGAGAACCTGCTAATATTTATTTATTAATCCGTACAAAAACACTGTTTCTGGCATGAGCATTCTGCATACAATCACCTTAATATAAAATTAGATGTTTGATTATACAATTAGCTGAGATAACTTCTGCAGCAACTTCAAAAAAAATTGGAGTTCAGTTAATTAGCTCAATTTGTAACATTTAAACAAGACAACTCAGTCTGTGTGAATCTCAGGACAGAGAAACAAGAGCAAATGATTCACTGAGGTTTGCATTTCATTCAAAACATTTCACAACTGTAAACATAGGTGGTGTTTTTTCATTATTATAGGCCAATATGCCTTCTGTGATGCAAACCTATAATTGATTAATGTTATAATTAGTGTACTTGCTTAATTTCCTTTGAAATAGCCTACAGAGACACTTGGAGACACATGTGGACGTTTATTTACTGCAAATCACGGCCTTTCGCACGGTAATGACCGTACACAAGCACACGTCGCGCTTCGCTGTAATTTCGCTCTGCAATGGTCCATGTGCTCCAAACTTCACCTTCCTGGTAAGAGTCCAGGCCTGAGGTCGTCCTTGCATCCATATCAAGCACGTCGCGGCAACTTCCGCGCTTCCGGCGACAGGTATTGCTGTGCCGCGCGCTCCGAAGAGGCACGTTCTCTTGTGCGGTCGCCCGGAGCGCCGAGGACGGCCAGGACGGCGAGCAGCATGGATGGGCGAGGGCCCGGTCATCACTGCTTGCAGTTTTAATTAGGGCCCGAGCACAGACATGTGCGAAAGCCCTATTGTAATCGGTACGATTTTTATTCTTATTATTCTTTTTCCGACTCTTTTTTGGCACTTTTCACCCCCTTCCCGTCATGCAAAAGTTGAAAATCTTTGCGTACCCATCAGACCTGCAAAAAATTTCAATGTATCAGTGGTTCAGGATTTGATCTCAAAAACGGCGCCCCCTATGGCCAAAAAGTGTTTTTCAGGAAATGCATGCTCAAAAATTGGGCTAGAAGCCTGAAATTGCCGGACAACATGTAATGGCCCAAGGCGCACATAAATGCAATTTCATGTCCAGGGCCAAAATCAACAGGAAGTCGGCCATGTTGGATGTAGTGCCAAAAACCGCCAAAACCATCTTTTCGCATTTCGACGAACTAGTCCTAGAGTTTTCACGCCAGGGACGTCAAACCACTTCTCAAATACAAAAGACCCTTGCCCGATAAGGAATTGCGAAAAGGTCAGGAAGTTAGAACAGTACCAGGGATCTATTGGGGGTCAAAGTGTCGCGTAAATACGCACCTCATGAAACTTCAATTCATCATAGCTCAGGCTGTGTTATACCTAGCTGCACCAAATTACAACCCCAAATGTATCTTTGCAGGCCCCACAAAAAAGCCTCTTGAAGCCCCGCCCCAAAATCAACAGGAAGTCTTTAAATGTGAAATATGTGAATAGGGGCGGGGCTTAATAACACGTTGGCCATAACTCCTTAACCATAGGTCCTATCATCATCAAACTTGCTGGGTATGCGCAGAAGTCATGTGGTAGCATGTCCCTCTAAGCTTATCGCGATGAACCCATAGGGGGCGCCACAGGGGCGGGGCTTAATAACACGTTGGCCATAACTCCTTAACCATAGGTCCAATCATCATCAAACTTGCTGGGTATGTGCAGAAGTCATGTGGTAGCATGTATCTCGAAGCTTATCGCGATTAACCCATAGGGGGCGCCACAGGGGCGGGGCTATCCACAAATTGGCCATAACTCCTTAACCGTAGGTCCTATCATCATCAAACTTGCTGGGTATGTGCAGAAGTCATGTGGTAGCATGTCCCTCGAAGCTTATCGCGACCAACCCATAGGGGGCGCCACAGGGGCGGGGCTTAATAACACGTTGGCCATAACTCCTTAACCATAGGTCCAATCATCATCAAACTTGCTGGGTATGTGCAGAAGTCATGTGGTAGCATGTATCTCGAAGCTTATCGCGATTAACCCATAGGGGGCGCCACAGGGGCGGGGCTTAATAACACGTTGGCCATAACTCCTTAACCATAGGTCCAATCATCATCAAACTTGCTGGGTATGTGCAGAAGTCATGTGGTAGCATGTATCTCGAAGCTTATCGCGATTAACCCATAGGGGGCGCCACAGGGGCGGGGCTATCCACAAATTGGCCATAACTCCTTAACCGTAGGTCCTATCATCATCAAACTTGCTGGGTATGTGCAGAAGTCATGTGGTAGCATGTCCCTCGAAGCTTATCGCGACGAACCCATAGGGGGCGCCGCCTATCCACAAATTGGCCATAACTCCTTAACCGTAGGTCCTATCATCATCAAACTTGCTGGGTATGTGCAGAAGTCATGTGGTAGCATGTCCCTCGAAGCTTATCGCGACCAACCCATAGGGGGCGCCGCCTATCCACAAATTGGCCATAACTCCTTAACCGTAGGTCCTATCATCATCAAACTTGCTGGGTATGTGCAGAAGTCATGTGGTAGCATGTATCTTGAAGCTTATCGCGATTAACCCATAGGGGGCGCCACAGGGGCGGGGCTATCCACAAATTGGCCATAACTCCTTAACCGTAGGTCCTATCATCATCAGACTTGCTGGGTATGTGCAGAAGTCATGTGGTAGCATGTCCCTCGATGCTTATCGCGATTAACCCATAGGGGGCGCCACAGGGGCGGGGCTATCCACAAATTGGCCATAACTCCTTAACCGTAGGTCCTATCATCATCAAACTTGCTGGGTATGTGCAGAAGTCATGTGGTAGCATGTCCCTCGAAGCTTATCGTGACGAACCCATAGGGGGCGCCGCCTATCCACAAATTGGCCATAACTCCTTAACCGTAGGTCCTATCATCATCAAACTTGCTGGGTATGTGCAGAAGTCATGTGGTAGCATGTCCCTCGAAGCTTATCGCGACCAACCCATAGGGGGCGCTGCCTATCCACAAATTGGCCATAACTCCTTAACCGTAGGTCCTATCATCATCAAACTTGCTGGGTATGTGCAGAAGGCGAGCGCGTCGCCGACAATTCCGCGCTTCCGGCTTGCAGCATGTGTGGGCGAGGGCCCGGTCATCACTGCTTGCAGTTTTAATTAGGGCCCGAGCACAGACATGTGCGAAAGCCCTATTGTAATCGGTACGATTTTTATTCTTATTTTTCTTTTTCCGACTCTTTTTTGGCACTTTTCACCCCCTTCCCGTCATGCAAAAGTTGAAAATCTTTGCGTACCCATCAGACCTGCAAAAAATTTCAATGTATCAGTGGTTCAGGATTTGATCTCAAAAACGGCGCCCCCTATGGCCAAAAAGTGTTTTTCAGGAAATGCATGCTCAAAAATTGGGCTAGAAGCCTGAAATTGCCGGACAACATGTAATGGCCCAAGGCGCACATAAATGCAATTTCATGTCCAGGGCCAAAATCAACAGGAAGTCGACCATGTTGGATGTAGTGCCAAAAACCGCCAAAACCATCTTTTCGCATTTCGACGAACTAGTCCTAGAGTTTTGACGCCAGGGACGTCAAACCACTTCTCAAATACAAAAGACCCTTGCCCGATGAGGAATTGCGAAAAGATTTCAAATTTCTCCCAGTACCAGGGATCTATTGGGGGTCAAAGTGTCGCGTAAATACGCACCTCATGAAACTTCAATTCATCATAGCTCAGGCTGTGTTATACCTAGCTGCACCAAATTACAACCCCAAATGTATCTTTGCAGGCCCCACAAAAAAGCCTCTTGAAGCCCCGCCCCAAAATCAACAGGAAGTCTTTAAATGTGAAATATGTGAATAGGGGCGGGGCTTAATAACACGTTGGCCATAACTCCTTAACCATAGGTCCTATCATCATCAAACTTGCTGGGTATGCGCAGAAGTCATGTGGTAGCATGTCCCTCTAAGCTTATCGCGATGAACCCATAGGGGGCGCCACAGGGGCGGGGCTTAATAACACGTTGGCCATAACTCCTTAACCATAGGTCCAATCATCATCAAACTTGCTGGATATGTGCAGAAGTCATGTGGTAGCATGTCCCTCGAAGCTTATCGCGACGAACCCATAGGGGGCGCCGCCTATCCACAAATTGGCCATAACTCCTTAACCATAGGTCCAATCATCATCAAACTTGCTGGGTATGTGCAGAAGTCATGTGGTAGCATGTATCCCGAAGCTTATCGCGATGAACCCATAGGGGGCGCCACAGGGGCGGGGCTTAATAACACGTTGGCCATAACTCCTTAACCATAGGTCCAATCATCATCAAACTTGCTGGGTATGTGCAGAAGTCATGTGGTAGCATGTATCTCGAAGCTTATCGCGATTAACCCATAGGGGGCGCCACAGGGGCGGGGCTATCCACAAATTGGCCATAACTCCTTAACCGTAGGTCCTATCATCATCAAACTTGCTGGGTATGTGCAGAAGTCATGTGGTAGCATGTCCCTCGAAGCTTATCGCGACGAACCCATAGGGGGCGCCGCCTATCCACAAATTGGCCATAACTCCTTAACCGTAGGTCCTATCATCATCAAACTTGCTGGGTATGTGCAGAAGTCATGTGGTAGCATGTCCCTCGAAGCTTATCGCGACCAACCCATAGGGGGCGCCGCCTATCCACAAATTGGCTATAACTCCTTAACCGTAGGTCCTATCATCATCAAACTTGCTGGGTATGTGCAGAAGTCATGTGGTAGCATGTCCCTCTAAGCTTATCGCGATGAACCCATAGGGGGCGCCACAGGGGCGGGGCTTAATAACACGTTGGCCATAACTCCTTAACCATAGGTCCAATCATCATCAAACTTGCTGGGTATGTGCAGATGTCATGTGGTAGCATGTATCTCGAAGCTTATCGCGATTAACCCATAGGGGGCGCCACAGGGGCGGGGCTATCCACAAATTGGCCATAACTCCTTAACCGTAGGTCCTATCATCATCAAACTTGCTGGGTATGTGCAGAAGTCATGTGATAGCATGTCCCTCGAAGCTTATCGCGACGAACCCATAGGGGGCGCCGCCTATCCACAAATTGGCCATAACTCCTTAACCGTAGGTCCTATCATCATCAAACTTGCTGGGTATGTGCAGAAGTCATGTGGTAGCATGTCCCTCGAAGCTTATCGCGACCAACCCATAGGGGGCGCCGCCTATCCACAAATTGGCCATAACTCCTTAACCGTAGGTCCTATCATCATCAAACTTGCTGGGTATGTGCAGAAGTCATGTGGTAGCATGTATCTCGAAGCTTATCGCGATGAACCCATAGGGGGCGCCACAGGGGCGGGGCTTAATAACACGTTGGCCATAACTCCTTAACCATAGGTCCAATCATCATCAAACTTGCTGGGTATGTGCAGATGTCATGTGGTAGCATGTATCTCGAAGCTTATCGCGATTAACCCATAGGGGGCGCCACAGGGGCGGGGCTATCCACAAATTGGCCATAACTCCTTAACCGTAGGTCCTATCATCATCAAACTTGCTGGGTATGTGCAGAAGTCATGTGATAGCATGTCCCTCGAAGCTTATCGCGACGAACCCATAGGGGGCGCCGCCTATCCACAAATTGGCCATAACTCCTTAACCGTAGGTCCTATCATCATCAAACTTGCTGGGTATGTGCAGAAGTCATGTGGTAGCATGTCCCTCGAAGCTTATCGCGACGAACCCATAGGGGGCGCCGCCTATCCACAAATTGGCCATAACTCCTTAACCGTAGGTCCTATCATCATGAAACTTGCAGGATACGTGCAAAAGACATGTGGTAGCGTGTCCCTCTAAGCTTGTCGAGGTTGACCCGTAGGGGGCGCTACAAATGCGAAAAACGTCATTAACCGATGCTATGTTTGCCAGGCCACGCCCCTTTCCCCCTGACTCCGATTGACTTATCATTTGTCAGACATGTACAGCTCATGTTGCTCTACGGTAAAGTCTCTCGGACCACAGGGGTCAGCCGTGATTTTTTTTCTTCCCCGATTTAGAAGGGGGGCTTGTACTTTCAATATCTCCGCGGGAATTTCTAGTTTCGCTCTGCGCTGTCCCACGCGCTCCAAACTTCGCCCGCCTGGCAAGAGCCCAGGCCTGAGGTCGTCCTCGCGTCCGTATCGAGCGCGTCGCGGACAATTCCGCGCTTCCGGCTTGCAGCATGTGTGGGCGAGGGCCCGGTCATCACTGCTTGCAGTTTTAATTATTATTATTATTATTATTTGGAATCCTAAATGGGACTTTTCCCCTACTTGCCCTGGTAGAATAGTTGTAAAACTCTGCGGGCAGGTCAGACCTGCAAAAAATTGCAATGTATCAGTGGTTCAGGATTTGTGCACAAAAATAGCGCCCCCTATGGCCAAAAACAGTTTTTCAGGAAATGCATGCTCAAAAATTGGGCTAGAAGCCTGAAATTACAGGTCAACATGTAATGGCCCAAGGCGCACATAAATGCAATTTTATGTCCTGGGCCAAAATCAACAGGAAGTCGGCCATGTTGGATGTAGTGCCTAAAACCGCCACTTTACATCTTTTCGCATTTCGACGAACTGGTCCTAGAGTTTTTACGCCAGGGACGTCAAACCACTTCTCAAATACGAAAGACCCTTGCCCGATAAGGAATTGCGGAAAAGATTTCAAATTCCTCCCAGTACCAGGGATCTTTTTGGGGTCAAAGTTCGCGTAAATACGCACCTCACGAAACTTTAATTCATCATAACTCAGGCTGTGTTATACCTAGCTGCACCAAATTAATAACCCAAATGTATCTTTGCAGGCTCCACAAAAAAGCCTCTTGAAGCCCCGCCCCAAAATCAACAGGAATTTTTTTAAAGTGAAATATGTGAATTTCTGACTCGAAAATCCTCAAAAAGTTCAAAATTTTTTAACTCCTAGCAGGAACATATTTAGCAAAACGAAAACTCTAGGGACACTCACAAGACATGGAATATACACCATTAATTTTTTTGTTTGATTCCGAATAACTATGACGAGGTGGGAGCAGATATTCGCCAACATGGCGGCAAAAGTCAGAACTCCACATTACTCTGCAGGATTGCAGAGTAAAGTGCACACATAACAACTTTTTGTGCAAAAGAAAATATGATAAGGTATGTCCTCCGACATGGAAGATGATATACCCGAAAGCTTGTTTTAATCGGAACCACCGTCTTGCAGCACTGGCCCCTGATTGGCCAAAAACCATCACAAACGCACGTCATGAACCCTTTGATTGATCATAACTAAGGCTGTGTTGTACTTAGAACCACACAATTTCATACAGCGATGTACAATCCCAGTACGAACAAAAAAGCCTCTTGACGCCCCGCCCCAAAATCAACAGAAAGTGTTCTTTTTAGCAATATTCGCCCATAAAACCAGGCCCCCAGGATGCTGCCTTCTCCGAGCAGCCAGCATAGACTAGTGGCCAACCCATTGGTACTGCATGCTGTGAATGGGAGCTTATTTATACAGATGGCACTCTCTTCCTACATTAAGTAGGAAGAGACTGCCATCTGCTGGATACATTTATCTACACATCCTACTCCCACTAAATGGCAGTATTGCATTACAAATAAAGGGACTGAAGACTTCGCTTAGCCCAGTGGTTCTCAATTATTTTCTGTCATGCCCCCCCAGGGGACAGACATTTTTTCGCCCCCCCCCTCCCCCAAATTGAAATACTATTGAGAACCTGCTAATATTTATTTATTAATCCGTACAAAAACACTGTTTCTGGCATGAGCATTCTGCATACAATCACCTTAATATAAAATTAGATGTTTGATTATACAATTAGCTGAGATAACTTCTGCAGCAACTTCAAAAAAAATTGGAGTTCAGTTAATTAGCTCAATTTGTAACATTTAAACAAGACAACTCAGTCTGTGTGAATCTCAGGACAGAGAAACAAGAGCAAATGATTCACTGAGGTTTGCATTTCATTCAAAACATTTCACAACTGTAAACATAGGTGGTGTTTTTTCATTATTATAGGCCAATATGCCTTCTGTGATGCAAACCTATAATTGATTAATGTTATAATTAGTGTACTTGCTTAATTTCCTTTGAAATAGCCTACAGAGACACTTGGAGACACATGTGGACGTTTATTTACTGCAAATCACGGCCTTTCGCACGGTAATGACCGTACACAAGCACACGTCGCGCTTCGCTGTAATTTCGCTCTGCAATGGTCCATGTGCTCCAAACTTCACCTTCCTGGTAAGAGTCCAGGCCCGAGGTCGTCCTTGCATCCATATCAAGCACGTCGCGGCAACTTCCGCGCTTCCGGCGACAGGTATTGCTGTGCCGCGCGCTCCGAAGAGGCACGTTCTCTTGTGTTCTCTTGTGCGGTCGCCCGGAGCGCCGAGGACGGCCAGGACGGCGAGCAGCATGGATGGGCGAGGGCCCGGTCATCACTGCTTGCAGTTTTAATTATTATTCTTTTTCCGACTCTTTTTTGGCACTTTTCACCCCCTTCCCGTCATGCAAAAGTTGAAAATCTTTGCGTACCCATCAGACCTGCAAAAAATTTCAATGTATCAGTGGTTCAGGATTTGATCTCAAAAACGGCGCCCCCTATGGCCAAAAAGTGTTTTTCAGGAAATGCATGCTCAAAAATTGGGCTAGAAGCCTGAAATTGCCGGACAACATGTAATGGCCCAAGGCGCACATAAATGCAATTTCATGTCCAGGGCCAAAATCAACAGGAAGTCGGCCATGTTGGATGTAGTGCCAAAAACCGCCAAAACCATCTTTTCGCATTTCGACGAACTAGTCCTAGAGTTTTCACGCCAGGGACGTCAAACCACTTCTCAAATACAAAAGACCCTTGCCCGATAAGGAATTGCGAAAAGGTCAGGAAGTTAGAACAGTACCAGGAATCTATTGGGGGTCAAAGTGTCGCGTAAATACGCACCTCATGAAACTTCAATTCATCATAGCTCAGGCTGTGTTATACCTAGCTGCACCAAATTACAACCCCAAATGTATCTTTGCAGGTCCCACAAAAAAGCCTCTTGAAGCCCCGCCCCAAAATCAACAGGAAGTCTTTAAATGTGAAATATGTGAATAGGGGCGGGGCTTAATAACACGTTGGCCATAACTCCTTAACCATAGGTCCTATCATCATCAAACTTGCTGGGTATGCGCAGAAGTCATGTGGTAGCATGTCCCTCTAAGCTTATCGCGATGAACCCATAGGGGGCGCCACAGGGGCGGGGCTTAATAACACGTTGGCCATAACTCCTTAACCATAGGTCCAATCATCATCAAACTTGCTGGGTATGTGCAGAAGTCATGTGGTAGCATGTATCTCGAAGCTTATCGCGATTAACCCATAGGGGGCGCCACAGGGGCGGGGCTATCCACAAATTGGCCATAACTCCTTAACCGTAGGTCCTATCATCATCAAACTTGCTGAGTATGTGCAGAAGTCATGTGGTAGCATGTCCCTCGAAGCTTATCGCGACGAACCCATAGGGGGCGCCGCCTATCCACAAATTGGCCATAACTCCTTAACCGTAGGTCCTATCATCATCAAACTTGCTGGGTATGTGCAGAAGTCATGTGGTAGCATGTCCCTCGAAGCTTATCGCGACCAACCCATAGGGGGCGCCGCCTATCCACAAATTGGCCATAACTCCTTAACCGTAGGTCCTATCATCATCAAACTTGCTGGGTATGTGCAGAAGTCATGTGGTAGCATGTATCTCGAAGCTTATCGCGACGAACCCATAGGGGGCGCCGCCTATCCACAAATTGGCCATAACTCCTTAACCGTAGGTCCTATCATCATCAAACTTGCTGGGTATGTGCAGAAGTCATGTGGTAGCATGTCCCTCGAAGCTTATCGCGACCAACCCATAGGGGGCGCCGCCTATCCACAAATTGGCCATAACTCCTTAACCGTAGGTCCTATCATCATCAAACTTGCTGGGTATGTGCAGAAGTCATGTGGTAGCATGTATCTCGAAGCTTATCGCGATTAACCCATAGGGGGCGCCACAGGGGCAGGGCCTATCCACAAATTGGCCATAACTCCTTAACCATAGGTCCTATCATCATCAAACTTGCTGGGTATGTGCAGAAGTCATGTGGTAGCATGTCCCTCAAAGCATATCGCGACGAACCCATAGGGGGCGCCGCCTATCCACAAATTGGCCATAACTCCTTAACCGTAGGTCCTATCATCATCAAACTTGCTGGGTATGTGCAGAAGTCATGTGGTAGCATGTCCCTCGAAGCTTATCGCGACCAACCCATAGGGGGCGCCGCCTATCCACAAATTGGCCATAACTCCTTAACCGTAGGTCCTATCATCATCAAACTTGCTGGGTATGTGCAGAAGTCATGTGGTAGCATGTCCCTCTAAGTTTATCGCGATGAACCCATAGGGGGCGCCACAGGGGCGGGGCTTAATAACACGTTGGCCATAACTCCTTAACCATAGGTCCAATCATCATCAAACTTGCTGGGTATGTGCAGATGTCATATGGTAGCATGTATCTCGAAGCTTATCGCGATTAACCCATAGGGGGCGCCACAGGGGCGGGGCTATCCACAAATTGGCCATAACTCCTTAACCGTAGGTCCTATCATCATCAAACTTGCTGGGTATGTGCAGAAGTCATGTGGTAGCATGTCCCTCGAAGCTTATCGCGACCAACCCATAGGGGGCGCCGCCTATCCACAAATTGGCCATAACTCCTTAACCGTAGGTCCTATCATCATCAAACTTGCTGGGTATGTGCAGAAGTCATGTGGTAGCATGTCCCTCGAAGCTTATCGCGACAAACCCATAGGGGGCGCCGCCTATCCACAAATTGGCCATAACTCCTTAACCGTAGGTCCTATCATCCGTATCGAGCGCGTCGCCGACACTTCCGCGCTTCCGGCGTGCAGCATGTGTGGGCGAGGGCCCGGTCATCACTGCTTGCAGTTTTAATTAGGGCCCGAGCACAGACATGTGCGAAAGCCCTATTGTAATCGGTACGATTTTTATTCTTATTATTATTCTTTTTCCGACTCTTTTTTGGCACTTTTGACCCCCTTCCCGTCATGCAAAAGTTGAAAATCTTTGCGTACCCATCAGACCTGCAAAAAATTTCAATGTATCAGTGGTTCAGGATTTGATCTCAAAAATTGCGCCCCCTATGGCCAAAAACTGTTTTTCAGGAAATGCATGCTCAAAAATTGGGCTAGAAGCCTGAAATTGCCGGACAACATGTAATGGCCCAAGGCGCACATAAATGCAATTTCATGTCCAGGGCCAAAATCAACAGGAAGTCGGCCATGTTGGATGTAGTGCCAAAAACCGCCAAAACCATCTTTTCGCATTTCGACGAACTAGTCCTAGAGTTTTCACGCCAGGGACGTCAAACCACTTCTCAAATACAAAAGACCCTTGCCCGATAAGGAATTGCGAAAAGGTCAGGAAGTTAGCCCGGAACCAGGGATCTTTTTGGGGTCAAAGTGTCGCGTAAATACGCACCTCATGAAACTTCAATTCATCATAGCTCAGGCTGTGTTATACCTAGCTGCACCAAATTAATAACCCAAATGTATCTTTGCAGGCCCCACAAAAAAGCCTCTTGAAGCCCCGCCCCAAAATCAACAGGAAGTCTTTAAATGTGAAATATGTGAATAGGGGCGGGGCTTAATAACACGTTGGCCATAACTCCTTAACCATAGGTCCTATCATCATCAAACTTGCTGGGTATGCGCAGAAGTCATGTGGTAGCATGTCCTTCTAAGCATATCGCGATGAACCCATAGGGGGCGCCACAGGGGCGGGGCTTAATAACACGTTGGCCATAACTCCTTAACCATAGGTCCAATCATCATCAAACTTGCTGGGTATGTGCAGAAGTCATGTGGTAGCATGTATCTCGAAGCTTATCGCGATTAACCCATAGGGGGCGCCACAGGGGCGGGGCTATCCACAAATTGGCCATAACTCCTTAACCGTAGGTCCTATCATCATCAAACTTGCTGGGTATGTGCAGAAGTCATGTGGTAGCATGTCCCTCGAAGCTTATCGCGACGAACCCATAGGGGGCGCCGCCTATCCACAAATTGGCCATAACTCCTTAACCGTAGGTCCTATCATCATCAAACTTGCTGGGTATGTGCAGAAGTCATGTGGTAGCATGTCCCTCGATGCTTATCGCGACGAACCCATAGGGGGCGCCGCCTATCCACAAATTGGCCATAACTCCTTAACCGTAGGTCCTATCATCATCAAACTTGCTGGGTATGTGCAGAAGTCATGTGGTAGCATGTCCCTCGAAGCTTATCGCGACCAACCCATAGGGGGCGCCGCCTATCCACAAATTGGCCATAACTCCTTAACCGTAGGTCCTATCATCATCAAACTTGCTGGGTATGTGCAGAAGTCATGTGGTAGCATGTCCCTCGAAGCTTATCGCGACCAACCCATAGGGGGCGCCGCCTATCCACAAATTGGCCATAACTCCTTAACCGTAGGTCCTATCATCATCAAACTTGCTGGGTATGTGCAGAAGTCATGTGGTAGCATGTATCTTGAAGCTTATCGCGATTAACCCATAGGGGGCGCCACAGGGGCGGGGCTATCCACAAATTGGCCATAACTCCTTAACCGTAGGTCCTATCATCATCAAACTTGCTGGGTATGTGCAGAAGTCATGTGGTAGCATGTCCCTCGAAGCTTATCGCGACGAACCCATAGGGGGCGCCGCCTATCCACAAATTGGCCATAACTCCTTAACCGTAGGTCCTATCATCATCAAACTTGCTGGGTATGTGCAGAAGTCATGTGGTAGCATGTCCCTCGAAGCTTATCGCGACCAACCCATAGGGGGCGCCGCCTATCCACAAATTGGCCATAACTCCTTAACCGTAGGTCCTATCATCATCAAACTTGCTGGGTATGTGCAGAAGTCATGTGGTAGCATGTATCTCGAAGCTTATCGCGATGAACCCATAGGGGGCGCCACAAAAGTCACCCGACTCCGATTGACTTGAAATTGATTGCACATGTACAGCTCATGGTGCTCTACGATTTCGCTCAAAGGAATTTTTTTGTAATTTCCGCTTGGGGGCGCTGTTAAGCCCCGACTGAAGAAAGTTTGAGAGGCCGCGCCCCGCACACCGTAAGTCCGATTGACTTGAAATTTCTCACACTGGTGTATTTTAGGGTGTTCTACAAAAAAGCCTCTTGAACCATAAGAGTCAACCTGAAAATATTTTCGGCTAATTAGCATAAACTGAAAAAAAGGGTTTTATCCACAACTTTTTCAAGTGTTACTCTATCAACACCAAATGTCTCACGAAGCCCCGGGGGAATATGACGCACGTCTCCGAAAAATATTAGTAGGATAGGTTCAAAAACATGGCCGCCATTGACTAAAACGTTTACGCAGGGGCGGGGCTTAATAACACGTTGGCCATAACTCATTGACCGTAGGTCCAATCATCATGAAACTTGCAGGATACGTGCAAAAGACATGTGGTAGCGTGTCCCCCTAAGCTTGTCGAGGTTAACCCGTAGGGGGCGCCACAAATGCAAAAAACGTCATTCACCGATGCTATGTTTGCCAGGCCACGCCCCTTTCCCCCTGACTCCGATTGACTTATCATTTGTCAGACATGTACAGCTCATGTTGCTCTACGGTAAAGTCTCTCGGACCACAGGGGTCAGCCGTGATTTTTTTTCTTCCCCGATTTAGAAGGGGGGCTTGTACTTTCAATATCTCCGTGGGAATTTCTAGTTTCGCTCTGCGCTGTCCCACGCGCTCCAAACTTCACCCGCCTGCTGAGAGCCCAGGCCTGAGGTCGTCCTCGCGTCCGTATCGAGCGCGTCGCCGACAATTCCGCGCTTCCGGCGTGCAGCATGTGTGGGCGAGGGCCCGGTCATCACTGCTTGCAGTTTTAATTAGGGCCCGAGCACAGACATGTGCGAAAGCCCTATTGTAATCGGTACGATTTTTATTAGGGCCCGAGCACAGACATGTGCGAAAGCCCTATTGTAATCGGTACGATTATTATTATTATTATTATTATTATTATTCTTTGGAATCTAAAATCGGACTTTTCCCCTACTTGCCCTGGTACAATAGTTGTAAAACTCTGCGGGCAGGTCAGACCTGCAAAAAATTGCAATGTATCAGTGGTTCAGGATTTTTGCAAACGGACGGCGCCCCCTATGGCCAAAAACAGTTTTTCAGGAAATGCATGCTCAAAAATTGGGCTAGAAGCCTGAAATTACCGGACAACATGTAATGGCCCAAGGCGCACATAAATGCAATTTATATGTCATTAGCCAAAATCAACAGGAAGTCGGCCATGTTGGATTTAGTGCCTAAAACCGCCACTTTACATCTTTTCGCATTTCGACGAACTAGTCCTAGAGTTTTTATGCCAGCGACGTCAAACCTCTTCTCAAATACAAAAGACCCTTGCCCGATAAGGAATTGCGAAAAGATCAGGAAGTTAGCCCGGAACCAGGGATCTTTTTGGGGTCAAAGTGTCGCATAAATACGCACCTCATGAAACTTCAATTCATCATAGCTCAGGCTGTGTTATACCTAGCTGCACCAAATTAATAACCCAAATGTATCTCTGCAGGCCCCACAAAAAAGCCTCTTGAAGCCCCGCCCCAAAATCAACAGGAAGTCTTTAAATGTGAAATATGTGAATAGGGGCGGGGCTTAATAACACGTTGGCCATAACTCCTTAACCATAGGTCCTATCATCATCAAACTTGCTGGGTATGCGCAGAAGTCATGTGGTAGCATGTCCCTCTAAGCTTATCGCGATGAACCCATAGGGGGCGCCACAGGGGCGGGGCTTAATAACACGTTGGCCATAACTCCTTAACCATAGGTCCAATCATCATCAAACTTGCTGGGTATGTGCAGAAGTCATGTGGTAGCATGTATCTCGAAGCTTATCGCGATTAACCCATAGGGGGCGCCACAGGGGCGGGGCTATCCACAAATTGGCCATAACTCCTTAACCGTAGGTCCTATCATCATCAAACTTGCTGGGTATGTGCAGAAGTCATGTGGTAGCATGTCCCTCGAAGCTTATCGTGACGAACCCATAGGGGGCGCCGCCTATCCACAAATTGGCCATAACTCCTTAACCGTAGGTCCTATCATCATCAAACTTGCTGGGTATGTGCAGAAGTCATGTGGTAGCATGTCCCTCGAAGCTTATCGCGACCAACCCATAGGGGGCGCCGCCTATCCACAAATTGGCCATAACTCCTTAACCGTAGGTCCTATCATCATCAAACTTGCTGGGTATGTGCAGAAGTCATGTGGTAGCATGTATCTCGAAGCTTATCGCGATTAACCCATAGGGGGCGCCACAGGGGCGGGGCTATCCACAAATTGGCCATAACTCCTTAACCGTAGGTCCTACCATCATCAAACTTGCTGGGTATGTGCAGAAGTCATGTGGTAGCATGTCCCTCGAAGCTTATCGTGACGAACCCATAGGGGGCGCCGCCTATCCACAAATTGGCCATAACTCCTTAACCGTATGTCCTATCATCATCAAACTTGCTGGGTATGTGCAGAAGTCATGTGGTAGCATGTCCCTCGAAGCTTATCGCGACCAACCCATAGGGGGCGCTGCCTATCCACAAATTGGCCATAACTCCTTAACCGTAGGTCCTATCATCATCAAACTTGCTGGGTATGTGCAGAAGGCGAGCGCGTCGCCGACAATTCCGCGCTTCCGGCTTGCAGCATGTGTGGGCGAGGGCCCGGTCATCACTGCTTGCAGTTTTAATTCCCTATTATTATTATGCTTTTTATTTATAGTCATTTTTGGGACTTTTCACCCACTTCCCCTCATGCATTAGTTGAAAAGGTTTGCGTACCCATCAGACCTGCAAAAAATTGCATTGTATCAGTGGTTCAGGATTTGATCTAAAAAATAGCGCCCCCTATGGCCAAAAACTGTTTTTCAGGAAATGCATGCTCAAAAATTGGGCTAGAAGCCTGAAATTGCCGGACAACATGTAATGGCCCAAGGCGCACATAAATGCAATTTCATGTCCAGGGCCAAAATCAACAGGAAGTCGGCCATGTTGGATGTAGTGCCAAAAACCGCCAAAACCATCTTTTCGCATTTCGACGAACTGGTCCTAGAGTTTTGACGCCAGGGACGTCAAACCACTTCTCAAATACAAAAGACCCTTGCCCGATAAGGAATTGCGAAAAGATCAGGAAGTTAGAACAGTACCAGGGATCTATTGGGGGTCAAAGTGTCGCGTAAATACGCACCTCATGAAACTTCAATTCATCATAGCTCAGGCTGTGTTATACCTAGCTGCACCAAATTACAACCCCAAATGTATCTTTGCAGGCCCCACAAAAAAGCCTCTTGAAGCCCCGCCCCAAAATCAACAGGAAGTCTTTAAATGTGAAATATGTGAATAGGGGCGGGGCTTAATAACACGTTGGCCATAACTCCTTAACCATAGGTCCTATCATCATCAAACTTGCTGGGTATGCGCAGAAGTCATGTGGTAGCATGTCCCTCTAAGCTTATCGCGATGAACCCATAGGGGGCGCCACAGGGGCGGGGCTTAATAACACGTTGGCCATAACTCCTTAACCATAGGTCCAATCATCATCAAACTTGCTGGGTATGTGCAGAAGTCATGTGGTAGCATGTATCTCGAAGCTTATCGCGATTAACCCATAGGGGGCGCCACAGGGGCGGGGCTATCCACAAATTGGCCATAACTCCTTAACCGTAGGTCCTATCATCATCAAACTTGCTGAGTATGTGCAGAAGTCATGTGGTAGCATGTCCCTCGAAGCTTATCGCGACGAACCCATAGGGGGCGCCGCCTATCCACAAATTGGCCATAACTCCTTAACCGTAGGTCCTATCATCATCAAACTTGCTGGGTATGTGCAGAAGTCATGTGGTAGCATGTCCCTCGAAGCTTATCGCGACCAACCCATAGGGGGCGCCGCCTATCCACAAATTGGCCATAACTCCTTAACCGTAGGTCCTATCATCATCAAACTTGCTGGGTATGTGCAGAAGTCATGTGGTAGCATGTATCTCGAAGCTTATCGCGATGAACCCATAGGGGGCGCCACAGGGGCGGGGCTTAATAACACGTTGGCCATAACTCCTTAACCATAGGTCCAATCATCATCAAACTTGCTGGGTATGTGCAGATGTCATGTGGTAGCATGTATCTCGAAGCTTATCGCGATTAACCCATAGGGGGCGCCACAGGGGCGGGGCTATCCACAAATTGGCCATAACTCCTTAACCGTAGGTCCTATCATCATCAAACTTGCTGGGTATGTGCAGAAGTCATGTGATAGCATGTCCCTCGAAGCTTATCGCGACGAACCCATAGGGGGCGCCGCCTATCCACAAATTGGCCATAACTCCTTAACCGTAGGTCCTATCATCATCAAACTTGCTGGGTATGTGCAGAAGTCATGTGGTAGCATGTCCCTCGAAGCTTATCGCGACCAACCCATAGGGGGCGCCGCCTATCCACAAATTGGCCATAACTCCTTAACCGTAGGTCCTATCATCATGAAACTTGCAGGATACGTGCAAAAGACATGTGGTAGCGTGTCCCTCTAAGCTTGTCGAGGTTGACCCGTAGGGGGCGCCACAAATGCGAAAAACGTCATTCACCGATGCTATGTTTGCCAGGCCACGCCCCTTTCCCCCTGACTCCGATTGACTTATCATTTGTCAGACATGTACAGCTCATGTTGCTCTACGGTAAAGTCTCCCGGACCACAGGGGTCAGCCGTGATTTTTTTTCTTCCCCGATTTAGAAGGGGGGCTTGTACTTTCAATATCTCCGCGGGAATTTCTAGTTTCGCTCTGCGCCGTCCCACGCGCTCCAAACTTCGCCCGCCTGGCAAGAGCCCAGGCCTGAGGTCGTCCTCGCGTCCGTATCGAGCGCGTCGCCGACACTTCCGCGCTTCCGGCTTGCAGCATGTGTGGGCGAGGGCCCGGTCATCACTGCTTGCAGTTTTAATTAGGGCCCGAGCACAGACATGTGCGAAAGCCCTATTGTAATCGGTACGATTTTTATTTAGGGCCCGAGCACAGACATGTGCGAAAGCCCTATTGTAATCGGTACGATTGTTATTCTTATTTTATTTATTCCGACGCTTTTTTGTCACTTTTGACCCCCTTCCCGTCATGCAAAAGTTGAAAATCTTTGCGTACCCATCAGACCTGCAAAAAATTTCAATGTATCAGTGGTTCAGGATTTGATCTCAAAAACGGCGCCCCCTATGGCCAAAAAGTGTTTTTCAGGAAATGCATGCTCAAAAATTGGGCTAGAAGCCTGAAATTGCCGGACAACATGTAATGGCCCAAGGCGCACATAAATGCAATTTCATGTCCAGGGCCAAAATCAACAGGAAGTCGGCCATGTTGGATGTAGTGCCAAAAACCGCCAAAACCATCTTTTCGCATTTCGACGAACTTGTCCTAGAGTTTTCACGCCAGGGACGTCAAACCACTTCTCAAATACAAAAGACCCTTGCCCGATGAGGAATTGCGAAAAGATCTCAAATTTCTCCCAGTACCAGGGATCTATTGGGGGTCAAAGTGTCGCGTAAATACGCACCTCATGAAACTTCAATTCATCATAGCTCAGGCTGTGTTATACCTAGCTGCACCAAATTACAACCCCAAATGTATCTTTGCAGGCCCCACAAAAAAGCCTCTTGAAGCCCCGCCCCAAAATCAACAGGAAGTCTTTAAATGTGAAATATGTGAATAGGGGCGGGGCTTAATAACACGTTGGCCATAACTCCTTAACCATAGGTCCTATCATCATCAAACTTGCTGGGTATGCGCAGAAGTCATGTGGTAGCATGTCCCTCTAAGCTTATCGCGATGAACCCATAGGGGGCGCCACAGGGGCGGGGCTTAATAACACGTTGGCCATAACTCCTTAACCATAGGTCCAATCATCATCAAACTTGCTGGGTATGTGCAGAAGTCATGTGGTAGCATGTATCTCGAAGCTTATCGCGATTAACCCATAGGGGGCGCCACAGGGGCGGGGCTATCCACAAATTGGCCATAACTTCTTAACCGTAGGTCCTATCATCATCAAACTTGCTGGGTATGCGCAGAAGTCATGTGGTAGCATGTCCCTCGAAGCTTATCGTGACGAACCCATAGGGGGCGCCGCCTATCCACAAATTGGCCATAACTCCTTAACCGTAGGTCCTATCATCATCAAACTTGCTGGGTATGTGCAGAAGTCATGTGGTAGCATGTCCCTCGAAGCTTATCGCGACCAACCCATAGGGGGCGCCGCCTATCCACAAATTGGCCATAACTCCTTAACCGTAGGTCCTATCATCATCAAACTTGCTGGGTATGTGCAGAAGTCATGTGGTAGCATGTATCTCGAAGCTTATCGCGATTAACCCATAGGGGGCGCCACAGG
Organism: Ammodytes marinus; assembly: GCF_949987685.1. Taxonomy (NCBI): domain Eukaryota; kingdom Metazoa; phylum Chordata; class Actinopteri; order Uranoscopiformes; family Ammodytidae; genus Ammodytes; species Ammodytes marinus. The sequence goes on from NC_137221.1 coordinate 23,815,066, forward strand.
GGCGGGGCTATCCACAAATTGGCCATAACTCCTTAACCGTAGGTCCTATCATCATCAAACTTGCTGGGTATGTGCAGAAGTCATGTGGTAGCATGTCCCTCGAGGCTTATCGTGACGAACCCATAGGGGGCGCCGCCTATCCACAAATTGGCCATAACTCCTTAACCGTAGGTCCTATCATCATCAAACTTGCTGTGTATGTGCAGAAGTCATGTGGTAGCATGTCCCTCGAAGCTTATCGCGACCAACCCATAGGGGGCGCTGCCTATCCACAAATTGGCCATAACTCCTTAACCGTAGGTCCTATCATCATCAAACTTGCTGGGTATGTGCAGAAGGCGAGCGCGTCGCCGACAATTCCGCGCTTCCGGCTTGCAGCATGTGTGGGCGAGGGCCCGGTCATCACTGCTTGCAGTTTTAATTCTTATTATTATTATTCTTTTTCCGACTCTTTTTTGGCACTTTTCACCCCCTTCCCGTCATGCATTAGTTGAAAAAGTTTGCGGACCCATCAGACCTGCAAAAAATTTTAATGTATCAGTGGTTCAGGATTTGATCTCTAAAATTGCGCCCCCTATGGCCAAAAACAGTTTTTCAGCAAATGCATGCTCAAAAATTGGGCTAGATGCCTGAAATTACAGGACAACATGTAATGGCCCAAGGCGCACATAAATGCAATTTATATGTCATTAGCCAAAATCAACAGGAAGTCGGCCATGTTGGATTTAGTGCCTAAAACCGCCACTTTACATCTTTTCGCATTTCGACGAACTAGTCCTAGAGTTTTTATGCCAGCCACGTCAAACCACTTCTCAAATACAAAAGACCCTTGCCCGATAAGGAATTGCGAAAAGATCAGGAAGTTAGCCCGGAACCAGGGATCTTTTTGGGGTCAAAGTGTCGCGTAAATACGCACCTCATGAAACTTCAATTCATCATAGCTCAGGCTGTGTTATACCTAGCTGCACCAAATTAATAACCCAAATGTATCTTTGCAGGCCCCACAAAAAAGCCTCTTGAAGCCCCGCCCCAAAATCAACAGGAAGTCTTTAAATGTGAAATATGTGAATAGGGGCGGGGCTTAATAACACGTTGGCCATAACTCCTTAACCATAGGTCCTATCATCATCAAACTTGCTGGGTATGCGCAGAAGTCATGTGGTAGCATGTCCTTCTAAGCTTATCGCGATGAACCCATAGGGGGCGCCACAGGGGCGGGGCTTAATAACACGTTGGCCATAACTCCTTAACCATAGGTCCAATCATCATCAAACTTGCTGGGTATGTGCAGAAGTCATGTGGTAGCATGTATCTCGAAGCTTATCGCGATTAACCCATAGGGGGCGCCACAGGGGCGGGGCTATCCACAAATTGGCCATAACTCCTTAACCGTAGGTCCTATCATCATCAAACTTGCTGGGTATGTGCAGAAGTCATGTGGTAGCATGTCCCTCGAAGCTTATCGCGACGAACCCATAGGGGGCGCCGCCTATCCACAAATTGGCCATAACTCCTTAACTGTAGGTCCTATCATCATCAAACTTGCTGGGTATGTGCAGAAGTCATGTGGTAGCATGTCCCTCGAAGCTTATCGCGACCAACCCATAGGGGGCGCCGCCTATCCACAAATTGGCCATAACTCCTTAACCGTAGGTCCTATCATCATCAAACTTGCTGGGTATGTGCAGAAGTCATGTGGTAGCATGTCCCTCTAAGCTTATCGCGATGAACCCATAGGGGGCGCCACAGGGGCGGGGCTTAATAACACGTTGGCCATAACTCCTTAACCATAGGTCCAATCATCATCAAACTTGCTGGGTATGTGCAGATGTCATGTGGTAGCATGTATCTCGAAGCTTATCGCGATTAACCCATAGGGGGCGCCACAGGGGCGGGGCTATCCACAAATTGGCCATAACTCCTTAACCGTAGGTCCTATCATCATCAAACTTGCTGGGTATGTGCAGAAGTCATGTGATAGCATGTCCCTCAAAGCTTATCGCGACGAACCCATAGGGGGCGCCGCCTATCCACAAATTGGCCATAACTCCTTAACCGTAGGTCCTATCATCATCAAACTTGCTGGGTATGTGCAGAAGTCATGTGGTAGCATGTCCCTCAAAGCTTATCGCGACCAACCCATAGGGGGCGCCGCCTATCCACAAATTGGCCATAACTCCTTAACCGTAGGTCCTATCATCATGAAACTTGCAGGATACGTGCAAAAGACATGTGGTAGCGTGTCCCTCTAAGCTTGTCGAGGTTGACCCGTAGGGGGCGCCACAAATGCGAAAAACGTCATTAACCGATGCTATGTTTGCCAGGCCACGCCCCTTTCCCCCTGACTCCGATTGACTTATCATTTGTCAGACATGTACAGCTCATGTTGCTCTACGGTAAAGTCTCTCGGACCACAGGGGTCAGCCGTGATTTTTTTTCTTCCCCGATTTAGAAGGGGGGCTTGTACTTTCAATATCTCCGCGGGAATTTCTAGTTTCGCTCTGCGCTGTCCCACGCGCTCCAAACTTCGCCCGCCTGCTGAGAGCCCAGGCCTGAGGTCGTCCTCGCGTCCGTATCGAGCGCGTCGCGGACAATTCCGCGCTTCCGGCTTGCGGCATGTGTGGGCGAGGGCCCGTTCATCACTGCTTGCAGTTTTAATTAGGGCCCGAGCACAGACATGTGCGAAAGCCCTATTGTAATCGGTACGATTTTTATTATTATTCTTCCGGATCTAAAATGGGACTTTTCCCCTACTTGCCCTGGTAGAATAGTTGTAAAACTCTGCGGGCAGGTCAGACCTGCAAAAAATTGCAATGTATCAGTGGTTCAGGATTTGTGCACAAAAATAGCGCCCCCTATGGCCAAAAACAGTTTTTCAGGAAATGCATGCTCAAAAATTGGGCTAGAAGCCTGAAATTACCGGTCAACATGTAATTGCCCAAGGCGCACATAAATGCAATTGTATGTCATTAGCCAAAATCAACAGGAAGTCGGCCATGTTGGAATTAGTGGCTAAAACCGCCACTTTACATCTTTTCGCATTTCGACGAACTGGTCCCAGAGTTTTGACGCCAGCGACGTCAAACCACTTCTCAAATACAAAAGACCCTTGCCCGATAAGGAATTGCGGAAAAGATTTCAAATTCCTCCCAGTACCAGGGATCTTTTTGGGGTCAAAGTTCGCGTAAATACGCACCTCACGAAGCTTTAATTCATCATAACTCAGGCTGTGTTATACCTAGCTACACCAAATTAATAACCCAAATGTATCTTTGCAGGCCCCACAAAAAAGCCTCTTGAAGCCCCGCCCCAAAATCAACAGGAATTTTTTTAAAGTGAAATATGTGAATTTCTGACTCGAAAATCCTCACAAAGTTCAAAAATTCATAACTCCTAGCAGGAACATATTTAGCAAAACGAAAACTCTAGGGACACTCACAAGACATGGAATATACACCAATAATTTTTTTGTTTGATTCCGAATAACTATGACGAGGTGGGAGCCGGTATTCGCCAACATGGCGGCAAAAGTCAGAACTCCACATTACTCTGCAGGATTGCAGAGTAAAGTGCACACATAACAACTTTTTGTGCAAAAGAAAATATGATAGGGTATGTCCTCCGACATGGAAGATGATATACCCGAAAGCTTGTTTTAATCGGAACCACCGTCTTGCAGCACTGGCGCCTGATTAGCTAAAAAACATCACAAACGCACGTCATGAACCCTTTGATTGATCATAACTAAGGCTGTGTTGTACTTAGAACCACACAATTTCATACAGCGATGTACAATCCCAGTACGAACAAAAAAGCCTCTTGACGCCCCGCCCCAAAATCAACAGGAAGTGTTCTTTTTAGCAATATTCGCCCAAAAAGCAGGAAGTTGCCCTAACTCCACCATGCTCTTACTTAGGACAGCTAACCACTAGATGGCAGTGTTGCATTACAATTAGAGGGAGTGAAGACTTTTCTAAACATTTCTTAATCTGTGAGGTAAGGAAAACAGCGCCCCCCAAATCTCATTAGTGGCCGAAAATATATTACATGCATAGGGAATGAATGGACGTGGACTGAACCATTTTGCAGTTTTTGCAAGGAACCTGCTAATATTTATTTATTAATCCGTACAAAAACACTGTTTCTGGCATGAGCATTCTGCATACAATCACCTTAATATAAAATTAGATGTTTGATTATACAATTAGCTGAGATAACTTCTGCAGCAACTTCAAAAAAAATTGGAGTTCAGTTAATTAGCTCAATTTGTAACATTTAAACAAGACAACTCAGTCTGTGTGAATCTCAGGACAGAGAAACAAGAGCAAATGATTAACTGAGGTTTGCATTTCATTCAAAACATTTCACAACTGTACACATAGGTGGTGTTTTTTCATTATTATAGGCCAATATGCCTTCTGTGATGCAAACCTATAATTGATTAATGTTATAATTAGTGTACTTGCTTAATTTCCTTTGAAATAGCCTACAGAGACACTTGGAGACACATGTGGACGTTTATTTACTGCAAATCACGGCCTTTCGCACGGTAATGACCGTACACAAGCACACGTCGCGCTTCGCTGTAATTTCGCTCTGCAATGGTCCATGTGCTCCAAACTTCACCTTCCTGGTAAGAGTCCAGGCCTGAGGTCGTCCTTGCATCCATATCAAGCACGTCGCGGCAACTTCCGCGCTTCCGGCGACAGGTATTGCTGTGCCGCGCGCTCCGAAGAGGCACGTTCTCTTGTGCGGTCACCTGGAGCGCCGAGGACGGCCAGGACGGCGAGCAGCATGGATGGGCGAGGGCCCGGTCATCACTGCTTGCAGTTTTAATTCTTATTATTATTCTTTTTCCGACTCTTTTTTGGCACTTTTGACCCCCTTCCCGTCATGCAAAAGTTGAAAATCTTTGCGTACCCATCAGACCTGCAAAAAATTTTAATGTATCAGTGGTTCAGGATTTGATCTCTAAAATTGCGCCCCCTATGGCCAAAAACAGTTTTTCAGCAAATGCATGCTCAAAAATTGGGCTAGATGCCTGAAATTACAGGACAACATGTAATGGCCCAAGGCGCACATAAATGCAATTTATATGTCATTAGCCAAAATCAACAGGAAGTCGGCCATGTTGGATTTAGTGCCTAAAACCGCCACTTTACATCTTTTCGCATTTCGACGAACTAGTCCTAGAGTTTTTATGCCAGCGACGTCAAACCACTTCTCAAATACAAAAGACCCTTGCCCGATAAGGAATTGCGAAAAGATCAGGAAGTTAGTCCGGAACCAGGGATCTTTTTGGGGTCAAAGTGTCGCGTAAATACGCACCTCATGAAACTTCAATTCATCATAGCTCAGGCTGTGTTATACCTAGCTGCACCAAATTAATAACCCAAATGTATCTTTGCAGGCCCCACAAAAAAGCCTCTTGAAGCCCCGCCCCAAAATCAACAGGAAGTCTTTAAATGTGAAATATGTGAATAGGGGCGGGGCTTAATAACACGTTGGCCATAACTCCTTAACCATAGGTCCTATCATCATCAAACTTGCTGGGTATGCGCAGAAGTCATGTGGTAACATGTCCTTCTAAGCTTATCGCGATGAACCCATAGGGGGCGCCACAGGGGCGGGGCTTAATAACACGTTGGCCATAACTCCTTAACCATAGGTCCAATCATCATCAAACTTGCTGGGTATGTGCAGAAGTCATGTGGTAGCATGTATCTCGAAGCTTATCGCGATTAACCCATAGGGGGCGCCACAGGGGCGGGGCTATCCACAAATTGGCCATAACTCCTTAACCGTAGGTCCTATCATCATCAAACTTGCTGGGTATGTGCAGAAGTCATGTGGTAGCATGTCCCTCGAAGCTTATCGTGACGAACCCATAGGGGGCGCCGCCTATCCACAAATTGGCCATAACTCCTTAACCGTAGGTCCTATCATCATCAAACTTGCTGGGTATGTGCAGAAGTCATGTGGTAGCATGTCCCTCGAAGCTTATCGCGACCAACCCATAGGGGGCGCCGCCTATCCACAAATTGGCCATAACTCCTTAACCGTAGGTCCTATCATCATCAAACTTGCTGGGTATGTGCAGAAGTCATGTGGTAGCATGTATCTCGAAGCTTATCGCGATTAACCCATAGGGGGCGCCACAGGGGCGGGGCTATCCACAAATTGGCCATAACTCCTTAACCGTAGGTCCTATCATCATCAAACTTGCTGGGTATGTGCAGAAGTCATGTGGTAGCATGTCCCTCGAAGCTTATCGTGACGAACCCATAGGGGGCGCCGCCTATCCACAAATTGGCCATAACTCCTTAACCGTAGGTCCTATCATCATCAAACTTGCTGGGTATGTGCAGAAGTCATGTGGTAGCATGTCCCTCGAAGCTTATCGCGACCAACCCATAGGGGGCGCCGCCTATCCACAAATTGGCCATAACTCCTTAACCGTAGGTCCTATCATCATCAAACTTGCTGGGTATGTGCAGAAGTCATGTGGTAGCATGTATCTCGAAGCTTATCGCGATTAACCCATAGGGGGCGCCACAGGGGCGGGGCTATCCACAAATTGGCCATAACTCCTTAACCGTAGGTCCTATCATCATCAAACTTGCTGGGTATGTGCAGAAGTCATGTGGTAGCATGTCCCTCGAAGCTTATCGTGACGAACCCATAGGGGGCGCCGCCTATCCACAAATTGGCCATAACTCCTTAACCGTAGGTCCTATCATCATCAAACTTGCTGGGTATGTGCAGAAGTCATGTGGTAGCATGTCCCTCGAAGCTTATCGCGACCAACCCATAGGGGGCGCTGCCTATCCACAAATTGGCCATAACTCCTTAACCGTAGGTCCTATCATCATCAAACTTGCTGGGTATGTGCAGAAGGCGAGCGCGTCGCCGACAATTCCGCGCTTCCGGCTTGCAGCATGTGTGGGCGAGGGCCCGGTCATCACTGCTTGCAGTTTTAATTCTTATTCTTTTTTTTATTCCGCCGAAACGAAGTCACTTTTGACCACCTTCCCATCATGCAAAAGTTGAAAATATGTGGCGTACCCATCAGACCTGCAAAAAATTTTAATGTATCAGTGGTTCAGGATTTGATCTCTAAAATTGCGCCCCCTATGGCCAAAAACAGTTTTTCAGCAAATGCATGCTCAAAAATTGGGCTAGATGCTTGAAATTACAGGACAACATGTAATGGCCCAAGGCGCACATAAATGCAATTTATATGTCATTAGCCAAAATCAACAGGAAGTCGGCCATGTTGGATTTAGTGCCTAAAACCGCCACTTTACATCTTTTCGCATTTCGACGAACTAGTCCTAGAGTTTTTATGCCAGCGACGTCAAACCACTTCTCAAATACAAAAGACCCTTGCCCGATAAGGAATTGCGAAAAGATCAGGAAGTTAGCCCGGAACCAGGGATCTTTTTGGGGTCAAAGTGTCGCGTAAATACGCACCTCATGAAACTTCAATTCATCATAGCTCAGGCTGTGTTATACCTAGCTGCACCAAATTAATAACCCAAATGTATCTCTGCAGGCCCCACAAAAAAGCCTCTTGAAGCCCCGCCCCAAAATCAACAGGAAGTCTTTAAATGTGAAATATGTGAATAGGGGCGGGGCTTAATAACACGTTGGCCATAACTCCTTAACCATAGGTCCTATCATCATCAAACTTGCTGGGTATGTGCAGAAGTCATGTGGTAGCATGTCCCTTAGAAGCTTATCGCGATGAATCCCATAGGGGCGCCACAGGGGCGGGGCTTAATAACACGTTGGCCATAACTCCTTAACCATAGGTCCTATCATCATCAAACTTTCTGGGTATGTGCAGTAGTCATGTGGTAGCATGTCCCTTCGAAGCTTATCGCGATTAACCCATAGGGGGCGCCACAGGGGCGGGGCCTATCCACAAATTGGCCATAACTCCTTAACCGTAGGTCCAATCATCATCAAACTTGCTGGGTATGTGCAGATGTCATGTGGTAGCATGTATCTCAAAGCTTATCGCGATTAACCCATAGGGGGCGCCACAGGGGCGGGGCTATCCACAAATTGGCCATAACTCCTTAACCGTAGGTCCTATCATCATCAAACTTGCTGGGTATGTGCAGAAGTCATGTGATAGCATGTCCCTCGAAGCTTATCGCGACGAACCCATAGGGGGCGCCGCCTATCCACAAATTGGCCATAACTCCTTAACCGTAGGTCCTATCATCATCAAACTTGCTGGGTATGTGCAGAAGTCATGTGGTAGCATGTCCCTCGAAGCTTATCGCGACCAATCCATAGGGGGCGCCGCCTATCCACAAATTGGCCATAACTCCTTAACCGTAGGTCCTATCATCATGAAACTTGCAGGATACGTGCAAAAGACATGTGGTAGCGTGTCCCTCTAAGCTTGTCGAGGTTGACCCGTAGGGGGCGCCACAAATGCGAAAAACGTCATTCACCGATGCTATGTTTGCCAGGCCACGCCCCTTTCCCCCTGACTCCGATTGACTTATCATTTGTCAGACATGTACAGCTCATGTTGCTCTACGGTAAAGTCTCTCGGACCACAGGGGTCAGCCGTGATTTTTTTTCTTCCCCGATTTAGAAGGGGGGCTTGTACTTTCAATATCTCCGCGGGAATTTCTAGTTTCGCTCTGCGCCGTCCCACGCGCTCCAAACTTCGCCCGCCTGCTGAGAGCCCAGGCCTGAGGTCGTCCTCGCGTCCGTATCGAGCGCGTCGCGGACAATTCCGCGCTTCCGGCTTGCAGCATGTGTGGGCGAGGGCCCGTTCATCACTGCTTGCAGTTTTAATTTACCATTGTTCCCTAATTTTACTGTAATTGTTTTTTACTGTACAGTACAGTAGTTTATACTGACACACTGAAATGCTTGAACTGCAGTCCTACCTATTCATTGTGTTTGTTTGAAATGGCAAAATAAATGCATAATGTGTGTTAGCATTTGGTAAAAACCGTAAAGTATTTGTTGTTACTGTAGGTGAAAGTGTATGAACATGCAAAGGCATAATTCTACTGATAAAGCATTCATATAGTGGTTTGCATTTATACTATAGTGTTTTCTATTCTGCACACCAGTGTTCAATGAGTGCTAGAAATGTCTAGTCATATGATGTATGTGTTTGTCATTTGAAAAGAAAACACCATTTAGTGAAGAGTTAACATTGTTTTGAGGGTAAAGTGTGCTTTTGCAAGAGAAGTGAAGGATTTTGCATTTTGTGTTTGAGTTTTGAAATTTGTGTTTAGGGTTTTGAAAAAGTGAGGTAGTCTATCAGGAAATGTGTTTAAGCAATTGTGAAAAACTGTAATGTCTCGCAAAAAGATACAAAAACACATTTCAATGATTGGCATTCGTTAGACATAACTGCAGTTCACAAGTTGCTGTTTAGAAAAGGCCTCCACAAAAAAATAAACTTCTAAGATTTTCAGAGTCCTAATTTGAACTTTGACTTTGGGGATTAAATGTATTATCTATGTCCTATTTACTCTATATCACATTACTTTAGGCTTAAATTAGACTAGAAAGCTAAATGCTTAATTCTTTGGTAAAGATCAAATTCGGCTATTCTTAGCCCACTGGCAGGACTAAAGGCACCCCCTTTCCCAATTCAGGAAAGTACTCTTTGGTGTGGCTGCAGTCTCGCCAGTAAACTGATATCTCCTAGGCCAAAACCGTCCCGTCTAGACAAGACGTAAAAAGGATTTTAGGAGACCATTCTTGTCCAACGTGAAGAGTCCGCACCTGTCAAGCCAATTGAGGTGGGGAAGCTCCTTTTAAATTTAACAACTATCATTATCCATTAACCTAAGATTAAATGACCATGATCCAATCGGTCATTAGAGTCTAAACCTATTTTAAAATATTATCAAAAAACACATGTATTAAAGAGTAAACCAGATTAACCTATTATTATAAGATTATTGAGGAGTATATTTGCATAAAACTTTAAAGATTACATTACAGTCATAACCGCCATATCACAGGTTACAACAAGACAATATAACTTCAACATTGTAACATATACCAGTATATGTAGGCATAAAAACATGTATACTTCAATGTGTCGATGTGTCAACCAAACTTCAAATTATAGCAGCGTTGCTAGTGTGGGGTGTTTATCCATAATGTCCATGTTAGTGCATTCTGATTTGAGTCCAGAGGCCCTGTTCAGGACCTCCCTTCATTCCAAAGTCCGTTTGAATTACAAAGTCCATTGATTGTCCATCGTCCTGCTGGACAAGCACTCGTTCTCTGAAAGAAGAGAACAGGAACCAGTATTTTGCAAATAAAGGAACATCAACTTATTTTATGCATTGTGTGTAAATATCCCCATATTATCTAGACCGAACATGCTCAAAGTTCTGCTGTGGGAAATCGGTGGTGCGCTGACCTCCATTGTATTATCTCCCATAGCAATCTTAGCACTATTTACTTATATTAAAAAGATTGAAAATTCCAGACCAGAAAGGTTATTTATTTGTCTAACCTCCCCCCCTTGTCAAAACAAAATCCCATTGAAGGTTTGAACATATTCGGGCAACGCTGTACAGTAACAGTAATCAAAGACACCTAAGAAGTCAGATAACCAACGACAAGTTGAAAAACAAAATTCATGTAAAACAACAGAAAACAAACAAAAACAAAGAGATGAACATAATGCCCCTTAAAAATAAAAATAAATGAAGGTTTGAGTATGACCTTAAGCAATGAATGAAATTCACTACAAAAATAATGGAGAAATGAACGTTTAAAGGTGACTTCAAAACACTCACATGATAGAATATAATAAGGTCAGATGTTCAAATTGGGTACATATCGAACAATTCGCCCTCCATTTCCACTCTCACATCCTCACTGTCAGAATCAATGTGAGTAGCAGAGATGGGAGTTACCATAAACTCCGTTGTGACATCTGTCCTTCTCCAAGGTCATGCAGGTAGGATTAGCTAGGGTCGGTGCATGAGTACTGTTAGTGGTTTCTGAAGTAATGTTCATCGTGCGGCCTGCTGTTATAGCATGTAGTGTAGTTTCCAATACAACCTCTGAAGGTGAGGGAATGGGATTCCTGTCTTTTACCTCAAGTAGTACTCTGCGAGTTATATAACCCGTCACCCAGAAATTGTGTTCAGAGATAAATTTGCTTTTTAAGGCATAGTAGGTGCAAGCATATTCCCCTTGGTCTTCCCACTGAGCATCAATTAATACAATTGAACAATCAGTTTCAGCCTTAACCCGTATGTCATCAATAAAGAAATAATATTTTACGGATACACCATCAACAACAGTTCCTGACATCTCTATTCTTTTATCCTGATTGTCTCTCCAAATGGGAGGATATCTGCTTACAGTGTTCCATTTCGTACAGTTACATGGTAAATGAACAGAATACCCTAACTTAGCTTCTATTCTAATTGGTTCAAAAGTTGGAGTTGTATAGGTGGTACCAGTTAACTCCAAGGTGTCGGCGTTTTGTGCTTTCTTACCCAATTCAGACCGGTGTGTTGGCAAATCTTTACAATGCGATATTTTAGAACACCGTTCATACTTTCACAAATACTTTAGCTTTGCGTGTGATAGACTGCTCCTAAACGTTGTTTAATTCCCGAATTAATTTTACTGTTTTGTCCACAAACTCTTTTCCATGATCTGAGGATATGTGATCGGGAAGTCCCCATCCGCTTAGTAACTCTCTACATAAGAACTTGGCAAAGGACAGCTTCCTGCATAGGAATTAATTAATTAAGTAGACCTCATGAGTAACCAAAAGGGCATTAACTGATCTGAGTCTTGAATATCTTTCTGCCTCACACAATCATGCGGTTCACCGTCCTCTGGGGATGGCAAGTGTTCCATTGGGTTTACCGTAGTGCACCTTGCCAAAGTCACATCTTCCTGTTCCAGAAGTCTGTGATAGTCTCTGAGCCTTGACATAGTCAAGGCGTATTTACCATGATTTAATAAGTTTCTCAGGCTATGGTGTGTAAGGATAGTCACTGGATAACCCATTGTCACCGCTGATGCTTTTTCATACACCAAATAGACTCCAACCATAGCTCTATGGCACAGTGGTAGCCCCATCTCCACCTCTGAGTAAGCGGTGGAGTAGTAGGCGACAGGTTGAGGTTTCGTCCCCATCCCTGTTGGCTGACAGAGTACTGCACATGCAAAATTACCTCCTGTTGACGTGGACACATATAGCAAAAAGTTCTTAAGCTGGGAACACACCGCACTGGCCGCGCGGCGAGATTACATACAAAGTCAATGTACTAGCGCGTGGCCGCGCGTCCACCCAATAATCGGCGTCCAGCGGCCGGCGGCGGGGGCTTGCGCGGCGCGTGGCCGCGCCTCATGAGAGGCGCGTGAATCGGGAGCGCGGCCATTAGCGGCGCATAGAAATTGTGTCATCGAAGGAGCGTGAATCGAAGGCTTGTGCGGCGAGCACGGCGCCGCAGAAAAAGATGAAATTTTTCATCTTTTTCTGCAGCGCCGCCGGGCACCGCGCCTCCACAGCCAATCAGCGTTGAGATTGCCCGGTGGCGGTGGTCTGCAAGACGAGGTGGGCGTGTGGAGTGAGGACATCGGGCTTCCAATACATTCTGCAAATATGTGTAGGCTATTTTGCATCTGTTTAGCTGTTGGTTGTACTTTAGCCAAGGTAGCGCCGGTTAGCATAGTGAAACTCACCAAGCTGTGTGCTGTTCCTGAGGATAATATACCCAAACTTGACGGCGGTGTCCGTGTGGAATTCCAATATAGTGCAGCGAAGAACCGGTGTTGTCCTCCGTCAGCCGGCACACTTTCACTTTCAGGTAGGCTGATGTTTGCCTTTATTTTAGCCGCTGAGCACACACTGCTGTTGTTAATGTTTTTAGTATGTTGCTGAATTGCTGTTAATGTGTGTGTATTTGAGATCGGGGTGCGTGTTCAGGCTGTTTTAATGATATTTGTGACAAGACTGCCGCTGGTTACACAGTGAACCTACATCTGTATTTTTTGGCACAGCTGGACCATGTTATTGTTGTTGTTGCACCGTAAGTGTGACGGGTCTGATCTCGGCGTCGGCGTCAGGAATATATGGCCCAATATGATCAAGCGGCGAGCCTCCTGCTGTCACGCGGCCAACCGCTGCCTACGATGAGGCTGCGGTTGGCCGCGGCGGTGACTGCGGTGAACATGGCCCAATATGACCAAGCGGCGAACCTCCTGCATTCACGCGGCCAACCGCCGCAGGCGGCCAATGCGGTGTGTTCCCAGCTTTAGAGTGATCAGGTAAAGCGTGGAGCTTGTCATTTCCTGTGTCTTTGATCATGGTCCTCAAAGGTCCTGCTAGCTTTGCATAGTCTTCAATCCATGCCGATGAATAGCCAGCAATACCAAGGAATGTCATCATTTCTCTAACTGTTCTGGGCTTTTGGAGCCTTTTGAATAGCGTTCAGGTGGCCATCAGAGATACTTCTGTGTCCCTGAGTGATGGTCTGGCCCAGATAAACAAAGCCAGAATACTGATGTGGCCTCTGTTCTTGCTGTCATGAGCAGTTGGTGTTCAGTCTTAGGTGGTATGTCAATCAGACAGTCGTCTGGTGTACACCTGATTGTGCAGTTTAACCTACATAGAGCATCTCTTCCCAAGAGTGCGACTGGTGTGTGTTCTGAGACTAATGTAGGTATTTTTATCGTTTGGTCTTGATAGCGGAGCTCAATTGGTTTTGTGAAAGGGATCAGCTGTTTCACACCCTCAAACCCGACTGTCCGTATAAATTTACCGGACATGAGAAGGTGGATTATCTGGGCACCCCTAGTATCCCGGTTCCGGGCCCCTATTAGGGTTAACTGGTCTCCGGGGTGGCTGGGCTTGCCCCCTGAATCCCCCTCTGTAGCCCCCTCGTGTATTACCACTGTTTGGATGGTGGCAGAACCGAGCAATATGGCCCATCAATCCGCAATTGTAGCATACTCCTGGACATAGCCGGACGCCTGGATTACCTTGTTCTCTTCCTTCTCTTCTGAAGTATCCTCGTCCGCTTCCTCTCCATGTTGTTGTCTGGTTGAAGAATGGCCGTGATGTTTGAACAAAAGGGAATGGCTGTGGCGGTTGAAACTGAGACTGAATTGGTCGTATAAAAAGTGGTTGTTGCATCCTCATCCACTTCCTCATCTCTCTAGATTCCTTCAGACATTTCTGTCCCTCGTTATCAAACAAGTCCAGAATACTCAGTTCTATCCGTCTCTTTTCTTGTCTTTTGTTCCCCTTTTTGCCCTGGTTCTGTTTTGCCTTGTGTGAGGACACAAGCACTCGCATTGTTTTGATTACATCAGAATTGAAAATACCGTTGATTGGCCAGGAATGTTCTATAGTTGACCAACGATCATGCCATTTTTGTGACATTTCCGCAATCCCCTTGATGAGGGGGTTGTTTCCCTGCACCACGTCAACAGGTGTATCTGTTTTTGCAACTGCAGAACTCATCTTTGTTTTTGGCTCTGTATAATATAAACGTGTACTCAGCCTATCCCCCTTTTCTTTTTCTTTTTTTTCTTTTTTTTTAATCAACTGTTTAATAGAATTATTTTACCAAAAATGGACTAAAAATCAGTATTGAAATAGTAATTATTAAAAATAGTAAAAGTCAATGAAGGACAATTAATTAAAATCACTGAAATGTAGTCAAAAGCTGTCAAAAACAATGGAAGATAATCAATAAATGAAATACTCAAAGCTATTCTAAATGATTACAAATCAATGAGTAAATCGAAGAATCACTGTAAAGGAATTAATTTGTCTTAATCAAGTGAAATACTAATGGACAAAGTCTTAAGTGTAATTAAACTGTGTTCAGTTAGAAGTTTGCTTACAGAGCAAGTGTCACCACAACTACACCCCGTGAAAATACAGCAACCTTACCATTCCCAGAAAACAGGAATCAATGAAGCAAAAGCAGTATAAAATCAACACTCTTTTATTGAAAAAGGCACAAATGTCAGAACCTGTAACTTCAAAAGGTATATTGAAAATGTCAAGAAAAACCTACCGCTGAAACTGAAAAACCCCAAACACCACTGAGGCCTTGAGCTTTTACGCCAAGACCCAGTCGTAAATCAATTTAGAAATAAGACAGTTAAACCTTCACCGTCAAATGAGACGTAAATGCTAGGCAAAAATCACTGTCAACCGACAAATTAGTATACCTTAGAGCGACCAGTCAGTTGCCAAGCCCTTACTTCAAGCTAAGCATTTGATATATGTCATGAATGTGATTAATGAAAAAAATAGCCAGTGTGCATTCAATTTATGTGTGAGTGGACAATTGTGAGATCATTAATGTGTTGTGTGAATGTAGGTGGATGAGTGTGTGTGCAATTGAGTATGTGTAATCAAGAGTTTTGTGGACAAAATGGTACTAGCCTGGGTTTTGGGTCCAGGGCGCGCAGACGGAGGTCAGGGTTGGGAGTGAAGTAGGCCTATACTGATCAGAGGTCCCGGAATGTGGTCCGTCTCTTGGACTCAGAATGTTAGCTGTCACGGCTTCCTTCCTAGACTCTCGTGGCCCAATAGTGTATAAGAAAGAAAAGAAAACACACATGCAGGCTTTAATGAAGTCTGTGCAGACAGTAATTAAGGTTACAAATGTAATTGCTTCTCAATTAGTGGAAATCTTGTACATTGTCAGCAAAACACAGTCATAATTACACCCACAATGCAGATGTGTGTAAGGAGATGAAATAATCAATGTCTCAAAGTCCTATAATTTCAGGTACATTCTACCTAATTCGATTTTTGTATTGTTTTCATGCAATCAGCTAGTAACTGCTGAGGAATAACCTAAGTTCCAAAAGGTTTTAGCCAAAAATCCAATTTATTCTTGTATCTACGCATTAGAGCTGTAAATTTAAACAGAAAAATAATTGTGATATTTGACATCCCTTCAAGCATGTAACATAGCTCTGGAGAAACCAAAGGTTCCTCACATTTCTATTTTAGTTTTTATATCTCTTTTTATCGTGTTTTTAAGGTGAAAACAAGCCAGCCTCTATAAGCTACACAATGATTCTTTAAACTGAGCGTTTGCTCCTCAGAGTGCTTCGCCTGCCTGCATGCTGCACTGTAGGCACGGAGGGATCTGCAAGCGCTGCTTCAATAAAACATTGTTTAATCTGGCAACACACAGGTCTTTTCATAAATGAAGACTTTAGCTTCATATCCCCAGAAAATAGTTTACACAAAGTTAAACACTGTTGGATTTAAGAGGCAAAACGCAATACGGCAGCAGCAACATGCCGAGCCTGTCAAATGGCTGTAACCGACGCGGCTGGAGTAGACCAAAGCCATCCAAGGCGCAAATATACACAAGTATATATCTATAAACCCTTTACTTTATCTCAATAAAGGAGCACAACTTAATTAGTCTAACAATTAGTCCTGGGTAGGAGCTATTTTCATTTTTAGAGCAGAGCGTGGACAGATTTTTCAAACATAAATCCTGTTATTTAAATATGTAGCTGCGGCCCGCTATCAGGGCGCGCAAGGATCAAATCAAATCAGTTGTATTTGTACAATATGTTGTCATCATATTGAGATAAAATCAAACAGAGTTACTATAAAGGCGACTATGAAAGTGTTGCTCGCGCCAGCATGCACACAGCGATGAGCCAAAAGCCCCGCCCTCTTCTGCACTTTATAGAGCTCCAGAACATATCCGTGCGAAGCACGACAGAAGGCCGGGTGACAGGCAATATATTCAGATACATTTATGAGGAAGAGCCGGTGGAGGAACCGGTTCTCTTTTTTTTTTTTTTTTTTTATATATCCATTCTTACTTCTATAGCAATTTCACCATACAATCCGACATGTGGGCACCCGATCGAAACACCTACAGTCAGCCATCACCAATCAACATCAGAAATCAGCCTATATTTCCTCCCGAAAATAGAACTGATAACACAGCCATAATTTGGAGAATACCCATCCATCTTCGGAAAGAGTAATCCGCGACAATACATAACAGTTATGGGAAGGAACTACTTCCCTTTATCAGAGCAAAAGACGAACAGATTATTGAAACATAAAACTTGTATTCAACATGCAACTGCAGGTCGCTATGAGAGCGTGCAAGGAGAAAACAGAAGCAAATCAAAAATAGTCGCAGGCCAAAAGTATAACCCAAAATCCTAAATAGGCATATCACAGAGGGTTACACACTCATGCCAACCCAAAATAATATTGCACGCTGCTCACACACTTCCCAGGTCGGCTAAAGGATGCCGATTCATGGGACACACGCGTCATGGGATTAACACAGTTGTTTAGTTTAACATGGTAGACATGCACACAACGTAAAACATGCATCAACACAAGCATATGAACAAATCAAAATACGTAACAACAAGGAAACGTGAACAATTAACAACCATATAACCAGTGAAATAACACACAAACATAACATCCCATCTTATGTCCCCGAAAGGGCAGCAAATGTGTACTGCAGTAGTCGCAACATTAAGACTCACACAACAACACGGCCGCTTTCATAAAACCTGCAGCCGACCGTGCTGCCGGTCAGCCCCTATAAATAATCATCATACAAGCTTAGGCTATATAGACAATGCCCAAACATACAACAAACAGCCAGTGCTTAAAGCATGCAAATAGCAAACAAACAACGAATTTAGCACACTGCAGACAGACACACAGATAAGCATGTATACAGAAACTCGAGATTGCGCATACAAACAAAAATCTTTACAAACCCATGGGCCGCGGCCCCTCAAAAAAATATATTTACCCCGGTGACACCCTTATAAATCGAATTGAATCCCCCAACTAAAGCCACTTGTCCATCTATCCCCCAGCGACACCCCATTACTCAAATTGTCCCTCAGTAAGCCACAAGTTCCTACCCCAAGGCCCCATATAGTTTGTTACAATTCCCTGAAACGTCATGGCACCCCACTAAACCCAAATCGTTTATTCATAAGTCACAACCTCCCCGAGAACCCCATGGCATCCCATTATTTTCCCATTTGAAACACTAAGTCACCACCTCCCCATATATACAACCTGTAGCTAAGTCCTTTAAATGATATGCATTCCTCTGTTTTTTTTTTTTTTTGTTTAAACCGAAATAAAACAATAATTAAGACAGCCTCAACGTTCATCCAACCAAACCATCATGATGCACACCCCGCACCCAGTAATTTACAGCCCGACATCATCAGAAAGCACACGCAGAGAGACCAGGGCCCGAGTCCTAACCCCGCAGAGCTAAATCGCTCACCTTAATGCCAGCTGTTGGGGAGAAAGTCGAGCCCTGGGCAACCGCGTGGGCCCAATTAATTGTCCAGAAGCTGTCTGTTCGTGGACGCCAATTGTAGTTTCCTGTCTTACTTCTGATGGCAAGGCTGGATGAAAGAAGTTGACAACTGACGCAGGTTTGAGGAGGCTTTCAGGAACAGCTTAATTTATTTAACACAACAAATCTCATACTGCAGTAAACAAAGCCAAATAAAAGTCAGAGTATTTTAGCCAAATTGAAACAGAGGAAGTTATACATAAGTGGACAGTTCCTGGTCAAAACGTTAAAGCCCCCCGAATGCTGCTCTGCAGGCTCTCTTATCCCAGGGTTCACGTAAACTGATTGGTCGTCAAAGACGACACTCTTTGTCTAATTGGTGGGTTTTAACTATTGTGCAATCATCCCTCCGAAACATCTGTGGAATAGATTGACAGAGACACTGTCCGGCCTGGCGGCCTGAAGTCTGGGTTTGACCAGTAACACCAACAGTTTTGGACAATGGCCGTATATTATCACCTCTTTCCTAATGGCTGGGAAAGGCCCGAATCCGGCCAATGTTAACTCAAACCTATAAAACAGTCATGCAAGTGTCTGGTTTAACTTAAACAGAAATAAGGTGATTTACAGAAGCTCAGTCCTCATCGGCAACTCACACATTCCTAGAAGTGGGGGGTTGGCAAATTATGCCTTCTGCTAGTCTACAGAAAATGTGTTTTAAGTTGTTTATACACTACAGAGTAAACACTGCAGTCTAGTTTCGCTCTCGTGAAATTGTATACACGTTGCTTGGCAACGCCCTGGTCCCGCCCGTAGCCTATATCACTCTCCCTTTTAGCTTTTCTTCATTGCATTTTTTCTTTGATGATTCAGCCCCGTTATCAGTCATTATGACGACAAATAACTGTCTCAAACAAGGCTCCCGCTCCCCTTCCCTCACCTGGAGGGATAGGCTTCTCAATTCACGTTGCTGCGCCACACTGAAATCTGCGACCAATACGGATATATGACCATAGAGCCTGCACGAGCGAACCGAAAATCGGACTGGGTGTGCGACCAGACCAAAAGCAGTAATAAAAACTATTTAAAAATGTATTTCTTTGCACTGATGGTCTCGTTTGCTGTTAAAGGTAATTTATGATTATCAGAGGAAACATGAGGCTGTTTAAAAGATATTTAAATGTTGCTCGTAGCCGCTTTAACTCTCATGTCATTTCAGACCCCACCACTCCCTCCTGTTCTGCTCTAATTACATTCACCTGGCCTGCCCATACTCACCTCCTCCCCATCTGCTAATCAGCCCTCCTAGTGTCTAACCTAGCGTTCCAGCAGTCAGATATCATCCTGTGTTCCGATCCTGCCTGCTTGTGTTTCAACCTGTCTTTTGGACTATTGCTTTGGACCTCCCTTTTGCCTGCCCCAACTGTACTTGTTTGCCGTGCTGTCTTACTACCTGGTTTGTCATCCACTTCTCATTTAACACCTTTTGTGAACCTGAACTGTTTCCATGTGTCTTGCAACTAGGTTCTTGTCTGTTATTTCCCTGGAACCCTGACAATTAAAAAAGGTATTAAAAAGTTGCTGCAATTCCAATCTCATTTAAATCAAAGCTGAAAACTGTGGCATTCTATCCTGTAACTTTATATTTAATTTCTGTGTCTTTTAAATGCAATTTCTGTTCATTTATCAAGTAGCCTATTCTGCCTTTTTTGTCTACATTACCTCAATTGCAATTTCAATATTTTCTCATGTCTTATTTTTTAATGTATTTGTATGCCCTAGAAAATCTATTTTATAACTTTTTAATTTTTTTTTTGGTGCATATTGTACACTAATGCTGGGCTTACACTAGAGGACTTTTAAAAGACTTTGAAAAGACTGAAGACTGAAACCCTCTTACATCTAAAGACAATCAACTCACACCTGAAGACAACTAGTCATAGGCCTAAAGTTTTCAGTCACAGAGTGAGATTTTGAAAAGACAGGGGTCTCATATTGCAAGACTACAACTAGATTCCTTTTGAGATTAATATTATTTCCGCAAACACGATTGTGATTATTTAATTAAAAACAAGTTAATTCAATATTCCGAGCGGGGGACTTCCTTTAGTTATTTGACCAGCTTTATTTGCTGATCTCATCCCCCTATAACTTTAACTCCTAATAGTAGCAGCAAGTGCTCAAAAAAGGCTTTAGTTTTCGAGATACCCCTACCCGAGGTAGAACAAACCTCAACAATGATTTTTTTTATCTTTAGAATGTCCTGTTCATGAAATTGATTCTTGAGCATTTTTATCTTTGGGCGAAATATGTTTTTTTGGTTATTCTTTAGAACTACCCCAGTCCCTCAAAAAGAGCCAAATTAGGCCAATCCGAATAGGGGATATGTGACAAAAAAGCCCATAACTTGGGAATGCTCACTCTTTTCTTCACCAGATTTGCTGAGGTACTAACCAGGTGTCTGTCCCACATCATCACCAAAAAGTTAGAATGTAATTTACCAAAACATTTATTGAAATAGAGTCCTGTATACATAGCTTTAGTTTAGGTGGAAATGGTACTTTTGTGGTGATAGGAAAAGAGGGTTCCTTTACTTTTCTCTCAAATATCACCAAAACATAAATCCCTGCCAAATATACCATTTATGTATCGTCTAGGACGCTATTTAACAATAACCAGTGGTTGTATGAAGATATCTATTACAGTTCAATTTCTAATGAGATTTTTCTAGAAGTACTCCTCCACTGAAATAGCCATATTAGGACATTCCGAATGGGGGATAGGTGGCTTAATAGCCTATAGTCCAGCAGATATGTGAAGGCATTGTGCTTTTTATGATACAAACATGAGCTTTGGCACACTGATAGAGCATGCCCTAAGGAAGATTTTTGGCTATAGGGCCATCGCCAATTTTTCCTATGGCGCCCACGGCGGCCACTTTTAAAAATGGCCACCAGCAGCTCTTATAGTACCAGTAGCTTGGGTTGTAGAGCACCTAGGATCTTGATTATGGTGTCTAATCCTACATTTTCAAGGATGGACAAGGCAGTGGTGCTATTTAAAACATGCTAGAAATTACCCAAATTCATACATCTGGCATTCAGGGAACAAAATTGTGGTAAAACCTTCAAATATTAGCGGAGTTATGCATATTTTCATGAATTACAGAATCAGTTCATGTGTTGTATGCTGACCTTATATTGTAAGCATATAAGGTCAGCATACAACTAAAGTAAATATCTTTTTCAAAGCCTGAACCATACATCAGTTTAGCCTGTTTGATAGGTTGATATTTTATCCGTGTAACCCACTCTGAGTAAGTCAACATTGCTCTAGGTACCGAAGGAGCTAAGTGATATAAACAGTTACCACAATGAAAGTACCAGGCAAGGTAAGTTGCAAGCAGTAACTTTTACTCACATAAAGTTGTAGGTAACACCCAAAACACATATGCATATAAATAATTTTACAAAATTGGCCTAATTCTACTTGTACAAGAACGAGGAATGCAGTGGTACTATTTACAACATGCTAAACTACATACATACTGCATACCTGCAAACTCGTCGCTTTTCGGCGAAAATCGCCGTTTAGAATCAAAATATATGACCCACGTGAATCGTATAGATCCGAAGAGTTTTTGTTTTTGGGAGGGGGGGGGGGGGGGGGTAGCGGCAGCTGCCAGAGAAGTCAGCCAGCGCTTCCCAGACTGGACTGTGTGGGCGAGTTACCGTAGTGTGAGACAAGGGAATATCGTTATCTTGGCAATAAAACATCTTTGGTAGACGTCATGAGTATTGTCCAATCAGCGTTAAGATCGGGCACTGTGAAGCATCACTGCTGCCGCTGTGTGTTCAGACTTTAGAATTGGCTAAAAGTCTCAATCAAAGCCCTTTTGATAATAAAAAATTAGAGGCTTTGATTAAACACTGTCAATGCTTCAGAGGTTAATGTAACAGCCTACTGAAACAGAAACTATACGGAGGGACGCAGCTCACTGTACAGTCCCTTTATTTAGTCGCGCTGTCAGTTTGCCGACATGGCTCTCTGTTAGACTCGAGACATAGAAAAAGATCGCGGAAGCCGTTCCCGTAGACAAAGTTAACGGGCAGGATATCCCCGACTGATTTCATCCATCAAACCACAGAGTTTTTTCTGAGCGGCGTCTCACTCGCTCACTGGGTCTCCCGGGTCCCGGTGATTTTCACCTTCACAGCGATCGACTCGCTGCTTTGCTGGGGCGGAGACTTTGTGTGAAGGTGATTTAACATCACGGTCGTAGACGAATGTTATAACTTTATGCTGCATAGTTTGCACTGCACTGTTGACCCACACAGGACTCTTAAGTGAAGCTGACAGTTTAATGAGCGCACATTGCAGAAATGAAGTGTCTGCAGTGCGCTCACAATCAGAGCCGACCGACAGGCCCCCCCCCCCCAATTTATTTTTATTTTTATTTTTTAGTTTGTGTGTTTGATATTAACATCATATTATTATATCATACAAAAAAATGAATACAATGTTTTGATCTAGATAGCCTAGTTAATAGCCCAATAATTTAATCAGTTCATCTGGGAGGTAATCCAAGTTTAACTGATCACGTCACGTTCCCGTCCAGTGTGTATTGAGTTTATTTAAAAACATTTGGAAATGGGGCTCAGATGCCCATGCACTGTATAACCTATTTCAGCCTCGTCTGTGGAAAAAAAGATAGCTGGACAACAGAGTTCTTCTGCTTCATTCCTCTCACTGCATTTAAATGTATTCATTATATTACAGAGAAATATGTCCCATAAAAGAAAAAGAGCACCAAGCCCAACCCAGAGGACTCTGCATAATATTTTATTTTAAATGAACATTTTAATGGAAAATCCAAGAAGCTTCTAATTCATCCGACCCAGTGTCTCCAAATTATTTGTTCACACAAAATTCCTCAGATTTAGCCTCTTAATTACCCTCTCAAAGTGCACCAGATTCATGCATTTCACTTTAAAAAGTTTAAAAAAAATCTCCCGGGGGGGCATACCCCCGGACCCCCCTAGGAGGGTCAGGATCTCAGCTGGCTATTATTTTCACCCAGCTGGACATTGGAGGCAATAGTGGAGAACTCTGGTTGTGTGAATGATATTTAACAATAGCCAATCGTTTGGACAGCGAAAAACACCCGACCCCCCTAGAAGGGACGGGTGTTTGTCACCTTTTTCACCTCCTATGAGTTTGCAGGTCTGATACTGGCATTCAGGTAATTAAATAACAATAAAACCATCAACACATTTATAATTATTTCTGAAAACACAGTCCACCACAGGGGCAAAGTGCACGGAAGTACTGCCTTGGCACATTTGCAATGTCCCACTGCACCACTTTTTGCATCCACAGCAGAGGAGTTTACAACAGGCCTGTATCGATCCTGGTAGTGCGGCCCAGTGAAATTCCCATCTGCCTGTGGCCTTTCACTTCCACCCCCATTCACCTGGTGATGGGAGTTGAGGGGCTGAAACCATCATATGTCCCCAACAGTGAACAGCTTGGTAGGCAGCCCTCTTTTTGTGTCGCATCAGTGCTGCTTGTGTTGGAAGTCCCTCGATTGATGTTCCTTTCTGGGTGAAGAGCTGCTTTCTTGCCTGATTGACAGATTCCTGGCTGCTGGTGTGGTCATATAGCAATACAACAAATCACTCCAGAGGCTCCATCCAGTTGTCTATGGAGTCAGGTGTGGCAGCAAATGCACAGAAGGCTTTTGTGACATCTTCAAAGCTCCTCCATGTATCCCACGCATTTTTCTTACCCCTGCCACCAAAAGATGACACTGTGTCACATTCAGTAAAGGCATGGAACCCCGGCAAGGCGATACATCATTCTGGACCTAGTGCCGTTGCCATCTTGTGTGCTGCTACATTCTGAAAACTCTTTCCAGCTCCAAAGGCAACCCACAACTCATTGATGTTGAGAGAGTGGGCCGCAGTCACTGCCAGTACTAACACATCTGTGTCAACTATGCATATTGATACACTGTTATACCCTTCCTTCACAGCATCTCCAAGGTGCAGTAGTATGCGGGTATCTGCCTCCTCATGTGTGCATAGTGCAAGAACTTCTACATCTCGAGGCTGAGTGCAGAGGACTTCAGCATGATGGTTGCTAATCACTTGTTTTTCAGTGTTGACGTCTGTCAGGCCCTTCAGGGAGTTCGTAGAAGAGTTGAGCCGTCAAGTGCCATTCCTGAAAAACGGCCAGAGTTTTTGCGCATTGACGACAACAAGGCTGAACTGTTCTCCTTCCTGGCATCTATCTTGCTGCGTGTTTCCGCCTTTAAATTGTCAGGAAAATATTGATCCCACACAACATCCACTCTGCTGACATGCTCCAGCTTAGACAGGATGTATGGTGAGAACACCTTCTGTGCATATTCAGAAAAGGTCTCAGCAGCACCAGGTCGTAGCATGTTTACGAGCCCCATCAAGTATGTTGACCTGTACAATGGGGTTGGATTTGTTCTCTTGTGATGAAATCAGGTTCGCCAAACAGCCCACCAAGTCTGACTTGGTTCCAGTTCTTAGCTTGCCCATTTGTGACAATGCCAGTGGACATGCCTGGTTTTTCGAGCTAAAAGAAACTCATCCAGACTTCCATCACGTATCTGGGATACAATATAAAGCCTAGAGAACAGGGAGCAGTCACTCTTCAGGGATGAGAGCTGTAGTTGGGTCCTGGACTTCTCTCGGACTGGAGGCCGGCTGAATAAAGGGAGGTTGTTCCTTTTGATGTGTTCTTTGATTGGCTTTGTCTGGTTGACCAGGCGTTCACTGACATAGGCGTCATACTGGTCCCGTCCAAGTTTCTCAGCCTGGTTGACAGTGTCAATGACTGCTTCATCTGCAACGTCCCTAGTATCTAATACAAGAAGATCTACAGTGCTCTTTTCACAGAATGGATTGCCCATGTCTTCTACACTCTCCGACCACTTTATGAGGTAACACCTGTTCAATTGCTTATAAAAACAAAAGACAACATGCTGAAGTTAAAACTGAGCATCAAAATGGGGAAAAGGGGGGTTTAAGCGACTTTTAATATGGCATAGTTGATGGAGCAAGGCAGGATGGATCCATGCTTTCATGTTGTTTACCCCAAATTCTGACCGTACCATCTGACCTTCGCAACCAAATCAAGACTCATCAGACCAGGCAAGACTTTTCTAATCTTTTATTGTCCTGTCTTCTGCTGCTGTAGCCCATCTGCTTCAAGGTTGGTCGCGTTTTGCGTTCAGAGATGGTATTCTGTATACCCTGGTTGTAACGAGTGGTTATTTGAGTTAATGTTGCCTTTCTATCATCTTGAACCAGTATGCCCATCCCCCTCTGACATCAACAAGGCATTTTCATCCACACAAATGTCGCTCACCGGATATATATTTTTTTTTGGGCCATTCTCTGTAATCCCTAGAGATGGTTGTGCATGAAAATCCCAGTAGATCAGCAGTTTCTGAAATACCCAGACCAGCACTTTTGGCACTATCAACATTAACATATTCAAAGTCACTTAAACCTCCTTTCTTCCCCATTCTGATGCTCTGTTTTAACTGTAATAAGTTGTCCTGTTCAGGTCCTAAATGCATTGAGTATGAGCATTATGCGATTGGCTGATAAGTTTTATGTGTTAACAAGAAAACTGCTGTACCTAATAAAGTGGCCGGTGAGTGTATAGCGCTAGTTAGTTCTTTAACTTCTCTTGCAAACGGCAATTGTGCATGTTTGATCTACTCGACATCAGGATGTGTGTCCTACAAGTGGACTGGTATCCATCTGGCATAGTGGGTGTGTTCCAAAGCAAAGAACCAAAGCACAATCTTGGTCAGGCCATCTATATAGAGTAGGAAGTTGGCCTCTCTTATTGATCGCACATAGATAATTTAATCTATTTCTAGCTGCAGGACAATGGACCAGAAGTGGAACTGGGGACATGACAAAGCTCTTTCACTACACCAGTCTTCTAAGGACAGAGGATTATTACCCTCCTCCAGGTAATTTATGTACTCGGTGAAAGCCCTCTGCAGGAGAAGATATAGGCTGCTGGCTGTGACCTGATGAGCATGGCAGGGGCGTCACGTGACAGGCTTTCATAAAGGAATCGGCTGTCCCTGTTGAAGCAACTCCAGCTTGCACAAGTGCTCCTGTCCACACGCTATCTTCCAAGATGACGCCAAGTACCTTGACTGCTGCCATCTCAATGTGGAACCCACCAAACATCACAATAAAGTTATCTTCACCATGAGCTGCTGGCCAAGTCCACTGGATATGTTTTGCCACTGCATACAGAGGTTGATCCAGAGTGATGATTGATACCTGACCAGGATTCAGAATATCCACTGCCTTCTTCACCACATTCATAGAATGGTGAATCATGGCAAACGGTTTTGGCTTGGTCATAGAAAAGGGGAAGTACACACTACATTATGTGGTGTTAACAATGTTGTTATGCTTCAGTATGATTATTGTATAACATTTACACCTAGTGAGATCCACTGTGAAGATCCCTCTCCATTCAGAGCTCCCGGTGTGATCCTTCCAGGACGAGGAACCGACTCATGAAATACTCCACATGTGGTAGGGACGTACCAGTCGCCAGGATACACACATCCATTGGACTGCTACACACATCCTTTCCAAGAACTGTCACAGGACCAGTTACAGACAGTTTAACAGAGAACCACTGACAGTGATTGATTAAACCGAAGGGATCACAAAACATACAGACTAAAAGGATTATTGACAACACTTGTTTATTTTAAATGGCCCATGTTTTTATTTTCAAATAAAAAACAGTATATGCATATGTGTTTTGGGTGTTACCTACAACTTTATGTGAGTAAAAGTTACTGCTTGCAACTTACCTTGCCTGGTACTTTCATTGTGGTAACTGTTTATATCACTTAGCTCCTTCGGAACCTAGAGCAATATAAGGTCAGCATACAACTCATGAACTGATTCTGTAATTCATGAAAATATGCATAACTCCGCTAATATTTGGAGGTTTTACCACAATTTTGTTCCCTGAATGCCAGATATATGAAGTTGGGTAATTTCTAGCATGGTTTAAATAGCACCACTGCCTTGTCCATCCTTGAAAATGTAGAATTAGACACCATAATCAAGATCCTAGGTGCTCTACAACCCAAGCTACTGGTACTATAAGAGCTGCTGGTGGCCATTTTTAAAAGTGGCCGCCGTGGGCGCCATAGGAAAAATTGGCGATGGCCCTATAGCCAAAAATCTTCCTTAGGGCATGCTCTATCAGTGTGCCAAAGCTCATGTTTGTATCATAAAAAGCACAATGCCTTCACATATCTGCTGGACTATAGGCTATTAAGCCACCTATCCCCCATTCGGAATGTCCTAATATGGCTATTTCAGTGGAGGAGTACTTCTAGAAAAATCTCATTAGAAATTGAACTGTAATAGATATCTTCATACAACCACTGGTTATTGTTAAATAGCGTCCTAGACGATACATAAATGGTATATTTGGCAGGGATTTATGTTTTGGTGATATTTGAGAGAAAAGTAAAGGAACCCTCTTTTCCTATCACCACAAAAGTACCATTTCCACCTAAACTAAAGCTATGTATACAGGACTCTATTTCAATAAATGTTTCGGTAAATTACATTCTAACTTGTTGGTGATGTGGGACAGACACCTGGTTAGTACCTCAGCAAATCTGGTGAAGAAAAGAGTGAGCATTCCCAAGTTATGGGCTTTTTTGTCACATATCTCCTATTCGGAATGGCCTAATTTGGCTCTTTTTGAGGGACTGGGGTAGTTCTAAAGAATAACCAAAAAAACATATTTCGCCCAAAGATAAAAGTGCTCAAGAATCAATTTCATGAACAAGACATTCTAAAGATAAAAAAAATCATTGTTGAGGTTTGTTCTACCTCGGGTAGGGGTACCTGAAAATCTGAGGGCCCCTCCTGCTAGTCTATAACCCTGTATTTGACAGTAGAGTGTTCAGGTTGCGCGGCTGTCAGCCTGGTTCTCCACCGAGGCTTCTATGAAAAAGTATCCGAAATAAGTGCCTCACCAGGTGGACACAGGTCGCGACTAATGCCGCTCCTCCTGTGTCGTGCTTTGTGCATGCGAGAGTGTGACAGTGTTTACGTCATTTCGCTTGAGCCAACCCCCTAAGACTAGCGATAATATCAAACTTGTTTGATAATGTCGGAACGTCAAGACGGCAAGAAGACTGGCTGAAATCGGGTCAGAAGACCACCATACACCAAACAACTGAGATTACGGGCACGCGCCACAACTCCAGCACGACTCCTGTGATTTCAGTCCGACATTGGAAGATTGTCTGCGACTGTCAAATCGCGTGAAAAGTCGCGTAGTGTAAGCCCAGCATTACTTGTTCATTTCACTGCAAGCGTCACCGTCTGGATCTGTTTCCTACAGTTCACACAGCCGAGATGAATTTAAAAGTGAGGCTGCTCCTGGCCTCGCTGTTTGTGACAGGAACCTGTGTTCTGTTAATGAGACACACGCCAGACAACTGCCTGTTTCCGAGCGAAAAGCCCTGTTCTTGTGAGAAAGTTTTACCTGTGGTCAATAAGTGGTCGATGCCGCAGTTCAACAAATCCGTGGAACCATTCCTCTCAGCTGAACACAAGCTCTCAGAGGAGGCTTTCAGCTGGTGGCAGGTGGGTTGTCAATTCACAGTAACCAAAGATGAAAGCCGTCATACTCGTTAATGTGGTCACTACTATGCTTTGCTCTTTGTACAGCACTTGCAGTTGGAAAAGCGCGACTTCAGCACCTACATTAAAACAGTGGAGAAGCTGTTTCAGATTTTCCCTTCCCACAATGCTGATCTTCTAGAACCCAGCCCGGACCACTACAGAAGGTGTGCTGTGGTTGGGAATTCTGGAAATTTAAAGGGATCCCGTTATGGACCTCTGATAGACAACCATGACATAATCGCTAGGTAAGTCCTCCAACTAAGCAAAGTTGTTTGTATTCTGTTACCGTATTTCAACACCTGAGACATGGGGACAAACAGCAAAGTTTTTTTTCCTCAAAGTCAGCAATTAACAGTTAAATTCCAGCAGTGCCACCAATGTACTGTATGTCTGCTATGAGCCTGCAACGATTAATCGGATCGATTATTAAAATAATCGCCAACTATTTTGATAATCGTTTGAGTAATATTTAATAAAAACATCCAAATTCTCTGATTTCAGCTTCTCAAATGTGAACATTTTCTGGTTTCTTTAATCCTATTATGACAGTAAACTGAAATAGCTGTGTGTTTTGGACATAACAATACATTTGAGGACGTCAACATGGGCTTTGGAAAATTGATCAACATTTTTCACCATTTTCTGGATCAAAACACTAAGCGATTAATAATCGAGAAAATAATCGACAGATTAATCGATTATCAAAAGAATCATTACCCTAACCCTATCTGCTATTCAGAATGAACTCTGGTCCGACCGAAGGCTTTGAAGCAGATGTAGGGACCAGAACAACTCATCGTATTGTTTATCCGGAGAGTGCCTTGGACTGCGATAACACCACACACTTTGTGTTGGTTCCATTCAAGATACAGGATCTGGAGTGGCTCATGAAGGCCTTCACTACAGGATTTTCTGGACGGTGAGTCACATTTTTTATTAATCTGGCCAAGTGGATGTAGATGGTAGCAATAGTAGCCTACCTACTGTACTCTTCTCTACTCTGCTCGACTCTACCCTGCCCTACCCTACTCTATGTTGGATTTTTATTTCGAGGTTGACATTTCATGGTATTTCCAACAGTTCATATATGCCAGTCAAGTCCCAAATCAAAGCCAACAAAGATTTGGTGAGTATTATTTTGAATGCATTCAACAATAAACTGCATTGGCTGCAAAGGTAATGGTTCATAAAAGTCTATTTCAAGGCAAATTTAATTATTCCCAGGTGATGGTCCTCAATCCTGCTTTCATGTGGTATGTTCATGACATGTGGCTTGAAAAGAAGGGCAGGTATCCGTCTACAGGCTTCATGGCTCTGGTTGTCGCCCTGCATATTTGTGATGAGGTGAGTGCGGTGCTACACCATGTTGCTTCGAAATGTTTCCATAGTAGCAGAGAACCGACTAACTTACTCGTCTTTTAAATATAGTGGGTGTCCGCCAGAAATTAACCTGTTGGAAGATGAAGAAGCACTGTAGAACAAATAACTAAATACATCTTCACCACATCACTTGATATTGTGGAATGACTTGAGGCAGTGGTGGATGATGCCATCCTTAGTAACTAGATTCTTGTCCTTGAACACCACTATAGCTTTTGTAGATTCTCTCACTTTCACCATTGGATTACACCAAAATACATGTTACTACACACTGTACCTGACTTTTTTCTGGTGCCGTGTCGGCATTTCAACATTGTTTGTTGCCTTCCAAAACTCGGGTTACACACAAACGCTATACCAGCATGTCCCCATAAATCATAACGACTCCCTTTGGCCACTCAGCTCCCATGGCTGCTTGTGTAGTCTTATTGGACGACCTAACCAATTAGCAATCTTTCATACTTAATGTCATACGTTCAGTTATTACACGTTTCATTTTGTTTTCCCAGGTCCATGTGTTCGGTTACGGAGCAGACCACGATGGCAACTGGAGCCATTACTGGGAAAAACTCCAGAACAAAAACCTCAAAACTGGTGTGCATCCTGGAACTCAGGAGTATGATATCATCCAGGAGCTGGCAAAGCAACAAAAACTCAAGTTCTACACAGGGTTGTGATCTTCAGTGACGTGCGGTCAGGGTCGCCGTGTAGTGTATTATCTTCTTCTTAAACACATTTTCTGTTAGACTGGCTTAAGGTATTCACCAACCCCCATTCGGTAGGAATGTGAGACGGTTGGCCGTGAGGACTGAGCTTCTGTAAATCATCTTATCTGTGTTTAAGTTAAAACAGACACTTGTGTGACTGTTTTATAGGTTTGTATTAGCACAAGCCTGGTTCGGGTTTTTCCCAGCCATAGGAAAGGGGGTATAATATATAGCTATTGTCAAATCCTGTTGGTCTTACTGGTCTTCACTAGACCAGTGGACGCCAGGCCGAGGCATTGCCCCTGTCAATCTATTCCACAGATGTTTAGGAGGGGTAATTGCGCAATAGTCAAAACCCACCAATTACAGACAAAGAGGGTCGTCTTTGACGACCAATCAGTTTACGTAGATCCTAGGATAAGAAAGCCAGCAAAACATGATTGGGGCGGGCTTTTCATTTGACCAGGGACTCTCTGCTATCTGTATTTTCCTCTGTGCTAATTTGGCTAAAATACTTTGACTTTCATTTGGCTTCGTTTACTGCAGTATGAGCTTGTTGTTTTAAATAAAGAGAATTGTTCCTGAAAGCCTCCTCAAACTGCGTCAGCTGTCCACTTCTTTCATCCAACTTTGCCACCAGAACTCAGTTAAGAGAATTAACTACAAAAGCCGTGTGCAAAAAAATTAAAATTAAATCAAATTAATGCAATTTATTAAACTCCTATTTGTATTATTACTGTTAATTATTTTGATCTTTACATGTAATCCGCGATTACTTTAAAAAAGTGTAGACGTTATGATGAGAGGTGGCAGTTAGTAAGTTACACCAAAATAAGCTGTGCCTTTGCCTCCTATTCATTGTGGACGGCAAGCAAAAAAATCTTTTCGCGGATGCGCACTTCGATCTGTATTCTTTAACACAGGGGTTTTCAAAGTGTGAGAGAGTGAGCCCCCCCTCAGAGAACAAATTTCAGCGGAGCCCCCCCCCCAAATTTTTTTTTTTTTTTACAAATTTAAACATGTTTTTGAAACATTCTAAACATTTTTGTGCGTTTTTAAACACATTTAATACATTTTAACATCTTAATCCAGTGTTTTAATCCTGCTTCCTTTAAGCATGGATAATACTGACTGAGTGTGCATCGGAGTGAGAAAGATAGGCAGACAGACTTGCCCAAATTATTGACTAGTTAAATGGCATTCACACACCCAGTGTTTTTTCGCTAGTGCCTCCAATGTCCTGCTGGAGGAGAATAGCAGCCAGCAGAGAACCAGACCCTCCTAGGGGGGTCTGGGGGTATGCCCCCCCGGGAGATTTTTTTTCACCTTTTTAAAGTGAAATGCATGAATCTGGTGTACTTTGAGAGGACAATTAAGAGGCTAAATATGAGGAATTTTGTGTGAACAAATAATTTGGAGACACTGGGTCTGATGAATTAGAAGCTATTGAAGAAGGACACATGGATTTTCCATAAAAATATTAATTTAAAATAAACAAAATGTATGCAGGGTCCTCTGGGTTGGGCTTGGTGCTCTTTTTCTTTAACGAGACCAATTTCTCTGTAATTTACTGAATGCATTTAAATGCAGTGAGGGGAACGAAGCAGAAGAACTTGTGTCCAGCTATGCCGTGATCTTAGTATAAAAAAGAAAAACTAAAAAAAAAAATTTTTTTTTTTTTTTTTTTTTTTTAGTTTTTCTTTTTTTTTACATATTCATCCGCGCCCCCCCTGCCATAACCCCGCGCCCCCCACAGTTTGAAAACCGCTGCTTTAACATGTACGCAAATAATCATAATTATTTCTGCTTATTTTGACGTAAATGTGGTATGCTAGAAGCCTTTACGTTACATATCATTCATGGACCAATTCAAATCGAGATATTACTGGACATTTACGCAGCTTAGGCCAACGTCATTACGCCTGCTACGCTAATTCATGTCGTTACCCCCGTGGATTTTAAAGTCAACATTGCAGCTGCCGTGTCCGTGCCCGCAGATAATTCAGACTGGAGGAATTTTAACAAATTGGATTATAATTTAAAAAGGAATAGAATGAATAGCAAGAGAAAGGCCTGCGCCAGCCTTGGACGGTGTACAACAGGGACAAACAATGTTAGAGCATTTCAAACGGACAGGTAGCCTACATGAACGGAAGGATGCTAGCTAGCTGTGCTGTCAGTCAGACACTGGATTACTATCGTATTGCTTCTTTCTACAGCCAGGGAGTCCGATTGGTGAGTCAGAAACTTTTTGGGGGTTTATTTAATAAGGTTGGATGAATTGATACCGAGTGTTATCCATTCTGCATTTTGGGCTGCTCATTCTGTATGGCTTCGGGGGGAGTTTGGGACACAGGTGCAGACCAAGGGGTTTCTAAAAGTTATCCCCGGAGGGATAACCACTAAATCGCAACGCGACACTGGGAGGGGGCAGAAAACAAAAAGCACAAAGTTGTGCAGGGCCACACAGGCTACCTTTTTAATATAGAAACAAGAACAAAACCACCGCTGCCAAGCAGCTGAACGGACACACACACAAAACAGAAGACTTTGAAACACAGGGAGCACTCAGAGACAACCTCTCACTACCTCTTAAGGTGAGATAATTAGCAGCCCAGAGCACTGGGGTCTCAGGGCATATATAATCTCTTCACACCTGGGTTCAATCAGCCAATCAGTGCACACACACCTGATTGCAGTGAGGAAATCAGTCACCATTCTCACGGAGGCGAAATATTCCGTGGACTCGCAGGGCTGAAATCTACCGTTTCCTCACACTTTCAGACAGTTCAGGGGCCTATTTCAGGTAGCTAGTTTTACATACTCTGAGTTTAATCCTGCGCTCTGAGTTGACCAACTCAGAGCGCAGGGTTGATGAGTAACTCTGGGTTTTCGGTTACAGAACAGTGGATCAGCGTTGGGTCAATCAACTCTGAGCGTGTTCACTCTGGGTGGAGCGTGTGCGTAAAAGCCATCGTCAATGGATCGCTGATAACATGATTCACCATGGAAACAGAAGAAACAAATGCGTGATCCTCCCACTTCTCCACTTCTCAAAAAAAAAAAAAAAAAACTTCTCCGCTACTCCCACTGGAGTTAGAAATATTAACGAATGACTTTATGGTAGCCTATGGAGAAGAATTAACGGGGATATTGTCACATAACTCTGATCTAATCTCCTCGGCAATTCAGAAAAAAACAGAGCAATCATTTTGCTTCCGTATGAGAAGCCATAGTCTATTTTAAAAAGTTACGCATATCAGCAGTAAAGTAATAAAGCTGGCGCGGCACAGCATTTCTGACAGTGTTTTATATTCGCTGTATAATATGTTGGGAAGCTATAGCCTAATAGCCCACTGTGCAGTAAACAGACTGTCGCTTCTTTTAAATGGGGAGTGAAAGACATTAACGTCTGACACATAAGGTGACAGTTTCCATTGAAGAGCCTGATTGAGTTATTACCAGATCCATTTTCCTCAAGTGATCACAGTTTAAATTATTATATAATTTTTATATTCATATTAGGCTATTTAACGAGGCTCGTCTGTGACTTTAGGATCGCACAAGTGAACAGTAACAATCGCGTGCAGCCGCAGCGTTACATGAATCTACCTGACATAAATCTGTTCAGTGGCACAGACGTTAAAAAGCATACAATACAAATAGGTTTATTAATCTGAATGTAGAGCATGTCACGATGTGTAAGGTGGCCACCTATATGAACGGACCGAGGGCTGAGAACAAGGCTACTGATCAGATAAATGATCGGTCAAACGTAAAATCATCAGGAAATGATAAAAACATCCCGATGGAGATTTCTATGGAGTGATTTTGCTTCAAACTGTACAGGGACGCGTGTGACAGTGACACTATTTCTTCAGTCGGAGCTGCAGCGTAAAGTGAAAACAAACTCAGGGTAGGTAACCACCTATCCAGCAGATTAGACCCACGGCGTATGTTGCCGCAGTAACTGACTCTCGGTTGCGCTGAACCTGCTACCTGAAACGGAAAACCCAGAGTTTCCACTAACTCAGAGAGAACAAACTCTGGGTTGCCTCAAAACCAGCTACCTGAAATAGGCCCCAGTAGATTCTGGCATCCTGGGTTTAAGTTTATTATGCCTTGTTTCCACAGAGTAGAGCGGGTTGGTCATCATGGAGGATGTGCTAGATGTCGGGCTTTTGGCTCGGTTATCAAAAAAAATTCTGGGACAGTAGAACATTAGCCTGGTTCTGCCCGCCTACCTACTTCCGCTCAAATTTCATTTCCCTGCAGTAGTCAGTCTGGGTCTGCAGTATATTCTTAGGTTTTCTCCGGCCAGATTTCTGCCGGTCCAATCAGCGCACAGAGGGAGTGGCTCGGAAGCCGATGCATAACATAACGTCAAGCCCCAAACGTTATGCGATTGGTTGGCAGATGCAGAGTGACACTGGGTAGATCCAATAGTTTTAAACTTCAACAGACACCCGCCTCCAAGTGAGTGAACGTTTGCCAATTACAGCACTTCCAGACCTTCTGTACAAATGAAATGAAGTACGATGGTCTGGTAGGACCAGGCTAGTAGAATATGGGCTAACATTCGGTTTTCTTTAGGGCCTGAGGAACCATATAAAAAGCGGAATTATTGCCAAGAATGCAGATCCTTATTCGTTGAGTAGATCAGAAAAGAAAAGTAAAGTGTTTCGGATTGTCAGCCATATTTGTACCTGGGCCACTGCATAAAAGGACTAGTCTTATATACTCACATTAACAGTAAAGTCTCCAACTCAAATATGTACATATATGTCAGGGTGTTGTGCATCCCTGGCAATAAAAACTTTGGATCTGGAATAAACTGTTGAAGAAATATAGCTTTCGGAAAAAAAGTTGTCTTGTGGCACAACTTGCCCCCTGCGTGGTGTAAGTTGTGCCGTTGGAGAGAATACCATGGGGTAAATTGTGCCATTGATATATATCTCATAAACTGTAATGCAAGACAAATCCATTAGACAATCACTTATTTAAGGTGTTTTTAAAGTAAATAGTTGACAAAGATTGAAGGACAATTTTCTTAAACAAGGCCTAGCAGATCTAATGGTTTTACCTTCAAAGCTCACAATGACAAAGTCACCATCATCATCTTTCTGGCCATCTATGTGTGTGTGTGTGTGTGTGTGTGTGTGTCTGTGTGTGTGTGTGTGTGTGTGTGTGTGTGTGTGTGTGTGTGTGTGTGTGTGTGTGTGTGTGTGTGTGTGTGTATATATATATATATATATATTAAAGCTTGCTCTTTTGTGTTGGACATTAATAAATAGTTTTGGATGACATTGACTCTTCAATCTGAACTCATTTGTTATATAATAGCATTAGATATCAACTTGAATTGTTATAATTCTAATATTCTTTGGCTCTGCTGCTAGCTTACTTCAACTGCCAATATTTTTCCAAATTTGAGTTGCACTGATCTGCACCGTACATTTCCTGAAACCACATTATATTTTATCAAATTACAAACCACAGTTACACATATATAGAAACAAAAAATAGATCAAGAGCCCTCTGTCTCCCCCCATTTGAGCCCCTGGATCAGGCGCCGCTGAAATGGCTGTCAGCAAAGGTTGCCTTTCTTCTAGCGATTGCATCAGCCAAACGTGTTGGTGAGCTTTGCTGCGTTGTCAGTGAGTGAACAGTGTATACGTTGGAACGCAGATGGCACAGGGGTGGCACTGTGGCCTAATCCTTCATTTTTCCCAAAGAGGCTGCCTTCTGCCTTCTATAATCGGGTCATAGAGCTAGCAGCTCATGGCCCCTCACACCCACCGGATGAGGAAGCTAGTTCAGCAGAACTACTCTGCCCATGAGAGCCTTGAGATGTTACATACAGGAAACTGCTGGTTTTCGCCAGTCTGATGGCCTGTTTGTCTGCTACGGGGGCCCGAGAAAGGGGCAAGCACTGTCCAGACAGAGGCTTTCCAAGTGGGTGGTGGAGGTAATTGAGGAGGCATACAAGTCAAGAGGACTGCCTTTGCCTACTAACGTCAGAGGCCATTCCACCAGGAGTGTCTCCACTTGCTCTACTTCACTGCATATGCTTGATGCTACATATCATTGTGCTTTAAGATTCATTACCGGCTGTAAATCACTCACCCATCATTGCACCCTGTATTCTAAAGTAGGCTGGCTGTCCTTGTCAGCTCGCAGGCTTCTTCACTTTGTAGTGACTTGGTACACCTTCATTTACAAAGCAATTACTGGACTACTCCCCTCATATCTCTGCACATACCTCACTTTTAAATCAAATCCATCATACAGTTTACGCTCTCTGGACTTTCTTTCCACCTCTGTCCCCAGAACTCGTCATGAGTTTGGAAAAAGGGCTTTCATGTACTCTGCTCCCTCCGCCTGGAACACTTTACAAAAAACATTCAAATTACAAGAACTCATCACTATGAATGATTTTAAAACTCGGCTGACATGTTTTTTAATGGCGAATTTTGGAGTGTGTCAATGTTTCACTGAGTAGCACTTTATCATTGTCTGAAAACTGTTCTTCTTTTTCACCCACTGAAATGTATGTATTTGTCTCTGTTTTCTCATGTATGTGCTTTCTCCTTATGTTATCATGTCTGTGCTTTCGTCTCTGTTTTCTCATGTCTGTGCTTTCTTCTTCTCTTGTATTTTATTCATTGTAGCTGCTGCCATTTTGGCCAGGCCTTGCTCGGAAAAGAGGTCATTTGACCTCAAGCAATTTTGCCTGGTTAAATAAAGGTTAAAAAAAAATAAAAAAAAATAAGAGGAGTGCCTCTAAGTGACATTTGTGCAGCGGCCTCCTGGACTTCAGCGTGCACCTTTGCCCGATTTTACAGGGTCAATGTAGCTGCTCGCCACGTAGCTGTTTTCTAGGAACCCTCAGGCCCTTCCTAATAGGTGGGTACAGGATTCCTCGTGACTATGTTGGTAATAGTCATCCAGTGTTAAGCACTGCCTCTGGCGGTCAGTAAGAATGAAATAGAACGAGAGTTACGTATGTAACTACGGTTCTATGAATTCTGGATGACCGCCAGAGTTCTCTGTCACTCGGAATCTTGCAAGAAGATTCTGAAGGGACATTTTGGGAAGTGACGTGGGCTTATATAGACGGGCGTCCCGACGTCATCCCCGGTCACACGTACCTTTGTTTGTATTATATACTCGACCTGACCATGCGCGATGGATAACATCCAGTGTTAAGCACTGCCTCTGGCGGTCATCCAGAATTCATAGAACCGTAGTTAAATACGTAACCATCGTTTTAGAATCATCCATCATTTAAGGAGAGGGACAGCACAGGACTGAATGCATGTGTATAATAAATGGGAAATATTCTGTCGAGGTTATTTAAGGCACTC
Organism: Ammodytes marinus; assembly: GCF_949987685.1. NCBI lineage: Eukaryota > Metazoa > Chordata > Actinopteri > Uranoscopiformes > Ammodytidae > Ammodytes > Ammodytes marinus. Next base: position 23,853,567 of record NC_137221.1, read on the forward strand.
CAATGGGTTCCGTCAGATCATCCAGGAAGTTGCTGTTCTTGGCATGTGCTAACTCGGTTTTTCTCAGTCTATAAAGTGTTAGTAAATATAGAAGGCACTTTATACTTACTGTAATGAAGATTTCTCTCCCTGACAAAATGCAACTAATGTTTTATGAGTGAGTAATTGATTACCAATTTCAAGTAACTTTCCATGAAAAGCATAAGGATGAGGAGGAAGCCTGGGAGCCTCCACAGCCATAGGTCTAGCCCCTGACTGGAGACTTTATATATAATGTATAAATCATTGGATTGGTGTTTTTACACATCCACAAACGCCATTATGTTTGGAAATAGGCCCAGTTAGATGAGGCCTAGAAATGGATCACTGATCATTTGGAATTTACATCTAGAGTATAACAGTTATTCATTACCACCCGTGCATACTCTTGTCTGATGTTACGAGACTTGTCTGAAATCGCGCACTTCTGTACTTACACTTACTTTTTTGAGTGCACTTTGCGCAAAACCGGAGAGTGTGCCAAAATGAAGTGCACTGTAAGTTCCTCTGTCGTGCACTCAAAACGGTCTAAAACTTGAGTGTGGAGCGATGGACACTTTCCACACTCAACGGCCGCCATCTTGCCTACGTAACGGAGAGGACGGGACATTCTAATCAAAATAGAGGAGCTTGAAGCAACCGTGGAGACGGACGTGCTCCACAAAAGTTAAATTATATATTGTTTTAGTTTTTCCGCGACTAATGTGCCTGTTTTGGCTATCGGTAACGCAAGCAGAAAAAAATACCACCGAAGAAGAACCGTCAAAATGCAAAGTCATTTCCGGTAGGTGCGCGACGGCAGTTTGGACAGTGCTCTGTAGAAATGAGAGCACTGCGTCTATAAGTAAGTGTACTGTAGGGATAATAAAGTGCACTCAATGTAAGTGCACTTACGTAAGTGCGCGATTTCAGACACAGCGTCATTGGTGGTATACCTAAGCAGCCATGTAGGGATAATATCAACCCCCCAATATCACAGGAAAATGCCAAGTTTCACCAGGTAGATCAGACGGTGGGGCAAGTTGCTCCAGAGGGATGAGGGGGTGGAGGGGGGGCAGAAGATCAACATCCACTCTCATGGGCCAGCTCCTGGGCATTCTCTGATCTGGCCTCAGAAGGGTTTCAAGTCCCTCATTTACTGATCGTACCACTGTAGCGTTAAAGAGTCCACAGAGTAGCCTACTGGGCTTTACCTTCAATGAGCTGCAGGTCTGCTTCCTATTCTTCCCTTCTGTGCTATACTCTTCAAATACTGATACCATGTGTATAAAGGAATCATCAGCATTTATTCTCACTAAGAAATATTAATTCTTTAAAAGTGCACAATTCTCTCAACATGATTCGTCAGTGTTTCATTGAATCTGTGCTAGGGGTCATTTGGCTTCCTTAATCTAATAAATAAATGAAAAGTGTCTGGCACAGCTGGTCAAGGTTTCAAGGAAAAGTGATCGCTGCAGCAAGCCCGGCTTCAGATCAGCAAAGTGTAAGGAAACAATTAATCTCAACTGATTTTAAAACTGTTCTAATAATTACAAGTATTATTAATCAACATTCTGTCTGGGTGCTGCCACAGGCTGCTCAACACATCAAATAGGACGCTCTTCTTCCTGCAGCCATTAAGGCAGAGACGCACCTGCACTTCATCTTAGACTGTGATTTACTTAGCTATACAATGCACATACAAACATTAACTGGTCCACCCCACTTTTTTTTTTACCAATTATTAAATAATTTCTCTCAACGTGTGTGAGAATATACAATATACATGTGCAGTGTTGTGCCTGAACGCGTTCATATTTGGGGCGAACGTGAACTGAACGTAGGCCTATGTATTTCTGCCTGATGAACGTTATTGCGACCGCGTTCATTCTGGCGTTTGTGAACGGCGCTCTTACAGTCGCTCAATCGTTCATCGGGTGCCAGATTTTCATAGAAAACCCCGCTAAAAGACAGCATAAACAGGCCTTAATATGTAGCTGAAAAACACCCAATCTGGCAACACCTGCCACCACAGCGTCGCACCGCCGCTGCGTCATCAAAATGCGAAACACTGCAGCAAAAAACAAAAACAAATGAATGCAGCAGCACTTAGCCTACTCAAACCATGGACCTAGCCTCAGGCTCTACCTTTTCTTCGTATGATTGTTACCTACCTCAGATTGTGTGACTGGAGCGTGTGCGTAAAAGCCATCGTCAATGGATCGCTGATAACATGATTCACCATGGAAACAGTAGAAACAAATGCTTGATCCTCCCACATCTCCACGTCTCAAAACAGAAAAAAAATAAAAAAAACGTCTCAGCTCCTCCCACTAGAGTTAGAAATATTAACGAATGAGTTTATGGAGTAGAATTAACGGGGGTATTGTCTCATAACTGATCTAATCACCTCGGCAATTCAGAAAAAAAACGGTGCAAACATTTGTCAACAGCATTATTGCTTCCGTATGAGAAGCAATCTATTTTAAGAATTAAATTATACGCATATCAGCAGCAACAAAATTATTAAGCTGCCGCTGCACAGCATTGCTGACAGTGTTTTATATTTGCTGTATTATGTAGGCAAGCTATAATAGCCTACTGTGCAGTAAACAGACTGTTGCTTCTTTTAAATGGGGAGTGAAAGATATTAACGTTTGACACATAAGGTGACAGTTTCCATTGTAGATCCTGATTGATTTATTACCAGATCCCTTGTCCTCTAGTGATCACAGTTTAAATTATTATATAATTTCTATATTCATATAAGGCTATTTAACAAGGCTCGTCTGTGTCTTTTTGATCTCGCAAGTGAACAGTAACGATCGTGTGCAGGCGCATAATTACATTTTGCCAAATAGCCTATGTTCAGTGGCACAGACGTTGAAACTCATGATAATAATAAAAATAAATAATGAGATACATACAATACAATAGGTTTATTAATCTGAATGTAAAGCATGTTCACGATGTGTAAGGTAGCCGCATATGAGCGGCACGAGGGCTGAGAACTGTGCTACTGATCAGATAAATGATCGATCAAACGTAAAATCATCAGGAAATGATAAAAACATCCCGATGGAGATTTCTATGGAGTGATTTTGCTTTAAACTGTACAGGGACGCATTGTAACAGTGACTCTTTCTTCAGCCGGAGCTGCAGCGTAACAAACTCAGGGTAGGTCTAACCACCTATCCAGCAGGTTAGACCCACGGCGTATGTTGCCGCAGTAACTGACTCTCAGTTGTGCTGAACCTGCTTCTTGAAACGGAAAACCGAGTTTCCACTAACTCGGAGCAAACAAACTCTGGGTTGCCTCAAAACCAGCTACCTGAAACAGGCCTCTGGACTTTGTTAACAGTATACTGCAGTTTAGAATGATAGGCCTTTCACATCGCCGCAAAATCGGAGCTAGTTCCGAGCTAGTTCCGAGCTAGAGACAGTTTTTTGGTTTCACACTGCCAGAGAGCCGGCTCCGGGCTGTAAAAACCAGTTCAACCCCAACCCCAGGATTGAGCTGGGCTAGAAGTGAGAACTGCCTGCACCAGCGGCCGGGGGTGGGATTATCCTGACCGACCAGACCAACTCAAACCTCATTCCCGCCATATGTAAAAACACCGCTACTACGAGACGTAAACATAACATAATTAAGGAACGTAGCGATCAAATTGACCGGCGAAAATACGCTGTATGGGTCCTGTTTGCAAAGCGAGAGCAAACACGTGTAAAAATAAGACTTATTCGCCGCTGTTGTTGTGCTTAAAGCTAGCGCTAGCTTTAGCGTTAGCCACGAGAGCAGCGGCGTCGGGCGACGCACACACACATTTACAGTGACATGACGTTGATCTCTTGCCGGCTCCATGGCTGGCTCTGGTCGGTGTGAAACCAACCGGTTCATAACTGGTATAAGGCTGTAAACAGTTTTGAACTGGCCCCAGCACCAGCCCGGAACTGGCTCTTGGTTCTTTTTGGTGTGAAAGGCCTTCTTGAGGGTTTTACTATTTTAAGTTGTAATTTGTTTGTAGAACCTGCCTGGTATGTTTTTCCAGTAGGCCATTGCTTTCTTTGAATTAAATTTCATGTGAATTGTTTCCAGGTTTGGAAAATTATAAAAATGGAAAAACATTTGCACCTTAACCGTTTTTGTTTGAATAATTCCTCATTAAAAAGACCATCAAACAGCAACTTTTTCTCCATGTTTTTGAGAATATACTGCAGGGGTAAAAGCTGCAGCTGGCTTCTAGTGTGGACTGAATGTTATTGAAATAATTTCTGTTTGTGGTTCTATATGGTATGTGGCAATTATTTAGAAAAATAATAGCCTGCAGCAACATATTGAAAAAAAAATAACTATGAACTAGTTCATTTTTGAACTGTGAACTTAGTTCAGAATTTTGAATTTTGAACTAGTTCACATAGAAAAATAACTTTCCCAACACTGTACATGTGTATAGATGAGCTGAACGAGATCTTTTGTGCTCACAAAGCCGTCTAGTCCTCAGTCCTTCTTAGTCTTTTGTTGTTTCTGTTTAGACACACACACAGCTCCACTGAAAGAGTGCAGGCCCTGGTCATGGTCACGGATGACAAATTAAGCTTCTCCCAGAAATAAGTGGTGATGTCATTTTTTTCAGTGAGATGAACGATAACGTGATTGTTCCCCGCTGATGGATGGTGATGCGATTGCGGCGAGCGATGGAGACGTCAGCGTGGTTTAGTGAACACAGCCATCTGTCATCAGCCCATTCTTCACGTACACGTACAATGACAACGTTTTATTGGGTGATAAACAAACTTAGTGCAGCGTTTTACCACCGATTTCAGTTCAGAGAGGCACGGGCCACACAGATCAGTTTCGGAGTCGGTTTAGATCTATGGATCACAGTGAAATTGTCTCCAACCAATCTTTTCACATTTGTGAGGCCGTCCAAAAAGAACTAAGCATTCGGCAAAAACTGTAATTCTCTTTATCAAAGAGTATTTTCCCCGTGGAGATTAGCTCCGACCCGAAAACTAAATTAGTGTGTGTGTGTGTGTGTGTGTGTGTGTGTGTGAGTGTGTGTCTGAGTCTGTGTATAACTTTGAGTGTGTGTGTGTGTGTGTCTATGTGTGTGTATAACTGTGAGTGAGCGTGTGTGTGTGTGTGTATGTTTGTGTGATTGTGTGTGTCTGTGTTTGTGTGTGTGTGTGTGTGTGTGTGTGTGTGAGTGTCTTGGTAACGTTTAGATTACAGTTTTTGCCTAATGCTTAAACACTAATAGTGGTTGCTAGGCCCAAAGCATCACTACCTCTAACTTTGGTGACCATGCCCTAAACACAAGCACCAACCCTACAAACACAATAAGTGCTTTGCACTGTGTTTGACATTCTCCAACACACTTCTTGCAAAACACTACACACTGTTTTTTACACATTGTTCAAAAATGAAATCTCCTGCAATCATTGGGAAAACACATCTATTTAAAATACAAAACACAACTAAAATTGGAAAAGCACACAGACTCACACACATGAAAAATAAAAAAGTAAAGCTAATTGAATACCAATCAGTGTGAGCTTTAGCATTACAAATACACTTCAGGTGAGCTCAGCTCCTTTGTGAGACAGTAAGAGTCAGGGGAAAAGGAGAGAGAGGCAGGAGGACAATGACAAAGGAGACAACAGATGGAGACAGGGTCACTATACTGGACCATGTTATAGATCATGGCCTAACAATATAGGAGGCTGGGCAGAGAGTCCAGCCCAACTACACAGTAGTTCCATAATTACTGTAAGACATTTAGACAGGAATATTTTCGCTGTTGCTTCTCAAAGGATGACATTGCATGTGATGTCGATGAGGCGATGTGGCCAGACGCAAACATGAGGCGGTATCCATAAAAGGATACATAATCCACCCTCCCCATTCCTTACAACACAAATTTTTTTTTACTGTATTTATTGTTTCAGAGTTCATAGAGACACACTGAATTACTTGTTGAACTGCGATCCTACCTATTCGTTGTGTTTTTTTTCTTTTTTTGGCCAAAACCATGAAATTGCAATATAAACTTTTTTTCAGAAGCTTTTCTATATTTTTTCATGTGTCTAAATGAAAATATAGTGGATCAATCTTTCCCAAAAATTCTGCAAGAGGTTGGATACGGCATGCAAGGCGATATTTCCCCCGTGTCTTGGCAAGGGAGGACATTGCCTGTGACGTGGATGAGGTGATGTGGCCAGATGCCAACAGGAGACAGGATTCATAGCCTAAATTCAATCATTCCCCTACCACACTATGTTTTGTAGAACATTCTAGTTGTACCATTTCTTGTGTGTCTTTGTTTTTGTTTTGTTTTTACTTTTGCAAAAACCTGAAATGGCAAAATAAAATAAAAAGCGTTTAAATTGTGTTTTAATGTGTCTAGATCAACTGTAGTGGATCAATCTTTCACAAAACAAATCTGTATGAGACTTTTAAAGTAAAAAACCATCCAAAGTACTGAATACAGCTGTGTTTTGCATAAAGCACATCTGTGTGTTGTTGCTGCTAGGAAAGAGTCATTCAAAAGTGCATGTGTGTATTGTTTTGATGCTAAAAACTGTTTTGAAATGGGATTGTTAGGTTTTGTTTCAAGAGTTTCATTTTGCCGTATAAGTTAGAAGTTTATCTCCATGTGCTTTGTCCTATTCGGCCTGTGTGTTAAGTTTTGACACAGTGGGCCAAAGTCTGCAACATGTGTGTAAGCATTCGGCAAAAACTGTAATATTAGGGTTAGTATTGGTATTGGGGCTAAAGTATAGGAAATGCATATATCATAAAGCCGAATCCCTCAGTCAGCTGCTTTGCATGTAATCGGCAAATACACTTATTGGAGGATCCCAAAATGTATATCCAATCACGAGAGAGAACGCTACAAACCGACACCGTCTCACTCATGGTGTCACTGCAGGTGCACGCCAGAGCGACAGATGGGTGAATGTTTAAGGGCCTACAATGGCGGAGCAGGTAAAAATCCTTCCCGATGTCTGTTTTCATGTTTTTTATCATGTTTTATCACACTTATGGATCTGAGATGATGCTAGATAACTCGCTGCTTGAAGACCGCAGTGCATTGATGTGGTGACGTAGGGACGAGCGAGGGGACTGCTAACTGCAGTAACTGACAGGAAGTTAGCTAAAAGAACCATTCCGCTTACAGCACCTTTAAGAAAAACTGTATCAAAATAGCATTCTTTGCACTGATGGTCTCGTTTGTTGTTACATGTAACTCATGATCACCAGAGGAAAAATTTAGACTGTTTCAGAATTATTTAAAAGTTCCTCGTAGCTACTTTTAATAAACACATTACATTTCACTTCTTAAGTAAAAGTATAAATTACCAGAGTGTCTGCGTCTGTCTTGTTCATGAAGTTAATAGAGAGAACTGTACATGTCTCTACCGATACTAGATCTGTCACTTCCAGATTAGTTTGTGTCTCTTTCCACCAGTCCACTGTGTGTGTGGGAAGCTTCTTTACATCACAGCCTGGAAGCCAAAAGTCAAATTATTTTATATAGCACATTTCGTTAGCCTCATAGCATAATTGCCTAAATCATATTTACTCTACTCTACTTTTACTCTACATCTACTCTGTTCTACATCTACTTTTCATTAGCCTAATAGCATAATTGCCTAAGTCATATTTTGAGGGTTATAGAGTAGGGTAAAGTAGATGTAGAGTAGAGTAGATGTATAATAGAGTAGATGTAGAGTAAAAGTAGAGTAGAGTAAATATGATTTAGGCAATTATGCTATGAGGCTAACGATTTAAAAGACAACATCAGTTGACCAAAGTGCTGTACAACATTTAATACAAAACAACATATAAGATACATGAGAAAAAAGTGTGTGTGTGTGTGTGTGCGTGTGTGTGTGTGTGTGTGTGTCAAAGTCTCAACTTTTGTTAAAGGCCAATGCAAAAAAAAAGTGAGTCTTCAGCAATGTTTTAAACTGGTTCAACTTTACAGGGATCCAGGTTCTATTCACTCACACACACCCTGCGAGAAAAAGATTTAGAATGTCCCAATACATGCACGCCAATTGTAGTATGCTGAAAATACATAAATGCCCCACTAACTCCAATAGCATGTTGGAGTATTCGTTTTTATTCTTGACATTGTTTTTTTTTTTTAAATCTTCCTTATCTGATTTATTTTTTCTCTCCTGTGGCTCTAAAACTATTCTGTACTTTAGTATGTAGTGTAGTAAAAAGACAAAGTATGTGATTTGGAACACAGGGAGAGTCTTACCTGTGTTAGGACTCAGAGGGAGAGGGGTGGATGGAGGGGAGGGTGTGGGTATATACAGATCCTCTTCCTCTTCCATGACTGTACGTAAGCGTTGTTTTGCGCTGCCGTCTTTGGTCTCATAGAGAGAACGGAAGAACTTTTCCTTACGTGCTGCGCGGCTCCTAAACTTCTGTGGTGACGGTGCTGTGAAGATAGGAGAGAACTTTTTTACATGAGGGTTTGTGTGTGTGTGTGTGTGTGTTGGTTTAAAATGTTAAGAAATTAAGTAAAAATGAAAGTTAAATGAAAAATTAATTAAATTACTATTTCTGGTCTCTGTCTCTGGCTCAACACAGCCCATGCCATCCTCAAAGAGCTCAAATAATTCTTGGAGTTCAGCCTCCAAGTCACAATCATCCTGTTGGAGAAAAAAAATTTAAAACTGTCAGACAGACAGACAGTCACACACAAACACACACACACACACACACACACACACAGTCAACACTACTCACCACATCGTCTTCTTGTGGAGATGGGAGGGACAGTGTAGCTTCTACATTCTCGCATGTTAACGACTCAATGTCCTTCTCTGAGATGAAGTCTGTCTCAAAGCTCACACTGAGGGGTATGTAGTATGTGTCAAAGCTGTCTCTATCTGGTCCTGATGATTAAACAAATGATCGTTATGAGATTTCAGGGAAAGCAGAGAAGTTTAAACAGATATGTCAGCCTTTCCTGGACTATACATAACAGTACTGAAGGGACCTACATGACACCTCGTTGACTTATTGACTTTTTATTTTCTGCTTAACAATTGCCTTTAGTTTAAACAATGTCCTTAGAAACCTGTGTGTGTGTGTGTGTGTCTGTCTGTCTGTCTGTGAGTGAGTGAGTGTGTGTGTGTGCAAGTGAGTGCGTGCGTGCATGTGTGTGTGTGTGTGTCTCTGTCTGCGTCTGTGCGTGCATGTGCATGTGTGTGTGTGTGTGTGTGTGTGTCTCTGTCTGTGTCTGTGCGTGCATGTGCATGTGTGGGTGTGTGTGTGTCCTCTTTAAAAAAATAAATAATGATAAATCTCACCTGGTTCTGCCCTCTCCTCCTCGCTATCATACCTCTCCCATTCAGGTGTATACGTCAGCGAGGAGTAGCTCAGTCCGCTTGTCGGTCGAGAGATAATCTCAATACCTTCTGTTGATTCGTCATCGTCGAAAATGTTCACCGGAGGGCTTTGTCTGGAAACCACAGGGCTTTGAGGCTCTGTTGGAGAAATGTTGAACATTTACCTTTTAGTTTGAACAATGTCCTTAGAAACCTGTTAAGTAGAGTATGCGATGTTTGTTGGTTGGTTGTTTTGTTTTTGTGTGAGTGAGTGAGTGTGAGTGTGTGTCTCTGTCTGCGTCTGTGCGTAAATGTGTAAATGTGTGTGTGTGTGTGTGTGTGTGTGTGTGTGTGTGCTCTGTTAGAGAAATGTTGAACGTTTAGTTACCTTTAGTTTGTTTTTATGTTCACTTTGTGTTTAGTGTGTGTGAGTGAGTGAGTGAGTGAGTGAGTGAGTGAGTGAGTGAGTGAGTGAGTGAGTGAGTGAGTGAGAGAGTGAGACAGTGTGTGTGTGTGTGTATGAGTGTGAGTGTGAGTGAGTGTTTGTGTGTGATTGTAAGATTGTGAGTGTGTGTGTGAGTGTGCCTGCGTGTGTGTTATTTGAAAAAAAAATATATAGAAAAAATGAGTCACACCTGGTTCCAAGATTTCGCCCAGATAGGTTTCCACGTGCTCCTGCAGTGTGTAATAGAGCAGTGAGTCTCCGTGGTCCACAAACAAACACAGACACACACACAATCACACAAACATACACACACACACACACACACACACACGCTCACTCACAGTTATACACACACATAGACACACTCACTCACACACACACACACTCACTCACAGTTATACACAGACTCAGACACACACTCACATACACACACACACACACACACTAATTTAGTTTTCGGCTCGGAGCGAATCTCCACGGGGAAAATACTCTTTGATAAAGAGAATTACAGTTTTTGCCGAATGCTTAGGGTTATATGGAATGCTGTATTAGGAGCGCATTGTCTCAAGAACGCTTTGAGGGTTTTTCTTTAAAGTTTGCACGAATGTCTACTCTACCTAAAAGATGAACTGAATATATTTTGGAAGTCAAATGACAAATTAGACATATTGTGAGATAGTAGTGACCTTGTTCCATATTGCAGTTTCTTAAGAGCTTTGCCTACTTTAAAGCATTGCCTACCACCACTGTACTTTCACCGTTCGACAATTGAATGCCTCACAGGGACATATAATAGCCAAGCGGTATTTCTAGTTGTCTCAGCAGGTAAATCTCTACACTAAGCAGTCGAGGCGGAGATTTAAATATATATTAATACATTTTCATATATTTTTCATTGAGTTGTGATTGTTACCTAACATATTATTAGTGTTATAATATCAGAAGGGCCAGGCTCTTCCTCCAGAGACATAAATCAGTTGTGGAGGGTCCAGCAGGAGAACCAGTCCTGCTCAATTAGTTCTGGCTCTAGCTCTTGTCTACCTGATCTATGGGACACAATTAAAACAGAACCCAGCAAAGACCAAGCCTTTCCTATCTGCTTTGCCAAGTGCATCAGAACGACTGTCCCTTTTTTTATTATGGTTGTGTATCCTGTTTGAGTGCACTGGCACCATGGCAGGCAATTTTATGACTGTCATAGCCTTAGTTCCACCTAAACGTGGCCTTATGCTCCCCAATAGATGATATGTTTAAGGCCCACTGTGGATTTCATTATCCATCCGCACTTACTCGTCTGATTGTGTTTTTTTTTCTCTCTTTCCTTTTGCTGAGATTTTAGACCTCCAGGGTGTGACATAACCCATGGCTTTACTATTTTCTGCCCACCCTAACCTCCCCATATTTACTTGGGCCAAGGTCAACAAATTAATTATACCAAAAAAGCAAGCCATTAATGACAGTAGTATGACACATAGCTAGTAGCGGCTGAGCAGCAGACTTAATCAAAGTAAGTCCAGTGACTCTGATTAATCCAAGGTTGGACATGTGTATGGACTTTGGACTCCGGGGTTTGGATAAATAAAGTTGATTTTGTAAGAACCAAATTCATTATTTTGTCGAATAAACTTTTACTCTCTTGAATACATTATTCCCGTGGACTTGAAATCATTGGCGGTCATTCACCAAGTTTTTACTCAAATTTGCTCTAAAAAAAAGGTCCCTACAAAAAGTCGGTCAGATTCATCATGCGTTCCTGCACCTGTGTTCTTATAATGATGAATCATGCGTGTCATTCCTAATTAGCACATGGTTGACACCCAGCCAATCCCAAGAACAAATCTCAGATATGAAATTGAAATTATTCGGCCAAACCAATTTCTGTGAGGATGAAGCCAAAAGCCCTTTATTGTTTTTAATTATCGAGTGCAATATCTTGACATCAACCATGATGGATTGACCGTATATTGACCGTACATTTGGTACCCATGATATTCATGTCCCCATTAGGGGGAATTTGTAAGAACCCTGGTGATCCCCTGACATCTCATGCAACCCCTTTTACCTGCTAAACTAAAATATAAGATCATTCTAACTGGATTCTAGGTTGAGTGGCAAGCAGACTTGATTATTATTCCATGAATAAGTGCAAAATGAGCTCCAATTAAGAGGTCATTGCAGTGCTGTTGAGCACTAACAAGATGCTAATGAAAATCCCAGGCTTATGATTGGACCGGGAGATTGCTTTGAGAATCAGGTTGCTTCACCAGTTCAGCTCTCTGTGGATGAAGGAATTGGACAGCTTGGGTCTGGTCTAGGGAAGCCCTGGCTAATTACTCTCAAATCCCAGTGAAGTCCATTGGTGGCTATAATTGGCCTGTGATTGCCTTTGTTAAAGCCTGTCATGTCACAAAGCTGCTCGCCAATTTCTATTTGAATGTTTCCACAGGCTGTGCTGTAAATCGCTGGTGGAGTATAACATTTTAGTCATTTAAACCCTAAATGGATTGGCACGTTACTTGAAGATGATGCGGTGTATATGGTAGCCAGGTACGCAGGTATGGCAGGCAAAAAAATAATTTTTTTAATTCCGAAAATGTATTTTTAAGACTTGTAAATAGTATTGTTTGATGTATAAAATGAAAAAAGGCTGTTTCCACAATCTGTTTTGTAAAAAACTTCAGACTATAATATGTTGTCAACATGATATAAATATTGTAGCTCGTGCTTTATCCAACATTCAGATTTTTGGCGTTTAAAAAGATTAAAATGTGAGCATAATAGGTTAGATATTGTCAAATTTAGAAAATATAGTCAACCATTTTAGAGAATTGTAATACACAAGTTTTTTTAATGGACGTGATAAAATGTTATCTAAGTTAATTTGGTATACTCTATTAACCTTATTTTACTCTATTCAACTTCATTAAAGTGTCTCACCGACCATGTTTACACTGTGAAAACGGAAAGGTTTTCCCTTTAAGATGTCAAAATATTACGCGTTCAGACGCAAACTTTCATCATGCACAAGGTTTTGGAAAAACATGCCAAAATCGCTGGAGTATGCATGCCTAGCCAGTAGTTGGCGGTAACACTTGTAGCTCTATTTGGTGCATCTAAAGTTCAAACCATTTGTTTACTGTAACCAAAAATGAATGCCACTGACGTTCATGAAGCTTATGGAGTGAGTTTAGGGTTACAACTATAAAAGGAGGACAGAAAACTTGTTTGTCTTCCTTTTTCACCGCGTAAAATTTTGACAGAAAATGTAGTAGGTCTACGCATGTGCTGAGTGGAGCCTTGACGTCAGCGTTACCACAGAGACCGGTTTCATGAGTTTACAGGGTACGGCTGCAGATGTGTTTTTAAAAAGATGTCACCCTGGAAGGTGCTTTCAATAGTTTAAATTTCCAAGCCTGCGCTTGCTGTTATCATGTAAACGATAGACTGCATCCACAAACATAATTTATATTAGGTAGGTACGCAGATTTGGCAGGCAAAAACATCTTTCTCAAACACTGGCCAATTTTCAAAAAATACTTTTGCGGATGCACCCTTTCCAGTGTTAACAGGCTCTTAATGAGAACTGTCAAAGAACACAATTCCCATCCTTGTATTAGCTTTTATCTGTGTAAACATGTGTATTGTACTTAGACTACTGATGTTTTCAGAGAAACAAAGTCAACAAAACTGCCCTACGTACAAAGATGAGTAGACTGAGATGAAATGCTTTATTATGTTATTACAATTTCAAGTCGTTAGCCTCATAGCATAATTGCCTAAATTATGTTTACTCTACTCTACTTTTACTCTACATCCACTCTATTCTACATCCACTCTATTCTACATCTACTCTACTCTACATCTACTTTTTGTTAGCCTAATAGCATAATTGCCTAAGTCATATTTTAAGGGTTATGGAGTAGGGTAGAGTAGATGTAGAATAGAGTAGATGTAGAGTAAAAGTAGAGTAGAGTAAATATGATTTAGGCAATTGTGCTATGAGGCTAACAAAGTACTAAGAAGTATTCCTACGGGAGAAGGGATATTTTTTAGAAGCAGCCGGCCAAAACAAGTCAGCTGACTGCTGCTCATTGACTGCAGCACAGCGGGCTGCTCAGGCCTGTGATGGAGGGGGTGTGGTTGAGCAGAGGAGAGGGTGAGGATTGCTGTCGGCACCTGTGAAGTTGTGTGTGTGTGTGTGTGTGTGTGTGTGTGTGTGTGTGTGTGTGTGTGTGTGTGTGTGTGTGTGTGTGTGTGTGTGTGTGTGTGTGTGTGTGTGTGTGTGTGTGTGTGTGTGTGTGTGTGTGTGTGTGTGTGTGTGTGTGTGTGTGTGTGTGTGTGTGTGTGTGTGTGTGTGTGTGTGTGTGTGTGTGTGTGTGAGTGAGTGAGAGAGAGGAAACTCTGTGGGGAGGAGCGGATATATGAATAAATTCAGGCGGCTGAGGGATAAACATAGCATTTTGTTCAAAGACTTAATTCATTTATTTTTTTCATACTGCATTTTGGTTAAAGAGAGAATGAAATCATACGTGCTTTAACTACTTTTGACCTGTTAATTGTCTTAACTCATGAAATGTCTTAACTTTTTCTTAACTACACACAACACAACACATAGGCCTATATACATACATATCCCACCCATACAAAACACATGAGCCCACAATGCATAGCCAGGATTAAAAAAAGTGGTATGGATAGTCCATGTGCATAATATAGTAAATAGTAATGGCAGGCATTGCTTGCAGTGCCCCTTAGTGGTGTTCAGTGCACATAACAACAGCGGGGCCAGTTAAATTAATTGACAGTACTATGTATTTGCAAAAGGCTCAGAGCAGCACTCTCTCTCTCTCTCTCTTGGGTAAACAGGCACAGTTTAACCGCCAACCAGAGTTATATGACTATACTGTGACCTCTAATTGTCCCCACTCCCTCTGCAGGGCTTTGGAAAAGGCCTTATGGGTTAACACAGTTGATGATAAAATACTTTCCAAGGATGGCATTTTCACTTGTATATGAATGTATTCTTTCACCTTTCAATAAGGAGCCTGCGTGTGCATGTAAGATTCATGACATTTTACGGGGTATTTAGACTCCAAATGTCAACCAACCGCGCAGTTTACCCTCTGGAGTGGATGCGCGCACTTGAGCATTATTTGCTAAAGGTGACTTCAGGAGTTGTATAAAGCAGATTCTCACTGTTAAACAAGGGGAAACATAGTTACATGAACATTGGCCTAAAAAACGGGATTTTATTCATTTATGTGATAAAAAAAAATGTGTGTCGCATAATAGGGTTCATAGTCCCTTAAAGGTGGAGTCAGTGATGTGTGTTGTCAAAATCACTTCAATCAAAATCAGTGATTATCTCCTCATGATCTGCTACCTGTCCTTCCTTTGTTTGTGTGTGTGTGTGTGTGTGTGTGTGTGTGTGTGTGTGTGTGTGTGTGTGTGTGTGTGTGTGTGTGTGTGTGTGTTGAGAACAAATCTGGTGTTCATACACAGCCTATTGGCTCTGTAAACTGGTTTGTTAACAAAGGGTATGTAAACAAAGGAGGCCCACTAGAGCTAACAACATCCACGTTCACAGAGGCTGTGAATTAACACTGGAGTTGTTTTCTTGTCTTGAGGAGACATTCACTGATATTGACAAAAAGTGATTTTGACAACAAGCGTTCTCCTGAATTGCGAACTCCTCCTTCTAACAAAAATGTATTAGAGTGGAAAATACTAATTTTGGGAAACATTTTAAGGATGACATTAATATGACTATCAATTATGTTTTCTCTTACCAATTTCTCTTGTCCCCGCTCTTGCCCAAATATCTTCATATTTTGAAGCCAGCATCGAAGTCATTCCTACACATAAAGACAAGGCTTCACCACATGCACAATGGTCACAATACTTGACAAACTTCCCTGATGAAAGTTAAAATATTGCTTTTCAATTCCATTACTGCTGCTTTGCTGTCGTCTATTCTAGGCATGGCGTATATTCATTTAAACTAAGTAAGCTTGACATAAACAGGTGGCCTATCGGTGGCGCGCAAGGAGTTACGTTTTCTAATTAAAGTAGTGTGTGAGGCAGCGCTGATAGTGTTGTCTGAGAATAACAAAGCGCTGGAACTTTTTCACTATAGGCCATTTAAAATGCAAGTCTCCGGTTAAACCTCGATTACTTTGAATTACGTGGCAGTCAGGAACTTGTCACTTTAATGTTTGACAGTTTTTTCTTTTGTTTTGTTGTCAAGGTGATGTCAAGCAGGAACGGGAAAAAGACATAATATTTATTAGACAGAATGTTCTTTCCTGTTTTATTTAGGAAACAATCAAGGAGAAGCTGCACTGTATGTAGGTTTCTGTTGTTTTTGCAGGCCTGATAACATTGCTCTGATTGGACACTTGCCTAATATAACTTGGAGTTGTTGCATACACGGCTAATCATATTCAATAAACAATGCATTCATGCCTGACACCTGTGTAATGAAGCACCTGGTTTCTTGCATACATTTACTCTATTGTCTTTGTATTAACCTCCATCCACAATCTCTGAATCACCTATAACCTGAACCACCAGCTACTTTTAGAATTGCCAACTGTGGCACTTTTACACTGTTTATTGTTCATAATTGGTTGGCTTGTGTCAGTCATTCATATTATTCTGATGATGCCAAAAAAAATAAAAAATTATACTATATATTGTTATTATTACACTATACTGTATGTCTAATGTTTGTCTGTTTTGCACTGTTGGATGGGAGAAATGGTATTTTGTTGTTTTATGTACGCCAGTCCAGGAAAAAAATGACAAGAAAAAACCTTGAACCTAAAGTAGGTAAATTGCCCTTGGGGGACCAAACCCTCAGGGGCCCCAGATTCACTATGGTGTTTAGTGTGTGTGGTTATTTTATTAATAGCAAATTTGACATGATTGAAGCTGAAATGATGAGCCTTCAGGAAGCTCCGGCATTTTTTTTAAAGCCACATTGGTGAATACAAGTCAGCACTTTTACATGCACAGTTAAGTCGAGCGACGGTTAAGAAAAACCTTCTCGATGTCTCGTTAAAAAAATAAAATGATATCCTGTTCACCTCATGGCCCCCGCTCCTGAAGTGACTCATATGTCGGGAAGGCATTGAACGCAGCATTGGTTATGTCTGTATGAGGGAATGAGAAATAAGTCAGATCTGATTATTGCCGGTGGCTGCGTTGTCTTGTGCACATTAATGCCCACACTGTTTTGAAGGTGATCGAGGCTGAAAAGGTTAAAGAGATGCCAAAGCTTAATAACTGTGCGCCAGCAGCTGTGGCTTCTACTGTGCAGAGCGGCACTCCATGCAAGGTCAGAGCCCGGAGTGCTGCGGCCGTTTCCATCAATGGCTTCATACAAAAATAATTTATTCAGAATTTGAGCATGTCAAGACTCAAGAGCTACTTTTCCCTCTTCCTGCTCACAAACATTGTTTCTCTTCCGACCAAAGGAACACACACACACACACCCACACACACACACACACACACACTCACACACTCTCTCACACACACACTCACACACACACACACACACACACACACACACACACACACACACACACACACACACACACACACACACACACACACACACACACACACACACACACACACACACACACACACACACACACACACACACACACACACTGTGTCGCATATATGGAGCAACTCTTTGATCAGTCCAGGACCAGAGAAGAGGGGCAGGTGCTATGGGAATGGGAGAATTACCCCTAAAAAAAAAGATATTGAAATTCAAGCTGTGTTATTCTGCTGAAAAACGATAAGTGACAGGCAGACCTTTGCTCTCTCATTTAGCCAAACACTTTTGACACATTGTTCCACGGTCCGTCACAAATGATCATTTCAATGGTGACGAGGCCAGCGTGAGTCATAAATCAGTATTTATGAATGTACCATACAGCTGTGAGGAGCCCGCAGCCAGTGCTTTAATGCGTTAATCATCAGGTTATTCAGAGAGCAAGTTTAATTCCAGGGGCTCAAGGGACACTTAAAGGGTCCCTGCCTTTCTGTCTGCCTATTATTTATAACTATGCTTTAAGAATTAACATTGGCATATCATCCATTATATATATCAGGTGTTTTTTAAGTCTCACGTTCAGGACTGGAGCTTCATCTGTCAATGAGCTCGCCCTGACACCACATGAACTTATTTGGGTTTTCTTTCAGAGCAGTCAGATATGAAGGACAAAATATTGAACTGATGGCTTAAAGCTGTAATGCATAGCTTCTGTCGGCCCCATGAGGAATTCAGAGTAATTACAACCACACTGTCGGCGCATCTACGTGAGGTAAGCCTTCGGTGATCGCGCATGAATTTTATACCTTCTTATGTACGTCCAGGTTGTCCAGGTTTTTTTCTTAGCAGTAGAATCAACAACTGAAACATTTCGTGGCCGCGTCTTTAGCTCCTGCGCCAATGTCAACGAACGGCAACAGTTTGTAAACGCTGCCATACTGAGAAATACAGAGAGTTTTGTTGAGCTGATTTAATCAACATTGTGTCAACTCGTTTGGCAATGGCTTGAGTCTAACTGACATTCATTTAAAGTTACGCACTAAAGCTTTAAACCAACATACAGTATATGTCCCAGATATGTACACATATTATACCAAGTTGAAGTGCAGCAGGTCCTCTGGAGTAACTTGCTTTTGTTGTTGTTGATGTTGTTTGTTCAATCAATTGTCTCTGGTGAAATATGACATTCCTCATGGAAAGTTCTCAAACTGTAAATTGTGAAATCCTTGAGAGTGTGAAGTGTTTAATTGAACATGTTCTCCTCCAATGGTAAGTAGCAGACTTTGTTTTTCTTGTTTGTTTGTTCTTCAAAGAAAGCATGTTTCATATTCATGTGATATTATGACAAACAGTTAGAGCAGCACAGCAACATATAGGACCATCAAACAGCTCACATGGCATCCTTGATCCTATAAAGCACCTTATACTCTTTATATACTGTAAATACTGTATGCTCTACTGTATGCTCTGATGGTCAAGAATGGCTTTGGCTTGGATTGGTACAACCTTATATACACCAGCCAAGTTCCCTTCTGAAAGATGATTAATCATGCACTGAGATGCTTTGCCAGATTGGGGCCATCTGCATATTGACTCTATCACTTAAGACAGTGAAGGGCAAAGCCCAATAACACTGCTTGTTGTGTCAATGCAGCGGGCTGGATCACACCAGCATGAGGAAGCATTCTAAATGATCACTTAACTGAAAAGCTTTTTTTTTTTTTTTTTCTCCAGCAACTTTTACATTATTGTTTGTTTTTTGTTGTGGCCTAAACCCCCTGCTCTCGTCAATTCCATTTCAAGCTGCAGTGGGCAACTCTTCTGGCAAAAAAAAAAAGCTCTTATAAACACACTGTATGCTATCTGCCCAGCACTGAAAGAGAAGAGACAACGTGAGAGACAGTTGAAGAGGCAGATTTCTTTCTCACAACTCAAATGAATGCTATTGCTCTGGTCCCGCTGAATGTGTAATGATGTTTCACTATATAGCAATGTTAAGAAGATAGTTTAGAAAGTAGTGTCATAAGCCTGATAGCACTTTTTGTCAAAATCAGTGAATATCTCCTCACGATCCACTACCTGTCCGTATAAACACACAGCTCTGTGACATGTAAACAAAGGGTATGCACACAAAGGGGCCCACCGTAGCTACAACATGCCAATTTACAGTGCTGTGTATTAACACAGTTTTTTTGTTTTTTTCTGCGCAAACACAATACGCACAGGTAGCATATCGTGAGGAAATATTCACTGGTTTTGATAGTCAGTGTCTGTTGTGGTTTACTTTCAGCAACACTATTTGTATGAACGTATACATGTATGAACTTATTTATTTTGGTATAAAATAGCAACAGAATGCATGTAACAAAAAGGCAATCACTTGGGATTCAAATGTGAATATTGTAAGATTAAAATTAATGTGTTCAAAATGATTCCTCATTCAGTCAAGGTGGGAGGGAGGTATAGCTTAAAAGTGATGAATAGAAAAATGAGTACATTACTTATAGTAGGCGTTCCACATAAGCGACAAATCCAGCAGAAATCTACCATAATCCTATACATACAGGCATAACAACCGCAGCTGTCAGTGGTGAACTGAATACCAAGCACACATGTATCTGTAGCACAACACGGACAATGACATTTTAAAAATAACATGAATGGGGGGGATCCTGCCACCATGTGCTGCATTCATTGATGCGAGGGGAATCCATTAAAAAAAATAGGCTTGTATTTTACTGGCGCATGATTTCCGCTCCCTCTGTCTATGTCCATACCCTCGGCTATATGTTCTATTATAAGGTTTATTTCCGAGAGAATCGGCATGAAATAACCTGTGTCCTGTTGTCTGACTGGAAATTGCTCAGGTAATTGCTTTTGTCTTCAGAAGGCTCTCTCTCTCTCTGTCTCTCTCTCTCTCTCTCTCTCTCTCTATCTGTATGTATTTCCCGCAGCTGGACTATTTGGCTAAGTCTAGTAAACGTATACCGCATCCAGACATATGTTGAGGGTTTGAAAATGATGGCTAACAAATGAGAATAAAAAATAAACATTACTGATTGATGGGGAGGAAAGTCAAACTTAAGAAGTGTTAAGAGTGCATGCCTGAGAAGAACGCTTGTTTCATTTTATGGAAATTGTTCCGAGGCCTATTTGGTTGCACTGAAATAGGAAAAAAAAAGCATAGCTATTAATTTTCCTGCTGAACCATCACTGATTATGCAACGTCCTTGAATATCAGTGAACTCCAGGCGGTGTGTGTGATTCTAGACGGCCGATTACAGCGACTGTGTGTCAGTCACAGAGCCGGGGCTGTTACAGGTGGTACAGCCGTCAGCCCAACAGCCCAACAGGAAACAGCTCGGCTTTGATCACGACTGGCTGTGAGGAATAAATCATGCACGTGTTGTGTTACGCATCAATTATTCCACGTGTCTCTCCGACCTGTTGTGCCGTTTCAAGCACCAACGAAGAAAAGAAAGAAAATCTTAACAGTAAATAATCTTGAGATTGCAAAGATGTCACCAGACAGAGACGGGAGGCCTTGCATGTCTACTGCAAGTACAAGACACCCATCTGCCATCCCTTAGCCATCTCAGCCCCAATCGCGCAAACTTCTCCTCACCATGTCAACTGAAACTATTCTTTACCCCCCCTGACATCTGTCGCCTTTTCCGTCGTGTCCGTAAATTGAATTTTCAGATCCACTCGTCTCCCTCCCCTTGTTTTCTCTCTGTAAAATCAAAACACACACCACGTTGAATCAAAAACTCTAAAGACTGAACCCCACAGCACCACAAAGGATGCATTTCTTATCCCAATGTGTAGCTAATTGTATTTCTTTTAATTCCCCCCTCTGCCTCCTAGCTGGAGGATATATTGCCTTGAATTAATACATGAGACGTGTGGAGACATTTTAAAAAGGGGTTAACTTTCCTTCTTTATTTGAAAGGGTCCAAGGTGAGACTTACAGCAGATTCTACCAAAATACGAGAGAAAACAAATGTCTCTTTTTCTCCACCTCAAACCTGTGATAAAAAAAAACCCCAGTCAGATTTATGTCCCCTTACCGGCTACTTAGATTCAGGGCCAATCAGAGCAGATTGGGCTTTTTGGAAGGCGGGGCTTATAGAGACAGGCTCTAAAATGTAGCGTTTCAGACAGAGGCTGAACAGAGGAGATTTAGCAATGGCACTGTGAGAAAAACAAAAAGTTTTTTGAAAACTATACATCATGAAAACAGTTTCTAAAACTAAACAAAATAACAATGTTGAAACTGAAAATGTAACACATTATGTAACTTTTGATACATGTAAGGCAGATGGATTTCCTCGTGACATCCAAAGACATTTTGAAAAGGGGTTAACTTTCCTTCATTACCATTATCACAGGTGTGCTCTGAAATGTGGACACATATATATATAGCCAATGGTAAGCATGGTGACCTAACTGAATATGTACTGTGAATTTTGTATTTCACACCTACAAACGTTATACATCAGATTGCTGTCGTTGTCTGGCTCACCTGTGCCTCCAGTCATACATTCATTCCAGCGCTGACACTGAATTACGGCCCAGGAAAAAAGACTCAAGTCGCTGATACACCTTGGCACTCTCCATCTGCAAAACTCATTTCAGGAGCAAATAGAAAGACAGAGGCAAAGCTGCAAATTGGACGAGTGTGTGTGTGTGTGTGTGTGTGTGTGTGTGTGTGTGTGTGTGTGTGTGTGTGTGTGTGTGTGTGTGTGTGTGTGTGTGTGTGTGTGTGTGTGTGTGTGTGTGTGTGTGTGTGTGTGTGTGTGTGTGTGTGTGTGTGTGTGTGGGTGGGTGGGTGTCACACAAGGTTTATCGAGTGTTTTGATAGCTAATAGGATTTTATCAGGTTGGGTGGGTGGGTGAGGGGGAAGGGGTTAGCAGCAGACAGACAGACCCAAATGTCAACTCTGGGGGTGTTAGAGAGAGCGGGAAGTAGTTCAATGCTGCTACAGAAAGACAGAGAGGGAGCGAGCCAAAAAAAAATGGACGCCCTTCGTCACTGCTGTGCGTAAACCAGGCCGATTGCAAATGACTCTATCACTCTTGGGAATGCAACTCACACAATCAGTTGACTGGTGAACCGACGAAAGATGCTATTTATAAAGAAGTGAGAATTACATTACGGGTGTTGGATTGAGTTCTCTATGCGAGTTGTGTTTCCAACAAATCTCTTTGGTCTGCTTGATTATGAGTAGAAAAAAAAACTCTGTAAGAATAATAATTGGTTTCATTTGTGACTGTCTATATGCAAAAAGAAGATGGTAGGTTAGGAGCAGTGCTTTCACATCTCCCTTAGACTGACAAACCAAATACAATTTTTTCGCTGCCAGTCATGCATTGGGGGGATGGCACTTCAAGGTCCGCCAAGGTTGAAAGCAGATAGATGTAGTTGATTGTGAGAAGCCTTTCCCGCGCTTCTTTGTCTGCTCTCGACAATGCGTGTAGCCCCCTGCAATCTCAGTTTAATTTGGGGTGCGACAAATGGGTTAGTTTTCGCGCGGCTAGCAGGAACCGCGCAGCATTGACACACTTTGAGAAAAAGGTCACGGGAGCTGTCTGCGATGTGCACAGCTCTGGATCTTTATTCTAAGTGACAATGGCATCAAGTAATGGAACGGACAGAGGTGGCAGAGGTGGTGGTGGGGTGACTACAGCTTGGGTCCTGGTTGTGTATAAGGGGGCGTTGTGTGGAAGTTACGTGAGGGGTTTTGCCACCGGCCTTTAAAGGTGCATGTCATTTGTTTTCGTGTTGAAAGAAACACAGCCCAAACCAATATATCGCTAGCTACGTTGGCCCCCTTTTTCTTTTAAATACCATTTTCCAGAGGCTGTTTATTAACACCTTTTTCTTTTCAGCACACACACACAGTGCGGACAGGTATCAGATTGTGAGGAGACATGCACTGATTCTGACAAAAAGTAATTTTGTCACAACAAGCATTCCTCCAGACGAGCTGTCTCCACCACAGTGTTTCCCCTCCCAGCCAGGCTGCTTCCGCTGCATGCTGCAGTCTCGGACACAGGCTGGATCGATCCTATTGGAAGAACAGAGTTTTGGGAGCCCAGTCATTCTCACAAGCTCCAAACAGAAAGAAGACAATCAAGGGGGGTCGGGGGGGGGGGGGATGTAGGTCGCACATGACAATCTGTGCAGATCATTAATTCATTATTGCGGTGTGTCGAGGGCTGCTTGTGCAGTTGTGTCTAAATGCATAATTAATCAGCGGCATTGAAGCACTGGAGGAGATTTGGACTAACGAGAGACAAATAATGTGTAAACAGACTTGAAATCGAAATAAAGTGATGAAAAGAAGAGAGAGGTGAACATCACGCCCCTGCAGTGTGGGTAAATGTATTTTTTCAGGGTCTCTGGCAATGATTTATTCGCAAGCCAAGGTCCTGCTTCCCAGTCTTCTTCCACACAAAAAAAAAGGAAGTCAAGCAGCGTGACAACATCTCATGGTTCCAGGGGATTGCTTTTCCTCAAGCTGAAATATGCAGGTGAACAAAAAATACGACACACAGTAACGGAATATTTGGGGATGTACGTGGCTGAGGACAACCAGGCCTGTGACCCTGTATGCATATGTATACACATGTCTATGAATGCTAACAATGTGCAATAGTGCGTATATAAATAGAGTTATGTATGCTAATTCATGTGCAATAATACCTCCCTACACACTGGCTGTGTGTTCATAACGTGCAAAAAGGCGATGTGCAATAACCATAGCACTTTTAATAACTTACCACTTAAAAGTGGGTCAGCGATTCTGGAGGATACTTGTTGTCAAAATCAATTAAGTCAAAGATCAGTGACTCACAATCCGCTACCTGTCCTGTCTTCATTTTGACAAAAAGGGAATTGGACAACAAGCGTTCCCCAGAATCACTGACTCCACCTTTAATACTCCCTGTACAGTACCCATTTTAAAATAAATAAATACATCTGAGAGAAAACCATGTTCTTTATCCCATCGAGATTGGCACTACAATAAAGATCAAAGTAAAAGGAGGAGAATAAAAGTATTGATTCTTTTTTTTGGGGGGGGGGGGCTGCGATACGCTTAAGCCCCAAACTATTTTTAGTACCGTCAGATCAATGTGATGTGAGAAGCAAAATCAATGGCTTTGGATTATGGTCTCCTACAATATATACACGTTATCGATCCGCCGCCTGCCACAAGTCTGAGGAACAAAAATTACATCTCTTGTTCGGAAGGGTAATGATCTCTGGCAGTGTTTGTGTGATGTCAAAGGGGGATCACGGTATACAGCGCGGCATTGTGCATGCTTGAAGGGAAGGGGGAGGGGGGGGGGGGGGGGGCATATAATCAAAGATGGATAAGCCCCTTGTCTTTCCTATTTTCTGGGTTGTAGTTTCACATGTTCAGCGGTGCCTCCCTGGAGACTGACAGGCAGAGGGATGAGATCCTGCTGTGAGAATATACTCCCACAAACCCCCTCGGTGAGATCCCACTGCTTCTATCCTTCATCCCAATCTGCACCCCAACTATAGATGTGCTGGGGGAATTAGGAGATAAACAGAGTAGAAATAATCCAATTAACTCTAATGGGAGGTGTCAGAGGAGAAAGTGCCTTTGAATCCTCTAAAAAGCCTGCTCTAATTACTGTGTAGCGTTTACAAAAAAAAAAAAAAACGCTTCCAAGGTGAGTTACAAAGCAAATCAGGCAACAATCTGATGGACTTCCAAAGGAGCTCGTAAGTAGCGGCTCATCTGTGCAGAGAAAATGGCTTTCTTCCTTCTTTTTTTAGAATTGGAAATTAAGTTAGTCTGTATGGCTCTCAATATTTCAGGATTTCCCTATACCTATCCCTGTGGCACTCTTCCCCCGGCCCACTATGAAAATCAAAAAAAAATAAAAATAAAAATGTGCTTCTGTTTTTTAAGGATCAATAATTTTCTTAAAAAAGAAATGGTCTAATAACAGTTCTAAGAGACTTACTGGCTGCAGCTTAATACACAGGTAATGCACAAGGGTTTATTTACTGCATCTAATGTGTTTGACTTAACATAAACCAAACCCATGTTCATCATGATGGCAGCCAGCCAATGATTATGTTTACCTGCACAGCATATTCCGATTAAGGTCCATATTCTGGTCAAGACAATATTCCAAATAAGGTGTTGACATGCGCAGCAGCACCAGTAGTGGTAGTGGATCTTTTGGCAATACTTCCCATCCCATCCAAGGAAGATGAAAACTCCTCATGTCATTATCATTAGTCTTGCATTTTGTCAGACAGACATGACACCTCTTTTTTGAGCCCTGTTTGCAAGCTTACTGACACCATGGTTTACACATGCTATACAGCCGTAAACCGGGGCATGCGCAAATGCCGAAAAATTTAATTGTATATCTCAATAATGCAACTAGGGTCAGAATATCCACGTCTTTATACGATGATTGCTTACTCCGGATATGACTTTATCCTGATTAAGGTGAGCAGAAACCTCTTTACATGACAATGTCTCATTCCAGAATATGATCTTAATATTGCTGTGCATGTAAAGGTTGTCACATGTTTACTGAAGATGATTCAATAGTTGCTAATATAACTCCTCACATTATACAGTGAGGGGATCCTGGCATATCCTCACAGCCTGTTTTTTTTTCAGATCTCATTAGGTTGGCAGTGGTCACGTTGACCCATTGGTCAAAGCTCATTATGATCAGCAGCCTTCAGGTAGCACAATCCCCTCTGTAATGCCATTAGGACAAGCATGAGACACCCGCCCTGATGTACACACTATTAGATCCCTTGCATAGGTCCTCCTGCAGACAGGTAAGCAGATACCAGGCCAGGCCATTCCTCACTGACTGGCTGTACAGCACTTTTATATATTGAAGACATTTCTTTACCATGGACACCCACATCTGTGGATTTCCCCCCAACAACCCCGTTCACATGACAAACACGTAGATGTGAAAAAGGAATCTTTAAACACTTCAAAAACAAGTTAAACAATTATTTTTTCACTGCATTTTTCCCACATTTGACCGAGGGCTTTGAACACCCCAACAGAACAACAGCAAAACCGACAGATGTTTCAATCACAATCGTCACAGATCAAATCAGAAGCCAATTAAATGAAAGCAACAACAGTTGATGGTGAGCTGTTTGTACTGAGCAGATTATTACAGCTTGAGCTATAGGTTCAATTGACCTGGGGAAGCAACACCAAACATTGCATCCGTAATCACAGGCCATATGTTCCCTCACTCTTGTATTTTCCACAACGGATTTAAGCGGAGATGCATTCGCTTTGCTTGGAAAGAAGTGAAAAAACTGCAAAAACAGTGACTGCAAACCGAATGACTATGCATAAGTAACCACACTTCAATAATACTGAACTATCCCTTATCTATTTAAAGTGGCTAGTACGAGGAACTTTGGCAGTTCGCGGCCCCTTTGGACAAAAGCGGTAGTATTTTTACGACGCCAGCTGTCGTAAAGCTGTTTTCTAGCGTGTGCCGGCCGTGCGAGTGTCAAATGAATAGGACGCAATATAGTGCATGTCCGTGTGTTGAAAGTGTGAGGGCACCGGACTCTTTTCTGCTCCGTGAGAGTGGTTAGTGACACTGCATCAACTCAATGCCAGTCAGTGCCGCACACACCTGATTGCAATGAGTTGATGCAATGTCACCTAACCACTCTCACGGAGCTGAAAGATTCCGTGTCCTCACAGAAAGCAAAAGAACGAGAGACGGCAGTATGGATCACGATGAGGTAATGTGTTTATGTTGTTGTAAATAATGACTATTTCAGATGAATAATGGTCATCTGATTATGGTGAGGCAAAGTAAACTTTGTTTTAGTAGGCTACCGCTCATTCATTTAGGAGTAAACACTGCAGTCTAATTCGCTCCCGTGAAATTGTGTATACGTTGCTTGGCAACGCCCTCCCGCCCGCCCATCACTCTCCCTTTTAACTTTTCTTCATTGAATTCTCTTTTTCTTCTTTGATGGTACAGCCCCGTTATCAGTCATTATGACGACAAATAACTGTCTCAAACAAGGCTCCCGCTCCCCTTCCCTCACCTGGAGGGATAGGCTTCTCAAATCGCGTTGCTGCGCTACACTGGAATCTGCAACCAATACGAATATGTGACCATAGAGCCTGCATGCGCAAGCCGAAAATCGGACTGGGTGAGTTGAAAAGAATTAAAGATATAGTCAACATTTGATTATTTGTTTCTCCATCCGCCCACCCCGTCCCATATGTGGCACAAAGCAAAAATGTAACTGAGAGGATTTTAAATTTAAATGTATTTTATTCTCTCATGTCATATCTGAGTGTTTAGTGAACTCATTACTCATTCAAGCCTCCTCTCATTTCTAATCCATGTCATTGCACTTTCCATATTTTAAAGCGCCTCTCGAGCATTGTCGTAAAGTGACTGTTGTGACTAGACGAATGAAAAAGACAAGCCAAGAAAACCCCACTGCATCATGGGGACCTTAAGAGATCTCAAGTGCACTGAGAGAATTGAAAGCTTTTCCTGTGGAGACTCTTTTTTTCGAATCATTCTCGGTGGGAAAAGTGTCTAAATGAAATACTTAAAATGCATTCCTCCCTTGAAAACATTCTCTGTCGGGGAAAATTAAAGCCGCCTGCTCTCTTTTCAAAGCCTCTCCAGAGAGCACGAGGCACTTCGAATTAAAAAGGACAGACTAAAACATGGCAGCCTGGACAGAAAAAGGTGCCTCTGGAGGTGTCAAATATAACCAATGAAATGCCAGGAAGAGTTCCCTTAATTGATATGTAGGCCAGGCAACCTTTGTCTCAACAGCCCACTGTCAGTCAAGACACTGCAGCTTAAGCTACAGTATATCAGCCTCCCCCCTCCCCCCCTTGTGACAGACATGACACCTATTTAATTCAAAGGAGCCATGTTAAGAGTCAGCAAAGTGGGAGCTCCCTTTTGAATGTTAATAGCGTATTGATATACACGCAGCACTTTTTAAGACCCTGTTTCTCAGGTCTGGGTGAGAGAGGTGCACACACTCGCTCCCAGTGCTGCTCTCTCGAGTGTGCATGTCAGACACACTTTGAAGTTCTTAGCAATCTGGCAAAAGAGGCTCTTAGTACCTCTGCTACACCTCTGCGCCCGGGCTCGGTGAGAAAAGACCAAAGAAATAATTTAGAAAAAAGGAGAAAGAGGAGCTTTGGGTGCAAGGGGGATTGTAGATTGTGAGGGCATCTGGTCCCAGAACCCCACACTCCAAGGCTGTTGGTTGTTTGATCCTCAGGTATGCAGGGGTGTGTGTGTGTGTGTGTGTGTGTGTATGTATATGTGTGTGTGTGTGTGCGCCAGTGGTTTTGTTTTAGCTCAGTGTGCGCTTCTTGCACACTACATTCTATGGACTGTCAAAATAGCAGCGGGGTAAACCTTCCAGGCGGCTGCAGCGGCGATGTTTGTCTATAATTACAAGTGACATCAGGTCTGTGAACTTAAAATGTGTTTAGCACACAAATTCAGATTAACTCTTTGCTTTCCACCTTCCTTCCTGTCTCTGGCTCTTTAGTCTGCAAACACACTCATGGTGACGGTGTTTCTGTATGGCACGTTCCATTATCTGAGGGCAAAGTTTAACAATAACTTGAAGATAAAGAGATGTTTTGATTTGGAAGCAAACTGTAGCAATTGTTCATCAAACTCTATAACGTCAGTCTGTCACTACGGCCAGCTTGTACCCAAGTCATGTAAAAATCAAATACACACAATGCCATTAAACATGGGTGTGAGTTAACCAATGGAGATTGGACAACTGATGTAAGCAACAATAAATAGGTCCAAAGTCTGAGCATGTTGGGGGGAGAATGGGGGGTGGGCGTGCTCCCCTGGAAATCGTCTTCCTGATAAGAGGTACAGTGTGTAAGTATAAGTTGGCATCTAGTTGTGACAATCTTGAATACTACTCTCCCTTGCTACCTTCCTCTAGGACAGGGGTATTCAACTAAAATTCAAATAGGTCCAGTTAGAGAAAATGTCCTCAAGCAAAGGTCCGGAACATCATAATGTCTAACTTGCGTTATGATTCAGTGTGATATATAGTGAAGTAGCCTAGTAGTTGTATCAACGTCTGCATGTAATTAACAACTGACTGTCAGATCAATATAGAAAGAACAATTCAAAAACATTTCAACAATATTTATTCTCACTTTTAAATAATTATAGATATATATTGCTGAAGATATATGTATTATTTAAGTGACTCAACTGAAACTAATCTCTTCATAGAGAAGGGCTGCATTTAAAAATAAAATGGTGAAAATAAATATAATAATAATCTTAAAATAAAGATAAAATATATAATTCATTTTTGAAAAATTAAATAATTTTGAGAAATATTTTCAATGTATAATTTCTAAACTTCACTATACCTACTATGTTTGTTTAACATAGTAATCTCCCACTTTGTCTAATACTGGATTTTTATTTTGCAATTTTGAAAAGCTCTGAAAAAGTGACATGTCAGAAACTAAACCCCTGTAGGGGGGTCTGGGGGTTTCCCCCCCAGTAATTTTTTTTTGTGTTTTTAGAATGTAATCGGAGCATTCTGGTGCATTCTGGGGAAAATAATAAAAGAAAAGGTCAACATTTAATATAGTTAAGATGAATAGAAAAATTAACAAAACATAACTTGCTAGCAGCCAGATAACTGGACTGAGGGACGGATGACCACTAGCTTTCGCTAATGTTAGTGGGGGCTACTGCCAAATATCTTGCTAAAAAATTAACCTGTATTTATAAATTCTGCCATTACTAAGAATATGTAAAACTTAAAATGTAGATAATTGAAACTACATACAAAAAAAATTTAAAAATAATGTTTTTCCTGTTGCTGTTGTGGGCAGTAGATGCAGTGCTGCTGGCGATTGGTGATTATGTCAATCTTATGTCTGTGTCATTCACACATAGGTCTACATCAGCGTAATAGAGAGTCCACATGATTGCACCTTGATCGGTTTTCACCAGTCTTACAAAAGGGGAAAAAACCATAGATAGTAAATAATAGGAAAAAACTCAGCTGTTGATCGCTCGTTAACTCGCTCGCGACACACAGAGCCGGTGAGCGAGCGGGCGAGCGAGAGAGAAAGCTGTCTCTCACTCTCCTCCCGCTGTCTTTCTCACTCTAATCTGACTTATTTCGCTGAAATTCTCGTAATTCTTGCACTTCTCTCTGTCATCTCTCACATGATAGCTCACTGTCTCTTTGTCTGTGAGCCAGCCTGAGCCGGGAATGCACAGATTCGATTGGCTGCCTGAGTAGCAGGAGGCGGGATGGCTTAACTCAAGCATTTCCTGATTCGCTAAATCAGTACCGTAAAGTCTAGAAAAGCTGCGCCGGTCAAAATAGAAGCGCCCCGTCAAAATTTTAAATACTTAAATAATTGATTGACTACAGGTCCGGGTCCGTATAGGACGGCGTCTGGGTCCGGACCCGGACCGCGGTCCGCCTGTTAGTGACCCCCGCTCTAGGAGAATTAACAGCAACTACAGTGGCCTTCAAGGACGAAAAGCTAGTTACGAAAGATGGCATCATCCACCACTGCCTCAAGTCTTTCTACAATATCAAGTGATGATACGAGCCCTGCGTTCCGAATCGCATACTTTCTACTATATAGTATGTAGAAAAAAGATTTAGGATGTCCCGATTCTTGTGGCCAGATTTAGGATGGTTAGAAGTACCCGGATGTCCTACTTCATCCGGCCAAGATTGTTAGTGTTGAAAACTGCATCCTATTTCAAGAGTACCTATTTGCAGACCCATGGAGAAACGGACCTCCACCGGAAACCACGATGGGGCCACGCCCCGAACTCATTTCATTGGTCAGAATTGTAACCTACTCTGAGTTTGTTTTCACTTTACGCTGCAGCTCCGACTGAAGAAAGAGTGTCACTGCCACAACGCGACCCTGTACAGTTTAAAGCAAAATCACTCCATAGAAAACCCCATCGGGATGTTTTTATAATTTCCTGATGATTTTACGTTTGATCGATCATTTATCTGATCAGTAGCATAGTTCTCAGCCCTCGTGCCGTGCCTACTTGTGGTAATGGTGAATTAAACAGACGGATTTCGGAAGATGTACACAAAGCTTCGTTGCTTCATTCATCTTCTACCTCAACATCTACTTTTTACCACCGTCCTGGCCACTTGGGACCCTTAACAAACTGACGTATTTTACTGTCTACTAGCACCATAACCACTATCTATGACCATAACCGGTGGAAACTGTGTATTGTTATTATTCACCGCTAGGTGAACGCCGGCAGTAAAACAAAAAGAAGAAAACAAATTCAGAGTAGGTTACAATTCTGACCAATGAAATGAGTTCGACGTGGCTTCCGGTGGAGCTCCACTTTCCCCATGGGTCTGCAAATAGGTGCCTCTCTCCTATTTGGGCGATTCTGACCCACAATCCGGTGCGCATGTGAAGTGACGTCACATCGACGAAGCCTCCGTATCAAAACAAACGGGGATGCGCCGGATATAAAAGCAAGAGGCAAAGATCAAGGCGCATTGTTATGAAGAAATAAAAAAGTAAAAGTATGTCCCAATAGTATGCCTACTGCATCCTAACTAGATAATTTTTATCGTCGGATGTAGTATGTAGAATAGAAAAAAAAGAGTATGCGGTTCGGAACGCAGAACGCAGGGTTTTTTTTTTTTTAAGTTTACGTTCTTCAGGTGCATTTCCCCAGGACGCCCACTATATACTGTATAAAAATGTGTAGGGCTGTTAAGTGGTCGGTTTTGTGCTACTGTAGAAACGCAGCATGGTGGAGCGACCCCCCTCCTATTTAGATTCAAAGCGCCCATTCTAAGGTGATATTAGGTGATTAAAAACACAAGTATGTACTGTATATTAAATTCTATTTTTAACAAAGTCTGTTCTGAAAAACTCCAATGAATTCTACACACGTTACCCTCTAAATAGGTGCATTCTAAGAAGTTTGGAGAGCAGCAAAATACATTATAAGAATTGATTTAAATCCATGTCAGTCATCCTGATTTACGGTCTCTGTCTTCCTTCAATACCCTGCTCCATCTCTCTCTCTCTCTCTCTCTCTCTCTCTCTCTCGTCTTGTCTTTCTTCCTTCAACATCACATTGGATTCTGTCTCCCCTTCTGTATTCGCTGCCTGTCCCTCAGTCTGTGACTACTCACTCGTCTCTCCTGCCAGAGTAATAATTCAGTAGACATATACACACACCTTCTGTATTTCATCTTCGTGTTACAGCGTGCATCACTTTGAATATGAATGATAAAAATGTGTCCCAAAGTATACATGAATATAAGGAATATGTGTGTAAAAGATTACTTGCTAGGGGCTCATTGGAAGGATTAAATAGGTTAATTCACTCCGGTGAAACTAACTGGGCTTCATCGGGATGGACGGCCACTGTTAAATGTAACACAAATGCATGGGAGCTGTTTGTCAGATACACTAGTAAAGTTCTCTAGTTCCCTGTATAATTCAGATGTCTGTCTTATTTCCTCAACCTGTGACATAATCAAAGAAGCAATGTGTTAAGACACATTTTGTAACAATGGCGAGATCGCACACTTCTCCACCACAACAAGCAAGTGAGTCATCTTGGATTTGTACAATTTCTTATAGTATGCACACACAGTAATGTTTCAACTCTTTATTGTGTACATCTTAAGAAATATATAGAGGTCCATACCTTGGGGGCCTCAATAGTGGATACAGCCATGGATGTATGAAGAGGTTTTATTCAAAGTCATCATACTGCCTGTGTATAAAAATAAAAAACAGAAGCTATGCTATTTAAAACATGTCCACATCCTTGTGTATATCACATACCAAGGGGCCTAAACTGCCTGATCCTTTTTATTTGATACAGCATAGAGACTAAACAGCTAGCCAAGTAAAATGAAACCTGGCTACAGGGATGGAAATGTTGGTATGCTGGTATTAAGTCCGTCACTTTTGACTGAAATATCTGAACGACTATTGGATGGATTTTCATGGAAGTTACCGTGAACTTTCCACCCCCATTAGTCTAGCCTGGTGAGACCGGCCTGATCCTGCCAGCTTCAAATGTGTTTCCCTCCCTAAGATCAGTCTGGTATTTCTCCATTCTCCTTGAGGAGGAGTCCAGCCAATCAGGACCCGCGTTCTGACCTAACCGTCGTATTTTACAGTGGAATGCAGCTTCTGATTGGTTTGTGTAGTCGTCAATCCAGCTTTGTGAGACCTGCCATATCTCATGAGCTTTTTTCGTCGATCCATGTTGACGTCAACGACTCAACCTGGTATCACGCCGAGGCGTCACTTCCAGACGCATGGACCGGCGGCTCTATTTCACGCCTTGCCTGACCAGGGCGGCTCTATTACACACGCGCACCTCCCGCCGTCCAAATGAACGGAGGAATAGTCTAAATTAACGGAGGAATAGCACCAACAGGGGCCGACATGTTCTCCCAGGAATAGCACGACACTATCTAGCTGCAGCCCCCTCGGTGGTTAGGGTTAGGGCAAGGGGACAGGGAGAGGTTATAATATAGATAAAACATTGACGGAAAACGGCGGCCGCCATTTTGACTACGGGCGGCCGCGACAGCGGCCGCCATCTTGACTACGGAGGTGCGCGTGTAATAGAGCCGCCCTGGTCAGGCAAGGCGTGAAATAGAGCCGCCGGTCCATGCGTCTGGAAGTGACGCCTCGGCGTGAGATCGGGTTGAACGACTACACTCACCAATCAGGGGCTGCCTCCGACTAACGGAGGGAAAGTGGGGAGGGTCTGGTCTGACTAGAGGCTAGATTGACCAATATGTGAACCAATCAGGCGCTGCCTTTGACTAACGTACAGGACCGGGCTCCTCTCCATGGAGATTGGAGAAAGTCCAGACTGATCTGTGGGAGAGAAACGAATGTAAAGCTTGCGTGATCCGGCATGTCTCTCCAGGCTACCATTAGTCCCCCTCTCATGCAATGATGTGAAGACCTTATGGGCCGATTACCAGGGAGTCTTCTGATCACATTCATGCTCCCAAACCCAAACCATTGTAGCTCCATCCTTTAATGGCAAACATTCCAATGTTACCCCCCACTACAAGGAAGAAGCTGCAGCCTCCACAGACCAGTAGCAGGGATTTCAGACTTTTTTAAACTTGCTCCACTTCACCATTGCTTTCAAATACGTTTCATCGAGGTTTCCATGAACTATGCCCTCCACCATGATAAACAACACTTTCATGATCAAATTGGACTCCAGCAGGCTTAGACATGGCAAGTGTCCCACCATGCCAATAAGCCATCTCACACACCCATGCTGTGCCCCAACACAGAGGCGTTCTCACAGATCAACAACAGTGAACTTTGGGACCAAAAAACTACACAGAGAGAAAGCAAGGGGCATGACTGAATAAATTGTGTGCAAGATAACATAAGGACACAGCTGCTGTTTTCAGATGGACTCTACGGGCTGCATTTTAGACTACACCCCCATGCTCTTAAAGCTTTTGATTATGATTTTCCATCCAGACGGATTTGGATACCCTCCTCCGAGACCCTGCCTGTCATCTCTCCTCAGAAGCCATACAAAGCGCTCCAACTGTTTTTACTGACTGCGAACACTCACTTTTGATTATAATGTATCCACCAGCACTCAGTGTCTTTCTCTCAAGCTTTCCCAATCAACCTGCATGTCTTCTTGCATGTATGCACGAACGCAGAAACACACACACACACACACACACACACACACACACACAAACGCTGCCCTGCAAGCATAATATAATTGGACAAAGATTTGAAATAACGGCATCTCCCAGTGGAGAGATAGTTTTTCTCCTGGCAGCGGTGAATTGATAATCCACTCTATAAAGTACTCCTGGGGTCTTCACTCTCATGTGGAGCGGCTGCCGAATTGGTAGAGGCAGCGTTCAGGGCCGCAACACTCAATTCTGCACATCGCACGCCGTCTAATCCTAATTGCCCACGGCTGCGGGGCCACAAAACAGCAACAAGCCAATAACGCAATTAAT
This sequence comes from Ammodytes marinus, assembly GCF_949987685.1. Lineage (NCBI taxonomy): Eukaryota > Metazoa > Chordata > Actinopteri > Uranoscopiformes > Ammodytidae > Ammodytes > Ammodytes marinus. The sequence continues at coordinate 23,889,039 of NC_137221.1, forward strand.
TATGTGACACAAGCTTTGATTTATTTGTAACGATATCCACAAATCTCGAGTAGTTTGCCGCTGCGAGGCTGACTTCAAAAAAAAGTTTTGCCTGATAATCTAAGAGTTTCTATGCCAGAGATAGACAAAGGCCAAAGGCATTATGTTTGTCAGGGGTTGTCTGTTTATACGTCTGACCGTCCGTCCATTTGTGCCGTCATTCTTGTTAACACAATATCTCATGAACGCGTTGAGGGATCTTCTTCAAACTTTGCACATACGTCCACTGTAAGTCAAGGCTGAACTGATTAGATGTTGGAGGTAAGTCACTGTGCCTTCATGCCTCGTGAACGCCATATCTGAAGAACGCTTTGACGGATTTTCCTCACATTTGGCACAAACTCACACTTTGTTCAGAGGATAAACTGATTGGATTTTGGAGGTCACAGGTCAAGGTGACTATGACCTCGCCTATTGTGAACGCATTATCTCAAGAACGCTTTGAGGGTTTCTATTCAAAGTTGGCACATATGTCAACTATGCTGCAAACATGAGCTGGATAGATTGTGGAGGTCAAAGGTTACTGCAACCTTTCATATTGTCAGGTCGCACTGACCTTGTACCATGTTGTTGCTTCTTGTGAGCTTTACCTTCTTTAAAAGCATTGCCTACCACCACTGGGCTTTCACCATTCTTCATTTGAATGCCTTGCGGGGGCATATTACTGCCAGGCGGTATATATATCTAGTTTCTCCCCGGGTCATTGCTGTAATGTTGCGCTGTCATGACAACAAAGCTTCCTCACCCTCCACAATAACCAGTGGAAAGGGTTGTGCAATGTGCAATTGTCTCTTTAAAGACAATTTTTTTTTATCACCCCAGCTCAAAGACTGAGTGCTTGATTTGACTGGAAGAGAAACCTTGAGCATAAGAGAGGGAAGCCATACATATAAAACCAGTCTCCTGCTGGTGAATATACACTGTCGGAGAGTGAAGGTGAAGTTGAATTATAGGGATGAGTGGGAGGAGATGAAAGGGACCCAAGAGGCAAAAAGAAAAAAAGGATCCCGGTCCATCTTGCTACAAGTGTAATTAGGTTGTTCATCTGGGAACACAGTGAGAATGACAGCAGCACTTTACGCGCTTAATAATACGAAGGACACACAGGCTCTGAGTGGACAGCCCCTTTGGATTGGAAGGGTGTGTGTTGAAGAGGAGCGATAACCAAGAAGCTTTTTTTCCCCACCAGAGAGTAGCCTCCGACAAACTGCTAATCCTTTTGCATTGTGAGATGAGATACTGTAGTTAGCCATGTGACCTTGACTCTCAACGTGAGAAGGATATTTGCCAGAGGGCTGTACGGCTCATGCTGGGAGTTATTGCTATTTGGCAACACAGATACTACAGCTGAAGACCCAGCATGAATCCCACTCTGTGTGAAAAAAATAAATAAAAAAAAAAAACATTCTTGCAAGACTTGTATTCTTCTATTTCACTTTGTGTACTGTAGTATGGACTCTTTTTTTTAAATATTTAATTATTTTTTTCCAATCGAAATTATAATTTTCCATCTGGTATTAGTCTCTCTTCCCTATGAGGATGTTCCTAATGAGCCAGACTTCCAACCTCAGATATTGCAATGAGTTAAGCTAGCTTCACTTAGCTTCACTGAACCTGCCAATCGCTGTACCCAACCTCAAACTACCGGCAATGTGAAATCAAGTGAACACCTTCAACCCTTCTTTTATGCCAGTGCTCTCACAATATATCCAGAAAGGATTGGTAACACAAGGTTTGAGTACACTGACGTACCCATACAATAATGCTTTGATATGTTCCTGTGACTTGAGACAAGAGTAAAAAATATTGTCTTGGCTTCTAATCTACAATATCTAAAGGCAACAAAAAAAAATGCTGACTGCAAGCTGTGCTGTCTGCTTCCATGGCAAACACGATCGCTAATTCACAACTGATGGACGCAATAAAAAAATTCAACTCATTTGAAATTACAAATCCGGACAAACTGAGAAAGCACAAAATCTATCTTTCATTTATTGTTAATTGAACATCTCCAGGCTAGCATTTGGAGAGAATTGTTAATGTCCACTGCATCGATTTGGCCTGTACGGGGCCCTTCAGAGTAACATTGGCAGCACTGCAGAAAGTGCACAAATCCAATCCTGCCCCTATTTTTTGTAATTACGAGCTGACATTATCCCCTGCATTAAAATGTCATGACCAGGGGACAAAGGCATGCCACTGAGACAAAATAAATCAGCCGACACTGTCTATCGAAGAACGGGCCAATTAATCTGAAGTCCAAAAGCTTTTGGAAAAATAAACCTTCCAAGCAACGTTGCCTCATACTCAAAGTCTGTGACAGTTTGCTAAACCCCTCTCTTCAAAAGCGATTGTCCAATCTTCGCTTAGCAACTGTCACTACTGGCATGACAGGCCTGTTGAGAATAGCCTACAGTCATTAATTGCATATGTAAGACACCTTTATGTTTTTAAAACATGTTAGCTGGTCACCTTAAAACGCCTGCTCAAGATGGCATTTTCAACCAAGGTTAGCTTAATTGGCAAGCTAGGCACAGCTGATAAAAATCCATTAGCGACAGTTCTCATTTAGGTTCTTCAATAGGGAGCCTGCTTGTCTGAAACACAAGGACACATTAAATGTTACGAATATTATGTTCTAAATCCACCTCAGTTATTACTGCAAACTGCAGTGAATGCAGCCTAATCAGCTTTGTGATCTCCACACCACTCCTGATAACAGCAGGTCCTATGTCCCCTTTTTATTTTGGTTTTGTCATAAATGTGAAAATTAACGGAGAGCGCAGGGAACCATAATGAGAGCATTTTATATTTTCAGAACAATATCACGAGCCAGTGGCTACATTTTGTGCAAAACACCTGGCAACGTAAGCCACCGTATCCACCATCATCACGAGCGCAGATGTTGCCCGAAAGCTCGGGGAAAAAAAATGATTTTACAGTGCATCACTCTAAATGGAGCTCTACTTCCATTGCACTGCTCCCACTTTAACCATGGCGCCTGCATCTCTGCACACACACACACACACACACACACACACACACACACACACACACACACACACACACACACACACACACACACACACACACACACACACACACACACACACACACACACACACACACACACACACACTCACACGATCTGCCAGCAGTTATCATTCCATCCTGTATGTTCAGCTGGCCTGTCAAGTCCCCATTCAGCCAAGTGCCCAACCATCTGTTGAACCCCAAGACAGAATGCAAATCTCAAGCAGAGAGGAAATGTGCTATCGAATGATGAACTCATCTGCATGCAAACAATGGCTCTCGGGGGTCCACTGCGGTCCTGGGGGCTTCCTGCAATAAAAAATTGCATCGCACGTGCATTTCTCTGCAATGCAAAGTAATACGGATGCAGGATACAGAGAGGAAGCCATGCACTTCCTTTCAACTGAATGTATAGAGTTCAATATGCTTTTTATGGTAACTCATTTCAATTAATAACCTCGCGGAAATTTCCAATGTTTATGATACAGTCTAATTTTCCCTCTGATTCTCATAAACAACCTGCAACAGCAAACGGGACCATCAGCGCAAAACATTCTATTTTTATATATTGTATTATTAATGCCTTTGCAAGGGTCAGATTTGTCTAGGGGGCTTAGTCAAAAAGATGTGTGGCAGGCGGATCATAACATGCTGTGTTTATTAACTGTACTAAAGTTTACTTCGCTTCACCATCGTCATGTTACCATTATTCATCTGACATGCCACATACTGTATATACCTCCTCATCAAGGTGCATCCCGCTATCTCTCTTTCATTCGCTCCCTAGACAAATGCACACGCCGCCAGCACGTGCTTAGGCACTGGTGTCGTAAAAACACTACTGCTTTCGTCCAAAGGCGCCGCTAGAATCAATACAATTTGAAAGTTCCTCGTATAGTTTCTTTCATTTAGTGTGAGTCTGTGTGCAATCAGGAAAATCCCCCCATAGCTGCAGGTTAGGTTTTTTATGTTGTTGCTGTGTTGTTTTGATTTTTCTTTTCTTTTTAAACTGGCCAGTCGACTTCAATCACAGACTCAAGCTTTGTTCCCACACACGTATAATGCATTTCATTTACACTCACAACTCACTGTGGCAACAAAAGACTTTTGAAACTCCACAGGTCTGGCAATGACTATTTGTCCTTCTATTTTGGCTCAATAAGGGCTGATGGACACAATTAGTCACAGCATGCGTTGTAGTTCAAGCCCCTTTGCGGATGAGAATTTATTTGTAATGCTCAGGTTGGGGAAAGGTATAAGCAGTCACCTATAGCCATGAGTGTAACTCTTAAGCAGCAGACCTCTGCAGGCCCGAGGCTATTATGGCTCAGGTCACTTCACATAGCTAGAGTGGTCTCACCTTCACTTTGACTCAGTTAAGCTACCACTCTTCAGTACTATCCAATTATTCATGCTGCTTATTTTATTTACTTATTTCAGGGACAAGGCATATTAACGAACATACATATGTAAATCCACAAGATAATAGCCAGAGGCATATCTCCTTATTTTGTCCCTTGGCGGGTTGATGTTAAGACACTTTTACATCAATGCCACTTCAACAACAATTAAAACAGCAACACGAAATGACATAGATGTGCACTGGTTTACAAAGAGTTTGAAAACAGTAATAAAACTGTTAAGAAATCAATGCTTACGTGCAAAAAGTACTGAAGTGAAGTAGCGCTCTTTATGCTTGGTGTCTATTTGTAGCTAACAGACATATGTATATAATGACATTAATACCACCCAGCTATTTTTTTTATAAAGCTTGATTAGAAAAGTGCTTCAATGTGCCCCTCTCTCCCCTATACTTGTGTGTGGAAACAAGCTATCCTAAGAAAATGTTACCATATAAACATTATATTTATCAAACAACTTACTGTAATAGTTGACCCTCGTCAAAATGAAAAGGGGCAAGTAGAGCATTATATGATATCACTTGGACACGATCACTTATTATGTGTGCTTGATGATATAAGAGCATTTGTAATTACAGTAAAAATCAATTGAATGTGAGATATGACGATTGGAGATGAATCATGTATTACTGTGTAGAGAGGGTTATTGTTCACTCCGGTAGCAATAAGCTCAACGGATGGAGAGCACGGATGCCAAAAAAAGGGAAAAAAAGCCTGATGTGTGTGTGTGTGTGTGTGTGTGTGTGTGTGTGTGTGTGTGTGTGTGTGTGTGTGTGTGTGTGTGTGTGTGTGTGTGTGTGTGTGTGTGTGTGTGTGTGTGTGTGTGTGTGTGTGTGTGTGTGTGTGTGTGTGTGTGTGTGTGTGTGTGTGTGTGTGTGTGTGTGTGTGTGTGTGTTTGTGTGTGTGTGTGTGTGTGTGTGTGTGTGTGTGTGTGTGTGTGTGGCCCTGATGGTCAGAAAGCGCTCCACGGGAATCAGGACGCATGTCTCTCATTGCCAAGGAGCGGGTAACGGTAGTACGGCGCGCGCGGCATACATGCTCCCGTCCTCCACTACCTTACGCATTGGAAAAACGCTGATGTTCCAGTCTAGGTGAGTGAACCTCCTCTGGCACCGTCTTTTCATATAGAAAAATACAAATTTGGACACCCCCCCACCCCACACACACACAACATTAAAAGCTGTGACTGGGTCTGGAGCCGATTCGATCGCTTTTGTGCTGCCACACGCACCGCACGGGGGGACAGCAATGAACGGGATATCACTTCTCTCGCAGCCCGACTTGCTTGTGACTTTTGAGTGAGTATCGAGAATGGCAAAAACGCATGCTTTTAGAAAAACATTTAAAAAACTGTAGGCTAGAAGACCGCGCTGCCATATCACCTTATACTGTATATTCTAATTATAGCCTGTTTAATCTCCGCTGCTTTAACACAGCGCAGAGCAGGCTTAAAGTATTAGAGACAAGTGCTGCTGCTGATCAGGTGTTGCAGTGTAACTTTCTCCTGTAAAGAAAGAAGAAATCTCCTCCCGTTGCCTACACTAATAATAGCCTCTACCTGGGGATGTGCAGCACGCTTGCCTTGTATCAGAGAGAATGCTGGTTTAAAACACACTTCCAGATGTGTAAGAATACTGTGGTTGTCATGTCATAATTCTGCTTTTCAGGTCTGAATATGAGATTGGTTATGTATGTCTTGTGGGGTTTTTACATTGCTTTCTTACTATGGTCTGTGTAGAAAAACAACTTATTTTACTTTACCTTTTATTTATTTTTTATTTTTTGCAGGACTGGTTTTGATATATTCCTTAGATTGTATTTTATTTTTTATTTTTTTGGGGGGGAGGGGGGCGGGGGGGGGGGGCTGCCGGCTAAGTCTTGCAGTGCTCAGCCTTCTTGACATCAAAAAGACTATATAGCATCCCACTGTGTTTGACTGAGGACCTCTAGCTTTGAGCAACTGTTGCATGTATACAGCAAGATGTTCCAAAGAGGAGACAGAGATATCTGCTACAGTATTATACACATCACATTAGGTGTGTGTTTGTCTATCTTGTGTCCTGGAAGAAGAAGCCATGCAGCTCATTAAGTGAAATAACAATTTCCTCTGACATTGGTCCCTTTGAATTAGCTCGTAATCATGAATCACTCCGGCAGTGTTGTCCCCCCCCCCCCCCCCCCCCTTCCAATGTCTGTAAACTCCAGGTTTATGGGTTATGAGTTTTTCAAAGGAGCCCCTTCTGTCGTGTATAGTGTATGAGATGTCACCTCATTTACTAATGGCTGTCTGCTCCGGTGCGCTGGTTAATTTTTCACTGTAACGCTGCTTTGCCATTATAAATAATAAGCAATCGCGCCTCTAATCAAATTGGAATAAGGTGACCTTGAGGAGGCCACTCTGCAGTATTTAGAAAAAGGAGTGTGGCAGAGATGGAGATGGGGTGCTTTTAGGTGCAGTACACCGCATTACCAAGGAACACAATTACATCTGTGAAATGTAGTTGCCATAAGCAACTGCCACTCGTGAGATGGAGGCCCTATTCAGTAAGAATTATGTATCAATTTTGATAATATAGCCCCTCTGTCTGTCTGTTCCCTCGGTGTTTACACTTTGTAATTTAAAAAGGGATGTGTGTTGTTCCTCTGAAAGGAAGTCCTTCGTTGGCTCCTTTTCACACACGGACCGAGCAGTGAGTCACCGTGAATCATGGCCACTCTGTCCAGCTGCCAGCCAGATGAGGAAGACATAATGCTGCAAGTAAGAAACAAAGAAGAAAAAAATCTGAAGCAACCGGCAGTCAGATTTGCGCAGCTGTTTGCACTTCAAAAGCACTCCACGCTCAACAGAAAAACGTATAGCGATCAGAGTCAAAGTATAGGCAAAAGTCTCTCTCCCAACTTCTAGGTTTTATTGAACATCTTTCCTGCAAGGTATTCAGCTGATGCTGCATGTGAGATGTAAAGGCTTAGTGAAGTCAGCGCGGGCTTTAACTGTAATCAGTTACTTTAGCTCTGGCATCCAAACCTCCACTCATCTCCAGACAGAAGGAATCCCCATAGGCTCAACCACAGCATAGACCCAATCAGACCCACTCTAAGCTGCACAGGCTTCATGTTCCGGGACCCGGGGACTGCTGCGGAAACACCATGAAATGTTTCCAGCCCTCCCCTGAGGGGCTGCGGTGGTCTCTGCATGTCTGCTGCATGTACAAGTTCACTTCACTAACAGTTAGTGTCTCCTCTGGTTGGAGCCTCTAGACAGGACTTTTTTTTCCTTTTTCCATTGCAGTATATATTCCCCTTGGGCTTCTTCCCTGGCTTTTTGATTTGCCCTCTGTTTCCACTTAACAGTCCTGGCTAGAGTCCAAGGAACACCTCAGCACCATTCTTTGTTCTTTTTTTTTTCTCCTATACTTCCAAGCATGAGTGGACTTCTTATACTCTTGGCACAGAGCTGAGAATACACTGGGTTTACTGTACATGTTTACCAAACGACATCTCCCTGTATCTTGGGAGTTTATTGTAGATGATTACAAAATGACAATTCAAGCGCGACTCCCTCCGTCTTTAATCAGCCCTCCTCATTGCAATCAGCGACGACAAGACGACGCATCACTCCTGCAATTACGCCCGTCAGATTACTGTATGGCTTTGTGTCTGCGACTGCGTGTATGACAGTGCTTATTGGCAGGTCCCTTTGGACGGGCAGGGGAAGGGAATCCACAGCTGGTGCATTTCAAGAGGGATGGATGCATTATGTTAAAAGTGTTCTGTACAGTGAGGCAGATGTTTCCTTCTGGTGATGGCCAGCTCGGCTACAGAACCACACATCGGTAGGGGTTTCACGATTCTCTAAGGCCTCCATTCAATTTCATTTTCATTTCTAAGGTCACTTTTTCGATTCGATTCTCAATTTCTTTTTTTATAGCGCAGGTGGCTGTGCCATTTTAGACTCGTCCAGTTTAGTCCAGGATCATTGCTTTTATGACATGATAACTTATTACATTTCGTAATTCTTATTTCTAAAGACGATCTACATAGTGGCACGAGTGATCTAATCTCCATTATCCGCCATTTGCAATGTACCACACTAAGGTCTTATTTCTCATATTTAAATCATTTATTAACAGTATAAAAGTAACCATAACTTTTTTCCCACCATTTAATTGTAAAGAAAGCAGTATAAGTAAGTATACAGCACAATCGGACCACAAAACTGGCATGGACCTTTTTTTCAGTGTGTGAAACGGCTTTTTCATGGCATGGGGCATAAGACCACACAATACCAGACGACTCTTTGGAAACTGGATGTTCGGGCCGTTTAATTCTACACGTGCTCAGCATAGCTTGCAAACTGTGGTTAACTCAACCGGGAACGCTAAATACTTTCACACCGATGATTGTGTGGAAGAGAAGCAGGAGGAGGAGGGGGTTTCAAGTTGGGTTGACTTTTCAGAAGTTCAGCCATGTTTTTTTTGTTTTTTTTTTGGCTGCAGCTGGAAACTATTGGCTTAACTTGCAGCGGCTACAACATGCTGTGTGTGTAAATGTCCTTCTCTTGGCACGTCTGCGGAATGTAACCCTGAACTAAGGTGGATTCTACATTCAATTTCGAAGGTCCGAATCGATTTTCGACACCCTGTACACATCTCTATATCTCAACATCCTCATGACCCCCTCTCTCTCTCTCTCTCTCTCTCTCTCTCTCTCTCTCTCTCTCTCTCTCTCTCTCTCTCTCTCTCTCTCTCTCTCTCTCTCTCTCTCTGCGTTCCAAATCACAGACTTTTTCTTTTTACTATACTACATATTAAAGCATGCTGGTTTCCATAATGCAAAATGAAATTGGATGTGTAAGGACATCCTGGTATTTTTGTCCGACTGCATTTGACATCATGTATCGGGACATCCTAAATCTTTTTCTGACATACCAAAATAGTATCGAAGTGTGGGGATTGGAACACAGTCTCTCTCTTTTTCTCTCTCTCTCTCTCTCTCTCTCTCTCTCTCTCTCTCTCTCTCTCTCTCTCTCTCTCTGAATGGACACATCCTTGACTGTCATCACTTTGTTGTCGAACCGAGCCGCTCTTCGCAAATTGTCCCCTCGCCGCCCTCCCCAAGCCACTTCTTCCCGAAACACAATCACTTAGGCTGAGTTTGTGCTCCACCACTCCCCTCAGCGCCGTTTGTTTAAAGTGTCATCATCAATGTAAAGCATCATCCGCAGCTTTTCTCATTCTCCTTGTATTGTCAAGATGACAGGCCCGACCTTGTCAGGAGAGATGCTCTCATTCTCTGCTTGAGTAGTCTTATATGTATGCTATCCAAAAAACTCTCTCACTCTGCCAGACTGTGCCCAGGATTAGTGTTACTTCCTGCTTTTTTCTTATTCGTCTTTTCTTGTTCTCGGTAGGGTTTTTTTTGGCAACTGAATATGGGGAAAAAAGAGAAGGCTGTAGTCAGTGGTGCTCTGCATGCATCCTTTCTGCTGGGTTTTATTTGAAGGAAAAGGCTAATTGTTATGCCTCCGAGGTCCATTGTTAATTAGGAGTTATCTCGGGCGGCACTCACATGGTCACCGCTCTAATTGGCAGTCAAAGCTGTGCACCACCTGGCCTGGCCTTTAACTCACCAGGTGCTAGCAGCAAAAAAAAAGAAAATGAAAAAAGTCAGCCTTGGCCATTATGTGGAGATGGCCTCTTCAAAAGAAGACAGGCAACAGAGAGCGAGAGGGAGGAGAGGGTTTAACATGCTGGAGTGTGCCAGGGCCGACCTCGCTGGGGGAAAATGGCGGAGCTGCAAAACCTCTGCTAAAAAGGTGATTTCATGCTTCACGCGGCTAAACAAGCCCATTGAAGCCAGTGCGCAAAAAGGAAAAAGAGAAAAAGTTCAGGGGAATTAGTGTAATCTTTCCAAACACACTTCACCACAAATCACACACCTCTTTGTGTCAATTATCTCGACTGTGATGATGATGATGGCAGCACTTCGCCACTCCGCACTGCTCGCAGGCTTGTTTACCTGTGTTGTTTGAGAAAGAATAATAAGTTAAGCTCAACCACTGTGGATAAATACAGCAGGAAAGGATTTGGGTGTTTGTTCGTACAGAATCTGTCTGTACACGGTGAATCATGTTTCACTGTACATGGTGGGAGATCAAAGATTAAATCATTTTCAAGCAAACGATCTCCACAGAATTCCCATTCAGTCTTATTATGAGATTACTTTTTTGTAATGTTTATTGAGCAATTTTAAACACAGAAACAGTTGTTACAATATTTATTTTAAATGATTTGAAATGAAGTTGTGCTTTATTATCCGGTCCATCTCCTCACATTGAGTGACAGCATACCTGGCTGTATTCATCATCGCTAACACACAAACACAACCCCGCCTACATTTACCCTTATACTGTAAACATACTATTTCACCCACAACCGCAGCCCCTTTTTGTACTACTGATATAGAAGCCATAACATTGACATGTTAAGCCACAGTACCTGAAATGTACCAAAGAGTTCCTTTAGCCCCATGCTTTCCCACCCCCACATCCAGCCAAGCACACCATCGATACACAATTTCAGCGTTTCGTAAACTCAGCATGAAAGTGATTTTTTTTTTATTCCGTGGTATACAATCCCCCCGACCACTGATCTACTGTATGTAGCGAGGTTTAAACGAGTGAGTTGGAAACTGTGGAGAATAAAGGGCCAGGGATTTGATCAATAGATAGTGTAGCTGCTTTTCACACTGATACAGAAACTTTACACAAAGAGTGACCTGACTAGTGTGACATTGCTCTTAATTTACATGATGTATTCATGATGTGCTGTGTGTCTCTGCTGTGGTAGAAAATCATCATTTGGTCCTTTCAAAATGCCACTGCCAGGCAGGTGTGTGCTGGGGATGACAGCAGGGCATGGTCCGGTACGATATATTCACTAATACCTTATGATGGAAAATAATATCAGTTTTGAAACCTTGATTTTTTCCAAACCACGTTAAACCTTGAAAGCGGTTATCGGCCTGGGATGCCTAGGGATGACGTAAACAAACTGATCGGATAAATAGCGCCTTGCATCGCCTTGCTCCGGAAGAACAAAAGACCTTTGTCTTCCTTAACATGGTCAAATTCAATAGGAGTTGTTGTGTCTCCGCTAGTCTCCGGCGTCTAAAAATCCGCTCCGATTCCCCCCGAATGTCTCATCCGTTTGTTCTCTGATCACAGTGGGAATTCATAAAGTAAAGCGGATTCAGACGGTGTGTACTGCATGTATATATATCTTGATGGGGAGAGCAGAGAGTAATGCCCTGTTACATTGTGTTGTGTTGGCAGCCTGGGGCACAGTGTGTGTTAACGTTGGTACAGCAGAACACAGGATGATCTGGATGGGTGTGATTTCTTCTTGTTGCAGTTTTATTTTTTTATTTTTTTTCTTCCCGGGACCAGCAGAGTTTAAGCCCAGAGCTTTGGCAGCATGTCTTGTCTGATTTCAACATGTTTACACTGTGTTTGCGTGTACAGCATATATACGTAAACATATATTTATATTCATTACTCTAGAGAACAAGTGGAAAATGTATGTATTTCAAAAATAAAACATGCTCAAACACTGCATCAATGTATGAATGATGCATGCAAAGAAATGCAGTGAAAATAACCTCACATGGTAACCAGCATGTACCTATATAGCCCTCTGTAACAAGCTGCTTTTGTAATGTGCACGTTCACACCTGCTAAACAGTTAAGCATAAAAGGCTCTTACTTGCCAAATAGTGTCAAGCTATTACTAAAGGCAAGGCAAGTTTATTCTTATAGCACAATTCTTCAGACGCAAGGCATTTCAAAATGCTTGACAGGGGAATACAAGTAAAGTAAAGTAAAAATAAATAAGGCGTAAGAAGATAATTAAATTGGATTTGAGAGATAATAAAAGCAAATATCAAAAACACACAAGACAAATTCTTATAAAAGGAAAATAAATTGCATTTAAAAGAAGCGAATACAAAGTGACAGGTTAAAAGGCAAACTGAAAAGCTTTCAGATTTGATTTCAAAGAGCTGATAGTTGCAGCAGACCTCAAGTTTTCTGGGAGTTTGTTCCAAATAGTTGTAGTGCTTAATGGAGATATATAATCAGATATTTGTGTTGTCCCTAAACCATAAAGATATCACAATCAATACGAAATAAAAACATACAGTGGCAACGTTGACTTTTCAGTGTGTGTTCACGCGTGTGTGTGCAATTTGTCGAGCCCGACCTCTGTGGCAGGTTACCATGTGCGGGGGGCGGGGGGGGCGTAGAGGGCATATCCTTGGAGCACCAATCTGCAGATGTTGATTCAATCAATACATTCGACAGGGCACACTATGCGCAAACAGGAATCTATCTATTTATTGAAAGCAAAATGAAAAAACACCCCAGTTAAAGGGCACTTTCTCTCTAATAGGTCAAATGGCAGGTGCCTTAACCCCTTAGTGGTCTACGTCTACATGCCTGACTTTCAGTATATACAGCTCGTGTTTAATCATCTATATACTGGAACAAGAAGTAGCAAATGACAATTAAAGGTGAAGTCAGCAATTCTTCAGAACGCTTGTTGTCAAAATCAGTGAATATCTCCTCACGATCCACAGCTGTACGGTGTGTGGGCTAAAAATATCTGTTGTAAATTCACAGCCTAGGCTCCGTGAATATTAACAAAGGGTAAGTTAACAAAGGGAGCCCACCATGGCTAACAAAATGTCTGTTTACAAAGCGTAGGCTGTGTATCAACATATATTTTTTTTTATTATCCAGAATCGCTGACTGCACCTGATAAAACATATAAAGTCATAGACATGCCAAAACAGGATAACACATATAGCATATCACTGCCGTGCACAGACTCATCCAAATAAACAGGTCTATCACTGCTATAATTACTGACAGTAGAATAATGACTTCCTCTTATGGTTCACCGCTACCGTCGTTAGTAAGCGTTCATTAATTAAACAGACTATGGTTATAACAGAAGCTCCTTTCTGTGGAGAAGTTCCTTTCCACAGAACTGACTCTCTCCTTGACTGGGGCCACGGAGATACACAGTGTATATAGTTTGATAGTTTTTTTTTTTTTTGCTCGAGAGGTCATTCAGGGAATAATGAGAAGGAGAAATGTAAATAGTCCACTTTGCCTAACCGCCGGCGCACTTAGAATACCTTGGACAAGCCAAAAGTGAGATGTAGCCACGTAATGAGCTGGTTATTTGAATACAAGTGGGGAGGGAAGCAGAAAGGAGGCTTGAATGTTTTGACAGGATGGGAAAAAGTATTTTATAGCAGAGAGGTTTTGGTCAATTACATGCATTCAACAGGGAATTATCAGCTGGTCTGACTCTGACCAAAGTGGAAAAACACACCAACACATTAGATGTTTATATATATATAGCACTTCTATACTAGTTTGATATGGAGCAGCTTGTGAATTCATCCCAAGGATCAATAAAAGTCTTTGTCTTTATCAAACTAATAATACATCATGTATTTGTTGATTAGATTTTGTCTTATTAGTTTGAATTTGCAATCTCCAAAGTAACTAGAAACTACAGATATTTAATTCATGTAAAAAAAAAAACCCTATTTGTACAGAAGCCCTAAACAGACAAGGAATCATACATTTGGTTTCCTGTGTTTTCTCCTGATAAAGACTTCAATTTATAAGTAAGAGTAGAAATAAGATTAGTTATCTAGAGTTAATTGTCTCATTATCACATGATATCACATGTGAAAATATTGATTGGAGCTGCTTGAATGCGCATAAATGACATTAATGTGGATGTATTGTCGTTTCCCATTCAGAAAATGAAGGCAATCAGCAGATTTACCCTAAAACTACACCTTTGCATTCATGTTGTATAGGCGATACCTATACACATTGAGGCAGCTGTTTGCATTGATATCAGATCATCTTAAAAAGAAATACTGAGAAGTCATCATTAGTCAAAACTGTCAAATTACTGTGCGCATTTTAATTCCCCGAGCAATGTTTCTGTGCACTATAGTCTAGTTCAGGGGTGTCCAAACTTTTTTCACTGAGGGCCACATACAGAAAAATCTACGAAGGGCCGGGCCACTTTGCAAAAATAACACATTTATCAGGACATGTAGCTGCTCTGATGTTTAGTTTCATAGTGTCTTCGTAAATTGTAATCCTTCTTCACGGTAACACTTTCCTTGCACATTAAACAGACACATTTCCCCTCTTGCTTATATGCCAATGATACATCCAGTGTTTTCTGCCTTTGCGTCCAATATCCAGCAGGGTGTAAATAGTATCCAGCCGAGGTCTCGACCCTCCTAGGGGGGTCCGGGGGTATGCCCCCCCGGGAGATTTTTTTTACGTTTTTAAAGTGAAATGCATGAATCTGGTGCACTTTGAGAGGGAAATTAAGTTTTAAGTATTAATTTTGTATGAAAAAAAAATGGAGACACTGTGTCAGATGAATTAGAAGCTATTGGAGAAGGACATAGATTTTCCATAATAATATTAATTTAAAATAAAATATTATGCAGGGTCCTCTGGGATGGGCTCTTTTTCTTTTATGGGACATATTTCTCTGTAATATAATGAGTGCATTTAAATTATTTAAAAATTAAAAGCGCCATATTACATTATATTTTTAAAATGTGCCACAGGCCAATCAATCAGTGTTTGACACCCCTGCACTAGTGGGTTAACTAAGAAATGCAAAAAAAAAAAAAAAAAAAAATTTTTTTTTTTTTTTTTTTTAAAGGGCCATATTACATTATATTCTTAAAATCGGCCGCGGGCCAATAAAAAGCGGGCCGCGGGCCGCCGTTGGCCCGCGGGCCGTAGTTTGGACACCCCTGGTCTAGTTAGTTGGTTTCGGTCACGTAGGCCTTCATCAGAGCACCACACACACACGCACACACGAACTACTTGGCTTCTGCAATGGTTATGAATAATTACTGTCTTCAGTAATTCCCGTAATCAGTAATTGAAGTCGGTGTGGCTGGTATCATCTTGTGCGTGGATATCAGACGTCTACAGCCTCTGTCTTCATTTTCTCCTTTTTTATTGCCTTGAAGGCTGAAATGAAAACCTATTAAATCAAATTTATCCATTTTTCATTTGGACATGCTGCTGCTGGAGTAACATTTTTTTAGCTCATTTCTGATAACATAATAAATAGTACGAGGACGAATAAAAAAACTAACTTTTGAACAGAGGACGCCTTGCACTGTTTTCTTTGATAAAAGCGGTGACATTTTTTCGACAAGTTTCCGCCCATCCGAATCTAGGATGTGTCCCCTGTTCCTGAACTTCAGAATGAGAGAGGGGGGAGGGGGGGATTTCTCTTTGAACACTTTTTCGTTGGATCAATCCACAGTGTTTGTACGGATGTAGATTTCCAGGTTACAGACGCTTTCCTTTTGTCCCAGCTGGAAGTTGATTTGGTTATGTCCCGTCAACTTGAAAGATGCAATCCTTCTCGGTGTGAATGTTCCAGATTGTTTTCGTCCCCCAAAATATCCTCCAGCCTTTTATCTCCACTCCACCACCCATATGCTGACCTGACCAGATCCCGCCGTCTATAGCCTTGGCGCACAATGCAGCACCCGCACACTTAAAGCTATAGCGCGTAACTTCTGTCACCAACATGAGGAATTCAGAGTTATTACAACAACCCTTGTCGGCGCATCTATGAGGTGTAAGCCTTCCGGATATAATACTGAGAATGAAAGAGAGCGCTTTGTGGAGCTGTTTTGGCTTAATCATCTTTTTGTCAACTCCTTTGGCGATGGCTTGAATGTAACCAACATTCATTTATATGAAATAAAGTTACGCACTATATCTTTAAAGAACACCAGCATAAATTGGCATTACTGTGTGGTTACTTGTAGAGAATACTTACCCCCCCAAATGTCCTGCAAATTGACTATCAATAAGTGGCTCTGCTTGTTATCATTTATTTGTCAGCCGACCCCATGTATCCAGTCACTGTGACCGTAGGGGTCATTAGGAGGCTTTGAAATATTTACGGATGTCGCATTGAGCTGCAGGGTCATTCACACAGCTGCTCTTTGCAACACTGATGATCTGTGTAGGTTGTTTGTGGCATTGTGTGCCCCTTGTTAAAAAATTGCATTTTGTTTTGGAAATTTGCTTCATGGAATAATACAATCCCCCACCCCAGGCATTAAGAACCGATTACTTTCACATCATATTAAATGAATTTGAAGGATTGCGACTCGCAAAAGCCGCAGTTTTAATTGGGACTTTCATGTTTAACGAGCTAACCGTGCCTCAACAAGCACACGATTCGAACGGCTTCGAATGTTGTTTTGCCGCAGCCGTCATGACAACCGTCCCCTGTAAATGTACTCAGCTGTCATTACTAAACATTAATTACGTGAGCTGACAAAACAACAACAATATAAATATAAATATAGTCAAGTCAAAATGTGTTCACTGGTGAGCTAGATAGATGCTAGATCGATGCTGATAGGTGGGAGTTGTTGACTGAACCGTATAGATAGCCTATGACAGAGGTGTCAATCTTTTCTCCTCACCATGGGGAGAAAGGAATATTGCTGTGAGCACATCGTATCATTTTAAAACGTATCACCTTTTAAAATTGAATGGAGACCTTCCGGATCCAGAGCAGTGAAGCCGTCACACTTGTCACTCTGTAAAGCTAACGCTCACGCATTATTGGCTGCAGTCTATCTATCATATCAAAACCATAGATAGTATATACAAACAAACAAGATCAAAACATTTTCACATGCGACTCATCAGCAGTCACTTTTAGAATGTGCCAAGGAGGGAGATTTCTTTCATAAATATAACAAAAATTTTAAATGTCGTTATTACTATACTGTAGATCTAATGTAGGAGCCGACATTATCATATCTGACTTTATTAATGCAGAAATAAGATACATTTGTCATAATGCTTGGTACAAAATGTATCTTATTCGACATGATTTTTTTCTTCAAATACAGGCCTGGAGTTTAGATACAATAGCAGCACAATGATACAACTTCTATTCTTTAAAGCGTTTGGAAATATATAAAACCAAAACTCCAGTGACATCTGAAGCTAAGAAGCCTTTCCAAATCATTTTGAGTGCATCTTCTTGCATAATTAAAATGACCTGGATGTTATTTTTAGGGGAAAACATTGTGTCTGTCTGTCCCCACCACCTGAGTGCACAATGTAGGAAGCTGGCAAAACATGCAATTGTTCTGCTACACAGTGTAGTATCTACAGAGCAGGGAGCCCTGAGCACACGCTACATGTCGCTGCTGGCTTCATTGCTTCCATCTCAGTGCAATCCCTGTCTGTCTGGGTGATCTCATCCTCCTGCTGTATTAACCCCAGTCAGTTATTACACATTTCATTGTGTTTCAGGCCACCTTTAACGCACTAGGAATCTTTGAAATAATTAGATATTCAAGACGCGTGAAGCCCTCGGTTTTAATTAAAAATACTATGATGAAAAAAATCAATAAATAAAAGGCAGATACAGGGTAAGAAGAGATGACAAAAGATATGCGAGTAAATTAAAGTATCAGTATGGGTTACCTGGATAATAACGTGAACCTGACAAATGATTTAATTACTGAATACAGGCACTACAGCAATGTAGTCCTGGTGGAAAAATGGTTTCAAATATTCACACTTTATTGAATTTATAGTAGTACGAAACACTACTTATATAGCAGGAGTAATGTAAATAGGGAACAAAACATGAGTTAAAGGCCTAATTCACCGGTTGGAATATGAAGGTGTATTGAACTCGGAGATCCTATGTATAAATGTGCAAAAAAAATTGAAATCGGATCATCCTAGCCTGAGAAAAGGCAGAAAGAGTGTTTTATGGTCTCACTGTCTATAACCCTACATTTCTCTTTCTGTGATGTGATCCGATTTAAAAAATAGGATCTCCGAGTTCAATACACCTTCATATTCCAACCGGTGAAGTAGGCCTTTAACCAATAGGTAAAGAATTGCTTTGAAAATTAATTTTTATTTACCAAAGAAACTGGGGTACAATAATGCAGTTTGGGGATAGCTGATGGGGAAGTATTAAAGGATAAATGATAGAATAATGTCTGCCATTCACTACGGCAGTTGTTTGTTTAGTTTTTTATCATTTCTGTATATTTGTTTTCAAATGTTCCACAATATTCCAGACTAGTTGTGGGCATAAAAGTTTGGACCTTTCTTTCCTAAGACAAAAACTTATTTTTTTTAAAATTTACATTAAAGTACTTGTTATACCAAGTACATACATTATTTTTTATCAATTTCAACAAACATGTAGGCCTACTGCACATTTCTAAATTCCCAGACAAGATTTCAACATGTTGACAATACTGTTTGAAGTCCAGTTTTCACTATGAAACTTCATAGCATAGCAGTGAGTGAAGAGTTGAAATTGCAGCCGGCTGTGTTACTCCACCTCTGATTCACCATTGTATTTGCCTTGTGCCTGCTGGCTTTCCCAGCGTGACAGGATTTCATCTCATTCCTTACAAAAGGAAGCACAGACTGTGTGGCTCTAAAACTGTGTTGTGTGTGTGTGTGTGTGTGTGTGTGTGTGTGTGTGTGTGTGTGTGTGTGTGTGTGTGTGTGTGTGTGTGTGTGTGTGTGTGTGTGTGTGTGTGTGTGTGTGTGTGTGTGTGTGTGTGTGTGTGTGTGTAGCTTTTTTCCCTTTGGTTGATCAAATGGCTAAATGTGTCCCGCGTCACACACGCGTTGCCATCAAAGGCTTTTGCTGCAGGAAAGGAGCACAGGGTGAAAGAAATGAAATGGACAGATCCTCACCTCCAGTCCATCCAATGAGCTCGGAGCTGAACAAAAAAAGAAAAAAGATATTCTTCACCGTTGCTTCTAGTGAAGATGGACTTTCATAAACACACACACACACACACACACACACACACACACAACCTCTTTGTCAGATTAGGGCCCGGTCATCTCAAAGGGGGCCAGTAATCAGCTTAACGGATAATATACCACCATTATAGAGTCTTCCCCATCACTCCACTGGCTACTGATCTCCTGTATCCACCCCGACCATTTCCACTTCGCTCCCGAACAAATCTGAATGAACTTATTTTATTGCTCCCCATTGCTCTCCCGAGTGCATTGAAAGTGCAGGCTTGATATTGGTGTAGTTATATCCACCGGAGAGAATGTGAGCAAAATGAGAAATCACCAGTCTGTGTAGTCAACCCCCCCCCCCCCCCCCTTACCGAATAGCAAACCACCCCTCCAACCCCCTTATGAAAGATGTTCTCCCATTTAAACATGACCTGAGGGGCGAAGCCGCTGCTACACAACAAATAATGAGAACCGCGACAATGCACATGTTGACACTGAACTGAAGGATGGCCCCTGACTGAATGAAAAGAATGCCTATCTATTCATTTTATTTGCAGATGGAATTGCCGTGCGACATATTTGCCGTGCATTGTTGCATTAATAAAAGCCAGCAAATATAAACGTGTTTGTCTACGAGCACCTTTCGGCTCCCATCAGGTCCCTCTAAAATCCCCTACGTTTGATTACTCCCTTCTTCTGATTGTTATCTTTACGATGAAAACACTAGCGTAACTGCGGTTCATTTGCTGACCACCATCTTTCCATAACCTTAAAGCCACTACGAGTAACATTGCACGTTGGCGGCCCCTTTGGACAAAAGCGGTAGTATTTCTACGACGCCAGCTGTCGTGAAGCTGTTTTCTAGCTCGTGCTGGGCGTGCGAGATTCAAATGATCAGGAAGCAATATAGTGCATGTCTCTTTTCGGCTCCGTGAGAGTGGTTAGTGACACAGCATCAACTAATGCCAGTCAGTGCTACACACACCTGATTGCAATGAGTTGATGCAGTGTCACCTCTCACGGAGCTGAAAGATTCCGTGTCCTCACACAAAGCGAATGAACGAGAGACGGCAGTTATGGATCACGATGATGTGTTTATGTTGTTGTAAATAATGACTATTTCAGATGAATAATAGTCATCTGATTATGGTGAGGCAAAGTAAACTTTGTTTTAGTAGGCTACCGCTCATTCATTTAGGAGTAAACACTGCAGTCTAATTCGCTCCCGTGAAATTGTGTATACGTTGCTTGGCAACGCCCTCCCGCCCGCCTATCACTCTCCCTTTTAGCTTTTCTTCATTGCACTTTCTTTTTTTTCTTTGATGGTTCAGCCCCGTTATCAGTCATTATGACGACAAATAACTGTCTCAAACAAGGCTCCCGCTCCCCTTCCCTCACCTGGAGGGATAGGCTTCTCAAATCGCGTTGCTGCGCCACACTGAAATCTGCGACCAATACGGATATGTGACCATAGAGCATGCACGCGTGAACCGAAAATCGGACTGGGTGTGCGACCAGACCAAACGCAGTAATAAAAACTATATAAAAACGTCTTTCTTTGCACTGATGGTCTCGTTTGCTGTTAAAGGTAATTTATGATTATGAGAGGAAACATGAGGCTGTTTAAAAGATATTTAAATGTTACTCGGAGCTGCTTTAATGAGAGCCAACACTTTTAAAGACATTGCTTAATGTACAACCTGAATGTACCACAAGTACTGTCTAACGGCTTCATCTGGACCTAGGGTTGTATATGGACTATCCCAATGCCTGTTTGAATATTCATGCTTTTTCATACATCATTTAACATGTTGTGACAGACTGCAGCCTTGAGCGAAACTGATGTAAACTTCGCTTGTAGACCAGACGTTATGGCCTGCACCTGTCAAGCATCTTTCAGGGTTGAATACTTTTTTTCGTTTTCTTCTTCTTGCTTTCTGGTTAAATTAGAATTGCATATAGCAGCAATTGCCTCATCTTTCTTGACAGCGCGCTTTTGTTGAGAACTCAATGGACAAGGGTCAGTGGTTTTCATTTGTATGTTCTTTGGGGGCATAATACATCCTGTTTGTTCAAAGAAAGGGGTGACTCAGACCTGTAAAGTGAGTCAGTGGATAATGCTGGCAATATTCTAAATGACATGAAAAACAATGTGTCCTTGTTTCTCAGCAGCACTCAGCCCAAAGTCCATAGGTTCTTACTTCAGATGTAAATCTTTTAAGGTTCAAACATTGTGTCACATATCTGAAGCTGTATCATTTCCTGAACCTACTAGACATACATACTATACACTATACCGTACACAATATATATAAGTGTATGTGTGGCGCTGATTTCAGATACAGCATGTGCTTTCATGGTAATAAAATAGCAAGTCACCAAGTTCAACATTGTGGCTCACTTATGTACTGTATGTGCTTTTTAATAGAAATTGACCTGTAATACATACTGTAAATAAGAAATAGGATCATTTGGATGCACAGGCAATACTGTTAAGTTGCATCATATCATTGCTGGTTTTGGTATTTCATAGAATTCTGTTACACTAAGCAGAATATAGAATTTGTCAAATGTACAAGATATTTTGAAAAATGACTACATCTGCATAGTTTAAAGTGCTGTGTTCCATAAGCAGCTCCATCAGTTTTTTTTTACAGCACAATTAAAAGCTTACACATGGAGTGCTGCTAATCAGTCTACATCAGCAGACAGAGTATTTGGACGTTGAGGCAAGAGCGAGGCACGTTAATCAAGATTGAACCTCTTCATCTTTGAGAAACCGATGTCACACTGATACTAATTGATTCATTTGCATTCCCCCCCCCAAAAAAAACATCGCAATAGCCGACTGTATGACTGACAAACAGTGTTTAGAATCTCTCAATTATTCCTGTCGCCTCTGGCAACAAGGCAAGCGGTAAACGGTACAAAGGCATTCTGTTCTGTTTGTTCCTTTTGTTTTTCACACACACACACACACACACACACACACACACACACACACACACACACACACACACACACACACACACACACACACACACACACACACACACACACACACACACACACACACACACACACACACACACACACACACACACACACACACACACACACACACACACACACACACACACACACACACACACACACGAGGTGCGATGTTGAAAAGCCTGTCAAAGGGCTAGCTGCTGCCCACCACTACTTATTGATCAGTGGTATGGTATGTGCATGGCTGCCCATTAGAGTGGTTTGAAGTGTTGAGGTGTTGTGGATAATTGTGGCAGGGTTGTGCTGTAAACTCAAATTAACCCAGTGTTTCCATCTGCGGGAATCCAGTTGACTCACCTCACTCACAGGCTGATTCATAAGAGGATATCACAGCATACATCAGTGTGGGTAATATTTTATGAAGACAGGATTTTCTGACGGGTTGCTCGGCACTGAATTCCCACGCAAACAAACTGTAGATCAAACTTTTTTTTTTCATTTTTTATTGAAGTATGTCCAAAGCCTTTTGGAGCTGTATACTGTACTCAGGATATATGAGCTCCAGGAAAGGTACGTTAAGCCCAGCACAGATTGCAGACAGAAAAATGGAGCTCATATTGCGCTGCTCCAGGAAATCTCCAAAAAAAGGCCTCTTTTACGCTCAAAGGTAGATTTTGTTAAATTTATGTGACGAATCAAAATCAAAACAAAGATGGATTCCCACTCTATATGCTCTCCATGCATCTCTAGGGGACACGATGCACAAGGCCAAATAAATAAACCCCAAGCCAAAGTCTCCAGCTAAGAGTCTTTTAAATTAGTCTGACACGGATCATAGATACGGATAGTGTAACAAAAGAGACAGTGAGAACATCAATCTAGCCACTATAGCGATAGCTTCGACATGGCACCTACCAGATTTCGGCATCTGTGTCAGTATACCAATAAAGTCTTATAGGCTAGTGTACCCCTACTGTACCATCCACTGTACCTTTTGTTGATTGCTTATAAGTGAATGTGTTATTTATTAGCTCACAGTGTTAATAAAATAAACCAACATTGCATCTGCACTAGCATATTAGCATGTGCAGTGACATTTACACCCAAGAGCAGCATCACAGATCCCCAGTAAATTGTTCCACTCAAGACATATTGTATTCCCCCTGACATTGGATTTTTAAAACTCTTGTTAATTGAGGTTTTAATTGTGTTGTACAGACTATAAACTTTGAAACTCTCTGTCTTTGAATGGGGCCCAGTGTCAAATCTAGTTTTAAAAACTTGATATATATTCATAATCTTCTTTATTTCTATCAATCTTATATGAATCTCTGGTTAATGAAAATGACAAGCACACTGACACAATGCACACCTCTCTGGCCAGGTTGTGTTGAAATACAGATTAGATTATATGATATATTTTCCTTATGTTGCCATCACAAATACAAGCCTATACTGTAGGTTCAAAGATAGAGCTGCCACTATATACTGGATGTTCCTCAGACCACATGTATTCTGCTGCTGCTGCTGCAGATATATTAAAGTTGATCTAATGTGTGCGGTGAGGACATGTCCACAGATAGCCAGAAGGTTATTATCCACACACAGGTTAAGTATTCCTTCATTCAGTTCAGGCAGTGGTGGTTTGTTTGTGGGCTTAAACTTTGGTTATCTTGTTTGCATAGCGGTGATTGGAAATGTGAGCTTGCCTGCCTGTTTACAGATGTCATTTGGCATTGATTAAAGGATTTTCGATTAACATTCACAGCCGGTCCCATTCATGAAAGTTCATCAGGATTAATATTAACAATGCGATTCTCATTCACTTGCAACACTGATTGAATATTCATTTAATCTCACAATCAGAGACATCAGCGCTGTTGGCTTTAATCAACAAGCAATGCAAATGGATAACTCATCATTATAAAGATCTTCCAACTTACACTGAACCTTTTTCAAATGTTTAAGGATTAGAAAAGGTGATGGAGGACATTAATCAAAAGGAAACGTTGCATTGTTACTTAGTCAGAACCAAAGTCACTGGAACACATGTTGCTCATCATGAAACATGTTGTCTGCCAGACAAAAGGGGAAAGAAATGAGAGCTCTGGAGAATTCCGAGGGTTGAAAATGTATCCTGTAGCCTCCGCTTATACAGTCCCATATCACTCAGCCATGAAAATAAAAAGAAGTGTTGCATTGCAATTTATTGTACCCTTGGTTTTTGAAATGTATGCAAAGCATTTGCTCGGAGCTGAGTGCAGGGGTTCAAGAAAGTCAGGTGAAAGGAGAAAAAAAGTGTGGGCAGGGATGTTCATCCACTCCACATGGGCTGAAGTGGCTCGCTGGCAAATCACTATTCATCTGCGCTGAATGAAAAGATGTTCTCTTACCATAGGAGACGCACCTGACCTTAGCATTCACATGGAGTGTCACTCCAGCTCCCTATCGAAGATGACAATACATGGGCTGCGTTATCATACATTTCATATTACCATTGACAAAGCTATAGCCATTCCATTAACAGGGATGTGGTTCCATGGTATTGTATCAGATGTACTTAGTGTGGAGTCTTTAGTATGCGCAGCATTTATTTGGCCTGGCGAGTGGTAGTGGCCCCTTCACAAATGGACCGGCCAGGACGTACAGGAGTTTCTATTCAAACTGAATGCTACATTAAAGTTCAGTATAAAGCTAACGTGAAAACCACTAGTGCCTATCAAACACTGAAATGAAGTGAACATTAGCAAAGGAAATGGAGGTACTGAAGAAGAAAAAAAAGGCAAGGAAAGGAAAAGATTGGAGTGAACAAGCTTGTTCCAGGTGATGCTAGTTGTCCAGAATGAGCCAGAGTGTGATGGGGAACTTCACACGGTGGCAGAGAAAAAAGCAGTGATGTGACGTCTTGTGAAAACCTAAGGTGCTTCTTTTTTAAGTATGTCACGGCTGCCGCGCCACACATTTAGCCTACCTACATACATTTTCACATGTTATGGTTTGAGTCAGGGACTATATTGTATTGCGCATGTGGTTTTGCGGTTGTAAGGGCCCAAGTTGAGTTTGTGTCCGAACCCGTGGTCATGCTAATCCATCCATGGAGAGAGATTTGACTGGGGTTTATGAACACATGGTTTTCAGAAGGGTGCAGCAATAAGACAAAGAGAGGGTTGTTTTTTTCATACTTTGGAAGTCTCTAGACACATCAGGGACCCGCGTATTAATGTTGAAAAAGCGTCAACAGCTTTTGCATAACAGGTGACCTAATATGTTCTATTTTCCTGTGTGCGGCTATGTGTTGTTTCCCCATTCCTGCCATACATGTGTTGTCGCTGTCTTACTGATGTCACAACTCATCTGGCTGATGGATTGTGATGGACCACACTGCAGGCAACTTGAATTTAAGATGGCCTACTGAGCGCAGCCTTGATTGGCCAAAGCCTGTTAAGAACAGCAGGAAACACATTCACAAACCCATGAAAATGGCTACAGGTGACCCCACATTATGTTAGCTTCCTGCAGTGGGAGAGAGCTGTGATTGATTGATACAACTGAAAGATTCCAATGTATTGGAACAAAAAGTAAATGTGGCGGAAACGTAATGGTTCCTAACCTAACCGTGATATCGAACGTCGACGGTGTGCCTGCTGGAGTCTCTCAGTAGCTATCCAGCATGCCGTTTGTGATCAATGTGATTTTGAATCCACTGACTTTGGCTTTTCTAATGGCTGCATGTCATTGATTTAAAAGGTTGGTTTAAGCAGTTTTGTCCTTTAAGACTCTAAAAGGACAAACCTGCTTAAACCAGCTTTCCCAGGACTTTCTCTTCTTTGTTTAACTTGGTTTTTTCATGACTGCCCCACACTGTGTTTCCTCTGTGATGATATTATTTGCATTTGCATAGTTTGTAGTTCATAGTAGATTGAAAAAAGAAATAAGGTGCATTGATGTCCTAATATAATCAAAACATTAGAGCGAATCTAGTGGTGATTATAATGAAACCCTTACTCTAATTACGCTAACCTAATAAAGTCATC
This sequence comes from Ammodytes marinus, assembly GCF_949987685.1. Classification (NCBI taxonomy): domain Eukaryota; kingdom Metazoa; phylum Chordata; class Actinopteri; order Uranoscopiformes; family Ammodytidae; genus Ammodytes; species Ammodytes marinus. Next base: position 23,915,456 of record NC_137221.1, read on the forward strand.
TAAATAACATTGCAGCCAGGGGCTTTCCCTTATCAGGTTAACATTGATTATTTGAGTGTATGTAAATCCTCTCTGTCGGTGCATTTCTCCTGGACCATGGCAGACCCTTCCTGAGGCTCTCTTTGGACCTCTTTCAATTTGCTGTTCCAGAATCATCCCACTGGCAATTAATCAGGGCCGGCCAAAGCCTTCATGGGGCCTGAGGCAAAATTTGATTAAGGGGGCCCTCTACAACCTTAGTGCTGCCAAAATCATTCACTATTGTCAATGCTTTTTTTTTTTTGGCATGTTTATGCTTTATTGATAGTGTAGACAGATAGGATAGACAGAGTTGAAATGGGGCAGAGAGGGGAGTGACATGCAGAGAACGACCGCGGGCTGGAATCGAACCCGGGTCCGCTGCTGGCCGAGGCCCATGGGGGGGACGCCCTACCAAGTGAGCTAAGGGCTCCCCCTACCCTATTGTCAATGCTTGATCATTCACATACATAGGTGAAGTAAGCGGTTTATTTATATTAATATAAGTGTTAAATCGCTCTTTATTCATACAGTAATCACTTACACGATGTGCGCGTTTCATAAAGCCAATCTCTTAGTCAGCTGCTCTGCATGTAATAGCAATTAAACTTTATGTAGTATCCCGAATTTTTTATCCAATCACAAGAGAGAACGCTACAAACCGACACCCGTCTGCACCCGTCTCACTCATGGTCTCACTGCCGGTGCACGCCAGAGCGACACATGGGTGAATCATTATGCGCCTACAATGGCGGAGCAGGTAAAAATCCTTCCCAATATCTGTTTTGATGGTTTTTATCATGTTTTATCACACTTATGGATCTGAGATGATGCTAGATAACTTGCTGCTCGAAGACCGCAGTGCATTAATGTGGTGACGTAGGGACGAGCGAGGGGACTGCTAACTGCAGTAACTGACAGGAAGTTAGCTAAAAGAACCATTCCGCTTACAGCTCCTTTAAGCATCTATTATCAATTACTACTTTGGTTGTAGTTGTGCGGTTTACATTAGACAATTGACACCCTTGTATGTTTTTAACCTTCTATGTATTTTTTAGATAATTTTGGGGCATTTTTCAAGCTTTTATTGATAGTTTGGAGGGACATAGATGACATGGGGTAGAGAGGGGAATGACATGCAGAGAACAGACCACTGGTCCGATTCAAACCAGTGGTCTGCTGCGACGAGGAATGAGCCTCTATGGGGGGCTCTAACCACTACACCACAAGCGCCTCTATGGTTTTTGATCTCAAAGGGAAAGCTAACTCACAAGAGTGGTCTCATTTGCAGTTTACCCGGGTGTGATGCCCAGATGCTCCACAGTACTTCTGCCAATTTAAATTGACTAGGATGGAACCGCAAGGACCATTTACTTTCCCCCCGTTTGCCTTTAACAGCACACTGCTAACATGTAAGGGGGATATGAATAAGCCATGGGCAATGCAGGTGGATGTCCCTGCGGTGTCCAGGATTACCCAGACTATCTTGCCCACAGGCTGCAGTTGGTGCCACTCCAGGGCCCCCCCTTGAGGCACCATCCTGATATCTCCAATTTGTCTCCTTATCTGTCCCATTTGAGCTGGACGTCGTCCCCAGTTAAAGACAGACCCTGATGGAACCTTAGTTACAGGCTTTGACATTGCTTAGAACAAGAATGACTTCAGGAAAGGTCTGTGTACGCTCATATTAGTCACCCAGGTAGTGGACTGTCAAAAGATTTAATGGTTGAATGCTTCCTTAAAGATTGGGATCACACTGCGTTTAAGGGGAGTCACAGGTCTTGCACCGGTAGAGTGAAGGAAAAGAGCTGCTGAGAAATGTGTGTTGGCCTCACGTTATTTTTCCGAGACACCAAAGTACTAGCTTTGGTTTTAGAGGATTTCAAAATAGCTTCTTCTGTACCAGCACAGGCTGAATGCTGTGGCAAAAAGCTGTCAAGTCAAATGTTTTATTGAAAACCCATGGAGACAGAATAATCGGTTGAATTAGGGAGTGAGAGAGACGGATTGGAAGAAGGAAAAAGTGTGATAGTGTCTCAAAATACTTAGGTGAGAGCAGGAAAGAACTTGAAATTATACAAATTTGCAAATCAAAAAGACGCATCGTAGACCGTGACGGACAGACAAAAGAACAGCAATTTGACATTGTGTCATTTGACAGTTTGGCATCTCTTTGTGGTATCTGTTTCTCCCTCTTTACACTGAGCTCTGTGAATTTCAAACAAGAAATGTTGACAGTCAGACCCCTTCCGATCTCTGGTCCTGTGCATGGTCGGCCTGTTCAGTAACCAGACCATGTCTTCAATCGATATTGAAAGTTCAGCAGCAGTTTGCTTTTGTGCGACTTATTGTCCAGACCTTTTCTAGGCATCAGGTGTCATTTAGCAAATGGAGGAACTTTGGTTGCGTTCCGAATCGCATACTCTTTCTTTTTTCTATTCTACATACTACATCCGACGATAAAAATTATTTAGTTAGTATGCTGTAGGCATACTATTGGGACAAAATTTTACTCTCTTATTTCATCATAACATTGCGCCTTGATCTTGCCTCTTGCTTTTTTATCCGTCGCATCCCTGTTTAATTACATATGGAGGCTTCGTCGATGTGACGTCACTTCACGTGCGCATTGGATTGTGGGTCAGAATCACCCAAATAGGATGCAGTTTTCAACACTAACAATCTTGGCCGGATGAAGTAGAACATCCGGGTACTTCTAACCATCCTAAATCTGGCCACAATAATCGGGACATCCTAAATCTTTTTTCTACATACTATTAGAAAGTATGCGATTCGGAACGCAACCTTAGTTTAGCCTTTAGTGAATACCACGCTACATTGAAATATTTCTTATAATGATTTTTTTAAGTTTGAAAGCTTGTCTATTTCAGATCCAGCATGTACCAAATCCACGCAAACCCAAAGTGGACCCAGTGCATGGCCCTGTATTATCCTTCCTTTGTTCCATATATATTGCATTTTGTACTGTACCATTTCATTTTCTATCACTATCCTAGAAAAATAATTTTTTGGTTAAAATAAGGTTTTTAACCCTTCTCTTGTTGGAGAAATACAATCTCTCACTCAATCAAGAAATGTAAACTGTTATATTTGACAGGAGTTAACTTAATATTATATTATAATTATAATAATAATAATTACAGGAATCACATTAAAAGTTTGTCTATGGTTGAAGGTTTGGCCGTGAAATGGAAAAATAACAACCGTGCTCATTATCAACCCTGATATTTTTGGTTGTGCAAATTGCACACAGCTGCATAATGATAATAGCACTAATTACACCTGTTTCAATAGGCGTTGCCTTTAAATAGTCTACTAGGACGCTCCAGGGAGAATCAGTCTTTTCTGGGTCATTTTGAAGTTTTCTGATGTGTCAGGAGTTTGAGTAACTATTACCTGGAGAGGCTTTAAACATTTCACATGTGTAAGCACAAAATAGGTTTAAGCTTTTGGTGGTGAGGTGTGAGATTGTGTGGGTTGGTAGGAACATCTCGTGTTTTTCAATTTCAGTTTTCAGGGGGGCTTACTGCGTGCACTGATTTCACATGCACATCCTTTATGAAAGCAGCAGTAGCCACTGTGGGTAAATCCTACTGATGTATGTTTTTATTCTATTAAATCAAATGCATAGGAATAGAAGGCATGGAAGACTTTCAGGGAAACAGTAGACTTTTTTCCTATAATACCAAGAGATACTTCTCTCAATTACATATCTCTGAGGTTTGAAGGCTTATCATGATCCCTTTAACCCCTAACTTCATCGGTTTGTACTGCACTGTTTACTCTTATATTATAAAATGTTACCAAGTCTTCTCATTTCCAAGTTGTAGCTACAGGTTGTGAACATTACTTAGGCTGCCCAACCCCCCCCCCCCCCCCCCAAATTTGTTTTTTTCTCCTCCCAACTACACAGTCTTTAGGGTTGTTGTTATTTGTAACTTTAGTTCCTTTGAAAGTTAACGGCTAAACCTACAGGGATTCAGTGAGGGATTTAAAAGGATTCAGTTTTCATAAGCGGTTTTGATACTCTATTCAGATAGGATAATATTCTATCAGAACCCAACCCCCTTATTGCAAAGCCTCACACAGCCTCCGTGCTGTTTGAGAAGGGATGCATAATTGATCAACGATACATTATTTTGTGAGTGCCTCTTATGTCTCGTAATTCTTTAGAAATCTCTTCCAATTAGGTTCTGAGACTTAATGTTAGTGGTGGAGCGAGCCCTATCAATATATATTATATAACACTCTGAAAGCAGCCATCCTACATATTGATGACTTGTCCTTAGTCGGGCATGTCGCCAAAAAATACAAGCTTTGTCAAGATTTAATGTCTTGTGGCTTTTGTCTTAATGGCAGCTAAGCTTTTTATTTTATTTCATTTTATTACAGTTGAGATCCAAACATTTTACTTTCTTGGCAGTTAGTTTGGCGTAAGTCTATAAATGGGATATAGATGTAACATTACTTTGATATGCACTGGTCAATAAATGCTATGTTTGATGATAATGTACTGTTCGCTAGACGCTCGCAAAACTTCTTTTATCACTGACTGACACAGATCACTGATTCCTCCACTTACTGGCCCCAGATCTGCCGTCATGCTGGGTCTAGAACAGACTAGCTATTGGTGGACACAGCCAGAAGGCTCTAAGTCCATCCCACTGTCCACAAGGCAGCCTGGGCCCAGCTGCTTGGGGGACAGGGGAGGGAGGGATGGAGGATGGGGGGGGTCAAATTATTAACAACCTGCCGGGGGACGATAACACTTTGGCAATAGATTAGACAGGGCAGAGCTGGCTGTTCTTCCTGAGGATGTGCGGGTTATTGTAATGCGGCCCTGTCTTAATCCCACACACTGTAACTGAAAAATAATCTGCCCAAAAAAGGTCCATCTGTGTCCTGCATATTCCTGAATGTGTAAAGTTCTGAAACCTTTTTTTAAAAAAAAGTTTTTGAGGTCCTTTGATGTAGTTCAATCTGAATGAGTATAAAAAGTCGAGCGTGAAAAATAAGTCTCATGAGGATTTTCAGTGTTTCTTGTGCGATCATTAGAACGGGAGTTGGTATTCATAAGTACATTAACCATTTTATGCTTTTATCCCTTTCTCTGGGGTGCGAGTACAACTTGTTAAAACTCTGATAGAAAATGTCTCCTCCTCCTACACACACAAGCCACTGCACTGTCTCCCCCCATGCCCCTCTCCCTCCGTCACTGGCACACAGGATTTTCATAAAAGAGTTGAGGAAGCTGTTTAAACAGCATAGACCCAGCCACACTTTCCAGTGAGCAGCATGCAAAGTACTGATTTGAAGTCTTTGCATTTTTGGCTCAGGAGTTTTTTTCGTGGTCACACACATACATTGCTACAAATCCAGAAGTTATAGGAAATCAGTCATTTTCAGTGGAAGCTAACTATGTGAGAGTGAATTCCACCAAAATTGAAGAACAATGTTTTTCTCGAATTGTAAATCTGGCCTGTGCTTGAGATGGGCTTCTACTGGGGCATATTTTAGTGAGAGGCCAAACTGTTTTCTTGTATGTGCTCCAACGGATGTGTTGCTTGCTAAACATAAATCAATGGGAGAACCCTCTCAGGGATTTGATTCAATAGAAATATCTAAAAGCAGGTCATATGGTTCCTCAGTTCCTCAAGTTTTTTTCAAGATTAAAATAACAGAAATTGACTATTAGGGCACTTATTATTTTCACTTGAATAGTTAAAATTATCCGCAATGTTTTTGTGCACATAATACAGATAGATAAGCCATGCCAGCAGATGTGGTTTGCTTTACTTATGCACAGTGTTAGCTAAATGCTACCCTTAAAGGTGGAGTCAGTGATTCTGGAGAACTCTTGTTGTGTTCCGCTACCTGTCTGAACTGTGTGCGCGCTGAAATATAATCAAGTGTTAATACACAGTCTGTGGTCACAAGAACTAGCAACATGCCAATTTACAGAGCCTAGGCTGTGTATTAACACTGGAATTTTTTATCCAGCGCTCAGATAATACGTTCCCCATCATCGCTGACTCCACCTTTAAATATGCTCCCATTGAGACTTCTAACATTCTGATGTGAAGCATCTTGCCTCATCAATGGTCAACAGTTTACCTTTACCACCTCTATTTAGCTATGATCATCAACATATTATCAGGTCAACACTTTGACCTTTTGAACGACTGATAGACCTAAGTTACCAACTCCAGAGCCATGACTAGTGTGGCTAAAAATTCCAAGGCAACAAAGTTTGGACAATGAATACTCCTCACACAGTGCCTTTTCATTCAACTTTAAGGAGTCACACCAGTTCCTGCTGTACCAAGGCACAGACAGAACATAAACAGAGTTTCTTTTAAAGTGTGAACAAACAACCCAACACTGCAGATCTCTGGGGAGGAACCGATCGCCTTTCAAGTTCTTCTCGACAGAAGTGGACTTTTTTTTTCCAAATGCCGAATTGGATCTGGAACAAGATCAGAGACACACTCAACTCCTCAGTGGGTCTGACTGACACTGATAGAGAAGTCACTCAGCACAGAAAAGAAGGCCCTGTTGATGAAGTATTGCTTTCCCCCACATAATGTCTGAATAAAGAACAAAGGTATAGTGCCTTCGTGCAATGCAGAGATGTTTAGGACTGTTTGCACTTGGCAACATGTTTTTTTTTTTTTGCAATCCTTGGAGGATCCTTTCGATCGTGAGCGAGTTTGTTGCCATGTTAAGTTGGCCTTGAGTATCCACACTGCATTGAACCTTTGATCTGTTTCCGTGGCTCAGATTTTCACATCTACATAAAGAGGCAAATGTATCCCTCTGGTGTAAAAGAAAATGCCGTAAAAAAAACCTTCAACGATCAAGTGCACTGAACATAAAGAATCATCTGCATCATGGTAGTCGTATTGATGTTGACATAAAATCCAAATGGGCGGCTTTATTTCATCCGAGGCTTCCCACACCTCCCCCCCTCCTCCCCCCCCCCAGTGTCGATGATAAATGGGACAGACATGGTCTTTTGGACGGAGAAGTTACTTGACAAATCACATTTATATTAAAGGCCTATTTTTCATTCTTTTGCCGGCAGCATCCGGCTATCAGTGGCGAGTGCAGGAAACACATTTGTCTGCATGCAAAATAGCCTCATCAAGACAGAGATAAAAAAAAACGCATAGCAAACTCAAAGAAGAAAGGCATCATGGGAACACGTATTCTGTGTTGACAAATGTGCAAACGAAATACCCGTTTCATTCCATCGGAGGCATCCCCAGTCTTCATCCTTTGTTAATGATTAATGGGACCGACGTCTAGTTTTGGACGCAGAGTGTGCTCGACAACGCACATCAATAATCCCAGCTGCTTTACATTCTGTTAGGAAAGTGCAGGGTGGAAAAGTGGATAAGGTATTAGGTGGGGAAAAAATTATTTTCCATTCGTGAGCAAACATCAAAGCCAATTTTCAGGTGAGGCTGGAGCTGTGGCTACCTTTAGCCCAGTTTTTTTATTACATCAGGGGCCATTTCCTATCTGACAATCAGAGCTGGGAATTGGTTTGTACAAACTCTGCCCCTCTACCTCGTATCATATGTGTGTGTGTCTGTTATAGGCTAGTTTCTTTTTGGCTTCATTACCATGTTAATGTATTTTGTTCTTCCGTGCACCCATGTCTCCTGAATATACAGCACCAGGAGTAGGCCTATATATGGCTAATCTTTTGAGGAAAATATCCAACTGCCAATATTTGCCATCGCAGTTTTGTATTTGTGGTCTTCATTGTTATGAGCAAGCAATAATTGAACCAACGGTTATCACAACCATATTGTTTTCACAGAATCAGATTATATGTATGAAGTTTGACAGAGAAAAAGCCTAAGCAAACTGGCCTATTGTTCTATAGCAAACTATCTATATGGTAAAATATAATTGTGGCATATATTTACAGAGGACACCTGATGGCAGGAGACGAACTGTCTGGCAAGCCTGGACATTTTATATATCAAACTTTTGAAACGTATTGGGTCAGTTGACAGCTCTTCAATGTATCTGCCTGAAGCTATAGTGTGTTATGTCGCCCCCATGAGGGATTCTGAGTAATTACACTGTCGTCAACAAGACGAAAGCCTTCGGTGATCATTCGTCGCTTTCTTTTGGGATGTTATACCTCCTGCTGCACGTATAGGTGTTTTCTTAGCAGTAGAATCAACAACTGAAACATTCCTTGGGATTTTCAGCCTTCAATTGTTGCAGAACACATCACTTCCTGTTAGGCTGAGCTCCTGCGCTCCAATGTCGCCGGAAGTCAACAGATTGTAAACATCGCCATACTGTGAAATAGAGAGAGATTTTTTTTTTGGATCGGATAGGCTTAATCAACTTTGTATCAACTCATTTGGCAATAGCTTGAAAGTAACGGACATTCATTTATATGAAAAAGTGTTGCACTGTAGCTTTAATAGATTCCGAGCTATTAAGGAAAACTATGCATTTTTTAAAAGGTTGAATTTTAACAATGAAAGAAGAAAGATAGCTGAACAGTTTGTCGAAGGAATGAACTTTGTAGGATGAATTATCAGTGAGCTGGAAGTGATAGGATGTTCTCAAGTTCAACAACAGTTTGATCACTTGTCATTTAAACAAGTGCGCTGCCAAGCTTCCTTCTGGATTGTTTACAAGTGATGTGAGGCGATCATCTAGATAGATTTGCCACTGTGTTTTTACATTTTCTTAAATCAGCACAGGCACACAGCATAGATTCTACCTCATCACCATTTATAAAAATGTTAATTATGTATCAGCACAGATTGAATATTAGTTCCAGGTTCTAAACCTAATTGGCCCACCGGTGGGTCAGGCATTACAAACCTGATGCTGTGCAATTAAAAAATTGCTGTAAACTGACAGAATTGCATTTGAAATTCCAGTGAAGATGCCACAGAATCCAAAGCATCCTTCAGCTTTGAATGTATCCCTCGGTGTAAACATCATATCGCTCCAATGAAGAGCTTGAACAAGTACAGTATATTCACAATATATGATACTGTCAGATAGGATCGAGGCACTTCTAGGGGAAAACGGGGTGAAAATGTACGTTATGGGATTTCAAATGGTATGTCAGAGTTATTGGTATTGCTCGTAATCATAGAGTTGAACTGCGGCGCTCTGTGCTTTTATTCAGTGACACCGTGCCTGAAGCCTGAATAAGGCACACTCACAGATAGAGTTAACACACCAGGGACGCTTTATTGCTCCCGGCTAACTAGACCTACAGGTACAAGGATGTGTGTGAAGGACAAATAGTAGGTCTGCGCTAATCAGTAGAAAATGCAATGAGGGAATGTCAACGTGGGGTTGGATAATACAATTTTGCAATAATAAAACCAGAGATGTAATGAGCAGCTGAGTCAGGGCAAACGAGTAAAGGTCCATAATAGTTAATAACCGTGGACTTAAACAGCAACAAGGACATAAAGGGAAGAAGCGGGAGATGATATAACTGGAAAGATCAGTGATGAATATCTTCTGCTATGTGGCAGTGTTAGTAATCACCACTATAAATCACACTAATTAAATCTACAAAGGAACAAGTGGAGGGAAAGTGTTTCTTTCCCCCACACAACAGTCTATGTGAGATAGCTTGTGGCCATTCATTCAAATGATAACGACTAGCATAGCCAATATGTGTTTACATTTTGGACAACTAGCACATTTAAAAGCATGCTGAATGCTCTTACACCTTTTGACATAGAGAACATTATTCAAACAGCGGAAAATGCAGCAGACTATGGGGCCCTATTTTAATCTGTGGATTAATACTCATTTTGTGCGCCCATGAATAGCAATTGATTGTGTGCAATGGTCTCTAAATAAACTGCAGTGACAATGTTTGTCACGGTGAAGGGACACGTCACCCAGTGCAACCTCGATAGGTTGGTAGCTTCCTCGTTGCCAGGCTAAAGCGTTAGGAATACGCTCAAATTACCACTGAATACATTTACAGCCTCACAAAGCTGCTAGCATGTGCTGTAGTCTGGTTCATTATTTGGACAACACCGGAGCTATAAGGCACAGAGGAAATAAAGCTGTATTAGGCTTTTGATACAGAGACAGTACTTATTAGGAGGATCAATTTATTGTTGGTTATGGTCTTCTCATGGGAGTTGTTGGCGATAAGGAGAAAGTTTGAAATAAAAAAATGACTATCCTTATCCTTCAACGAATAAACAAGCTAGAGTAACAGCAGTTGTCTCCAGCCTTAATGTAAAAAAACAAACAAATGGTCTGAGAGCACTTGTTATTTCAGATTTGCTCTTCTATAGTATTAACTTGTAACTTGTTTGCCTCTAGATGCTGTCGCTGATAGTATGTGTTATTGTTATGTTGTGCTATGTGTAATGTGCGTACTTGTGTTCACTGGGAGAGGCCAAAGACAAACTTCCACCAAGGTGAACAATGCAGTCAATCTAATCTAATCTAATTTGGAACATGTCATTGTTTTTTTAGTGATGAGGTTTGGTTTGTTCGGAGGAAGCTGGTCGCATGCATAAATCAGGACGTATAAAGATCAATAACTAGAAAAAGCACACTATGCCAGTTCAGAAAGAGGATGAAATAAATCAAAAACACATTGCTGTTGGCCAAAAATAAAAGCTCTAACCTTCAAAATGTCAGGAGTCAAATACAGAGCCTCATTTTAAATGGGACCAATCTAAGTCTCCTATTTTTTCCGATGGATTGTGAAAGGATTGTCATGAAACAGTTTGCTGACCAACCATATAAACCCTTGCAGCCTAAAACTCAGACATTGAAGTTAGAAGTGTTTTATACAGAAATCCTGGTTTCGGCATCAAAGTTTTCATATAATGGTGGTTTAAAGGTCACGTGTTAAGCTAATATTCATGTTCAAAATTGTGATTTGGATTTCTACCAGGAACTGTTTTCATGGTTAAGTGTCCAAAAGCCCTTTATATTTCCCTCAGTGCCAATGCTAAATCTCCTCTTTTCAGGCTCTGTCTGAAACCCTTTCTGGGAAGGGGGTGTGACTTATCACAGGTGAAGGTAATGCTAATTGATGTTGGTATAGAGGGGGCGTGGCTTTTTCCCTTATGACATCATAGGGGGAAAAGAATGACTGGGGTTTATGAACATAGGTTTTCAGAAAGGTGGAGACGTTTAATGAACAACATCTGATGACTGACCGTTTACTTTGTTCATATAGTGTGAACTAACTTCAAAAACATTAATCATGTATTCAAATGTGGTGAAAAGACTCCCCCACACCTTTCAACCCACTGACGCCTGTATAGTATTATGTGCTTGAGCAAGAAACATAACCCCGTAGCTCCCTTTCTGTTTTATTAAAATGAAGCACTGAATGAAATTCAATATCCGTGAACATGAAATACTCTCAGCCAAAGCCAGAGACAAAAGCGTGGAGACTAATAGATGTGATGCCATCAAATGTAAAAACTCTTTTTCATCATTTATTTTCTCTCGGAATGATGTTACTAGTTGTGAAGCGGAAAAATTCACAGAATATCCCCTTCGGATTGCCTCTGCTTTGCCTTTAACATCTCTTTAGTATTCATTCCAGCTGGTGCACTTCCAGATATTTGAACGTTAATTATGGTAGTCTTTTAGAGTATCTCAAAAACATGTCCCCCCCTCCCAGCCCATCAATGCAAGCCCATGCATGTATTTATTAAACATGGGTCCGTTTTTTGGTCTGAGTGTCCACGTATTAACAGCACCTTTAGCTCTTGCAGGAGAGGGATGGGTTGCACTTCTGGAAGCAGTGATGAGAGTTGAAAAGTAGTACATTAATATAATGTTCCCTTTTCCAATCAGTGACCGTTGTAAGCAGGACGGACACTGCAAGCCCCCCCCTCCATTCTCACCATTCACGGCTGACTTTCATTGTTGTTGGATAGAGAGCTCTGCTGCCATCCAAATAATGTGCAAGCCTGAAATGGCAAGAGCTTTAAACTCGACCTCCCATTTGCTCTCATGCGTTTATGTTAAATAATTTGCTTGACATTTCTGAATTCACCCATGAAAGACAATTAAAAATATCCAGAGTGAGACAGCTGGTCTGATTATTAGCTGGGTAGGTTTTTTTTTTTTTTTTTTTTTAATTGCCCTTAGACACAAGGGGGATACACACTTATTTATAGACTTAAACAATGTGAGAAGATTATTTTCAACAGCTGAAAATGGGCTCATTCAGTGGTCTATTAATGATTTTATTTCATAGGTGATCATTCGGGATATGTACTGTCTGTTTAGACAGTGTTCTCGAAGCCGTACATTTAGTTTCTGGCTGTACATGTATCTTTGACGGTTAATATGACCCTGTCCGATTGCTGTCATGAATTTTAAGTTACAGTGACTGGGGTGGGTTTATTCAGACATAGCGCGGAAATTGCAATCACATTTATGTAACGATGGTGCAGGGCTGTGTCAAGAGTCAAGGTTGCTTCTCAGAAGTGAACTCCCACTGCAAACCTTGGTTCAATTCAGCAAGCAGGCAAGCACACGCTCTCTCAGCTAAGCAGAATAAAAATCTGTCTCCAGTATATAACACATAGGAGCCTTCAAAGCGGCAGAATTTTGATTTTTTTTTCTCAAATTGCTCAAAAGTGTCGGAGGTATAAGCCGGGGAGGGGGATAAAAACAATTTCCACCCAACACAAACACTTGAAAAGACTTTGCGGTAACTACTCGACTTTACCCCTGAAAAGTTGATGACTTCTCAAAAGTGAAGATTAGGGTGGAAATCACAGCTCTCACACACACACACACACACTGCTACTTCCTGCCCCCTCCCCTCTTTCTAACTCTCCCCCACACTTCTGAAGTGTGAGCAGACGCTTTGCTGTCTCAGCTTAGCCAACTTTTGATCAGTGCATGGGGTTGCCAGTTCTGTCGGAGAAGGTCAGGAGAACGAGGCAATGGCCGGCGTCTTGTCAAAAGATGGGCAGTCGCCACCTGTTTGAGAATGTATTCCTCTCGCACTTGTGTCCACGCGGACACTTAATACGCGTGGGGGTTCAAACTGAGCTAAGTCAACAGCCTGCTTTGTCTGAAGAGTCCATTATAAAATGTCCCCTGGCATCCTTGTCAAACTCGCTGCCTCAGACAATAACCAACCTTGGGGCTGCTGTATGCAAATCTGCCAGTCTGCCGGCCGGCAAGAAAGCGGGATCGCTTATAAGCCTTCCTGTGCACTGGCCTGTGTCAGTGCTGCTGATAAACCACAGTTACAGTTTGTTTTCCTGCTCCGATAGCGAGAAAGCAAAATCAACAGGCAAGCTGTGCTGCTGTGGCTGCATAGTCTTTTTCTCAGCCTCAGTCTTAAACCCAATCCTCTTTGCGTTTGGCCCTCCGGGGCAGGAATTTGAATGGCCTGATCAATTTCTAATCAGGAAAGACCCACATAGCCTCTCTCTTTCGTCCTAATAGAGTTAGCCACAAATCTTCTGGATAGAGGGCTCACTCTTTTGAGAAATTGTTAAGAGCAAAATCAGGCCAGGTATAGTGTTCTCTCTGGGCTTCATTCTCCAGATGTACAGTCATATGAAAAAGTTTGGGAACCCCTCTCAGCCGGCATTATAATTGACTCTGCTTTCACAAAAAAAAATATAAAAGTGGTATGTCTTTAATTTACCAGGAACAGCTAAGTACTGAGATGTTTTCCAAACAAAGATTTTTTGAAAAGCAGTATTTGGTTGTATGAAATAAAATAAAATGTGAAAAACTGGCTGTGCAAAAATATAGGAACCCTTGTGGTTTTGTTGATTTTAATGCCTGTAACAGCATGTAAAACTGATGACTTTAAACACAAAGTTGGTTGGATTATGTTGTTAAGCCTTGAACCTCATAGAAATGTCTGTTTAATCATGAGAAAATGTATTTTAGGTGCCTAAATGCAAGTTGCACTTCTCTTTGACTCTCTGCTGAAGTGAGACAGAATGGGATCATCAAAACAGCTCCCAAAAGATCTGAAAAACAAAGATTGTTCATTGTCATGGTTTAGGGGAAGGCTACAAGAAGCTTTCCCAAAGGTTTCAATTGTCAATTTCGACTGTAGGGAACGTTGTCAGGAAATGGAAGGACACAGGCACAGTTGCAATTAAACCCAGGTCTGGAAGATCAAGAAAAAAACAGGAGCGGCATAGGTGGAGGATTGTGAGAATGGTTGCACACAACCCATAGATCACCTCCAAAGACCTGCAAGAACATCTGGCTGCAGATTGTGTATCTGTACATCGTTCAACAATTCAGCGCAATTTGCACCAAAACATCTGCTTTTTATAATGACCAAATAACTTAATTTTTGTCTCATCAGTCCAAAGCATTTTCTTCCAATATGAAGCTGGCTTGTCTAAATGAGCTTTTGCATACTCCATGCAACTGTATCTGTGGCGTGGGCGCAGAAAGGGCTTCCTTCTCATCACCCGGCCATACAGATGTTTTGGTGCAAATTGCACTGAATTGTAGAACCATGTACAGATACACCATCTGCAGCCAGATGTTCTTGCAGGTCTTTGGAGGTGATCTTTGGGTTGTGTGCAACCATTCTCACAATCCGCCACATATGCCGCTCTTGTACTTTTCTTGGTCTGCTAGACCTGGGTTTAACTGCAACTGTGCCTGTGTCCTTCCATTCCCTGACAACGTTCCCTACAGTCGAAATTGACAATTGAAACCTTTGGGAAAGCTTCTTGTAGCCTTCCCCTAAACCATGACAATGAATAATCTTTGTTTTTAAGATCGTTTGGGAGCTGTTTTGATGATCACATTCTGTCTCACTTCTGCAGAGAGTCAAAGAGAGGTGGAACTTGCATTTAGGCACCTAAAATACCTTTTATCATGATTAAACAGACCTTTATATGAGGTTCAAGGCTTAACAACATAATTCAACCAATTTTGTGTTTAAAGTCCTCAGTTTTACATGCTGTTACATGCATTAAAATCAGCAAGACCACAAGGGTTCCCATATTTTTGCACAGCCAGTTTTTCACATTTTATTTAATTTCATAAAATTAAATACTGCTTTTCAAAAAATCTTTGTTTGGAAAACATCCCAGTACTTAGCTGTTCCTGGTAAATTAAAGACATACCACTTTTATCTTTTTTGTGTGAAAGCAGAGTCAATTATAATGCCGGCTGAGAGGGGTTCCCAAACTTTTTCATATGACTGTATCTCTCACCTTTTGTGGTGATGATATCTCCGACACGGATCTACCGTTATAGCTAAATATAGAAGTATTTGTGGGATCCTAAAGGCAGCTGCACGTCAGAATGAAACCCGGTTCCTGTTTAAAGGCAGAGGTGGCCTTTTCATGCTGAGAATGGATCCCCAGGAGGTCTGCAGGCATGCTTTGTCAGTCATGAAAAGGCAGGGTCTGAAAAAAAAGCAGTCCCCTGCTCTATTTTATTCTCAATTTTGTCACCGCCGCGGTCTCTGACTGACTACCTGTTCTTAAAACCTTTTGTCAGATGTACTCTGTTGCTCTGTTGATAAAAGGTGTAATGGTGGGAAATGTAATGATTTATTTTTCATATAATGGTTCAAGGGCCTGCACAGCCTTTCTAAGGGGCAGGGGCGAACATTTTTAAAAAGGGCACTACGACATGTTATACAAAAACGGACGGTGTGCTTGCATTGGTGAAAATTGCATTTGTACTACTACCTTTGTGTCGAGGAAGTTGGACGTTTCTTTTAGCTAAATCAACCTTTTACAGTGTCCATTGCCTGAATCAATCCATCTCAACTATTTAATGCAAATACTCCTAAAACCCCAGTTTGGACATTTGGAATTGGGTGCATTTAAAGTGGCAGATTGGGTAAGACCATCAGAGCAAATTGCCTGCAAACTGTTTCCCCTATTGTGTTTTTATTTGTATTTATTTATTGGTGCGCCATTGCTCTTGGTCTCTCAGCTGTGACTGGGACTCTGGATCAATTGCTCCTCTTGGTATTATCCCAGCCCGTCGATGATTTGTGCATTTGGATTTTCATTTTGTCTCAGTTAACAAAAGCTGCTTCCAGTTATCGACATATTGTTAACACTGGAGTGTGAGGGTGGGGGGGGGGGGGGGGGGGGGGTTTAAAGTTATTGCTTTCCTGTTCCAGGAGAACCCTTATCATTTATCTCAATCAATGGAGACAATTTTTGGTGTCAGATGGTCTTTTTAAGAGCTTAGAAACCACGAGAAAAACAGAGCCATAAACAAAACACAGCAAATGAAACACTTTCCACAGTCACGGCAAATAGAGTACCAATGAGCAGTGTAGGATCCACACTCCCTCGTCTGCCTACATTTAAATAGTTTTAGAGGCTAATGTTTTCCACTATGTGTGTCAAAAACATGTCCTTTTATTTGCCTTCCAGGTGGATCATTACAGAATGCATGGCACATCAGTCACTGACCTCGCGGGCATGCAGTCAACATCTGAGCAGTCAGTGAAATTGGCTGATTAGCCATGCAGGAGCCTGCAAGCTGATGGAATCACACAGTGGATTTACCTTCATTTGGTTCAGTTGAATCCGCACAGAAACCCACATCGATGGATTATATTAAACACATTCACAAACCCAGTCCTGTGCTGTCTGACACATTCGAGCAGGGTAAGCTCTCAGCACCTTGTGGTCAAGAGGATTGCTTTGGACTCACACCTTCGGGGCTCTAGATTTTATCACAATGCTATTTTTGTCCATTGCACCTCCGAAGAAGTTCCGGGCAGACAGATTTTGACTGCAACAAAATGGCTCTACCCAAGCGGAGGAAAGTCAGGACTTTTGCCCTGCTTTTTTGCGTCATTACCTTCACAACCTTCGTGTTCAGTTACACTTTCCGGGACCCCTCGCTGTACTTCTTCAAGTACGCTTTCCGCCTGTCGGACAACTTCTTCTCCAAAGGGCTGTGCGCCTGTAGACAATGCATGACCCAGCTGGAGGAAGACCCCTGGTTTTTAGAGCGCTTCAATCAGTCCATCCACCCTCTGATGACCAGGGAGAACAGCGTCCTCTCCGATGAAACCTTTAAATGGTGGCAGGTAAGATTCAGGGGAGGGGAGGGGAGGGGGAGGAGATGTCTTAAGGGGATTTGTGATGCAATCCTACAGAGGATTGAAAAGTGAAAAATGCACATTCAGCTTCTGAGAGCAGGAGAGCCCAGGAAGAGATAGATCATGAATGAAGTCACTGGGATCACACACTGCTGTAATGTTTGTTTTTTCCACCATTGATTGTTTGAAATCCGAGGATCAAGTTGTGAAGCGAAACTCCCACGCACAATGTGTCCACAAGTGAGATGGTGAGGTGGGAATGGAAATTGTTGTTTACGCTCACCGTCATCCCCATATCCATCCAACAGAGATACTTCCCATCACAAAGTAAATGTGAAGGTTACGCCACAACCATCCACTCACTTAATGTCAGTATCGCATGTGCCAATCAATACTGAAGGTAGGGAGACACAGCTAGCCTGGCTCTGTTCAAAGGTAACTTAATTTGCCTTCCAGCATGCCAAAGCTCACTAATTAACATAGTGTGAGTTTAATACATACCAAAACGGGTTTTATGGTTGTTGTTTTTTTATCGCCCAGGCACAGGGACTTGCTGGAATCTGTGTTGGTTGCCTCATAATGTCATTCTGACAGCAACTCCAGCAATATTATGCAGATAAATCAAATACACCATGTTTATTATCAAGATTTAAAGGTGCTGTTTTGTTACAGTGAGAAAGTAAATCTTGCTTTTCAAATGTTGGATAATCAGTCCTATAATGGTGTACTACACAAGGCTAGCAGTAATATACCCCTTTCCAAGCCGACGCAAAATCGGGGAAAAACTGGTGCCAGAGCAGCCCCCGGTTTGGACTGGTCTGGAAATGCGAACCGCCTACGTCAGGGGCCGGGGGATGGATTATCCTGACCGACCAGACCAACTCAAAACCTCATGCCTGCCATATTTAAAAACACCACTACTACGAGACGTAAACACAACATAATTACCTAACATTGCGATCAAATCTACAGGCGAAAATACGCTGAATAGGTTGTGTTTGGTTAACAAAGCAAAGCGCAAAGGCAACACGTGTAAAAATAAGACTTATCCGCCGCTGTTGTTGAGCTTAAAGCTAGTGCTAGCCTTAGCGTTAGCCACGAGAGCAGCCACGTCGGGCGACGAACACAGACGTTTACAGTGACGTCATGACGTTGCTCGCTTGCCAGCTCTGGCCGGTGGGAAACAAAGCGGTTCGCAACTTTTGCCAGGGTGAAGCCGGTGGCGAACTAGCCCCAGCACCAGCCCGGAGCTGGCACTTGATTCCCGTTGGTGGGAAAGGGGCAATATTGATGTTTTCTCTGTAGCCATTAGCCAAGCCCCACACACCTTTGAGTTGAATATTTCAGCATTCATTTAAAACAGCAATGGGTTTGAAATAGGCAAACATTTTGTAGAAGATGCTATTGTGTTGCATTATGGGAAGAGTAGAAACCATATTGTATTTGAAGCTTGAGCCATGGGGCTAAAAGTCAAGATATCTTAGAATATTGTAGACAGTTTTGCTGCTTAAACTCTTTTCTAATTTATCTCCAACAACTCCTCCCGTTTTATGGAGGTCTAATAATGAATTGCTGGGGGGCGCCTTTAAAAGGCTGAACATCATGTATTTTTATGCTGCTATTGCTAAATGAAAACAGACTGTAAATTAGAGCTAATTATGTTCATGTATTTTCAGCATTTTGCCTTGCAAGTTATTGAAGTTAGAATAATGTTTATACAGCAAATATCCACTTCCAGACAAATGTTTCTCTGTGTGGGGAATTGTGAGCTCTGGCTCTTCTATGATGGATTTTGTCACCTTTGTGATTGCTGAGTGTCAGTGTTAAACGGCTGCTGGAGGGGAAAACCCATCTATTTGGAGTGACTGACAACAAAAGCTGCTATGTACCTGTTGGCTTGTGTGGCTAAAATATATCCTATCAAACTGCATCTGAGGTTCACTGAAGATACCTTAATGGAAGTAATAGCGTCTACACATGACAGGTTTCCACGTGGATCATAAAAGACACCAAACATTAAAAATGAATCTAGAATTATTAGATAAAATCGCTGTTTAAGTGTTTTATGGTGGATTTATTGTTTAAATCCATTCTCTTTTTAATTGGAATTCGTGTCAGCTATGTAACTAATTACATTCCAGCCTTCTATCCAGCCAATATATACTGTTCTTTCTTATAAAACCCCATTATTAGAGCCTAGCCCTCGAAATGAGATGAGCCCATTTGTAAAATTGATGTCAGGAAGTTATCCTATCTTTGTCTGGAAGGCATCCAGTACCCTTAAGTATTCCCACATTCACCTCACACCATGTCTAATTAGAGGGAGGAATAGAAGAATTACTGCAAGGTTGCCTTCTGTCACTACTGGTTTCGGGAAAGGGAGCTTGATGAGCCAAGTGTCACATATCAACTGTAGCGCGGCCAGATGGTTCGGGCTGCGCTGCTGGAAGGCGAGGCTTTGACCTTTCAGCTGTACCTGTCCTCTTTGTTCCATGTCTAATATATGCTGTGTAATCGGAATTTTGGAAGTTTTATACCAAAGTAGACCTTCAGCGCTATGATTAAAAGCAACATATTTCAATTTATAATACCTTACAGCCTCATACCATGTGCCAAATAAAGTTCAAAAATGTTAAATGGTTTCCCCCCAGAAAATCTATTGGCAAGGTGGAAAAGCCTCCACAATAATTTAGACCCTGAGTCACTAGGAGAGCTCTGCATTAAAACCCGTGAGAGATTGTTGCCGTATCCGCTCTGTTTCCAGCCACCACAGAGCAATATGTTAACAGAACACGGCGCTCACACACACATTCCTGCTTTTTATTTGCTGTCTCTCGAGGTCAAAGCCACCAGAATAAAAGGCCAGGCGCCAAATGAGACCCTGTAGACAGAGCTGAGCTAAGCTTCCCCTGAGGTTATTTCAGAAATGTGCTCGGTCGTCTCCCAGCTCCACTGCCCTTGTTCAATCACTTGTAGTTAAAGTGGACTCCCCGGAGCTCTTTCTCATGAAGCCTGTCTCTCTCTCACTCTCTGCCGTCTCCCCAGTGGCTGCAGGCAGAGAGGCAGCCGGCTAACCTGAGCGTGGTGGTGGAGGAGCTGTTCCAGGTCATCCCAGACGAGGTGCTGTACACAGACTCCAGCCCGGAGCGCTGCCGCACCTGCTCCGTGGTGGGCAACTCAGGGAACCTCAAGGGCTCCCAGTACGGCCGCCTCATTGACTCCAGTCATTTCGTCATAAGGTCAGTTGGTGTGATTATGGGAATACATTCAAATATTGCCTATTCCAGTATTTGACATTTGCTATGACATTTGTTCCTGTTTCTCGACTCATTAGTATCCTACTGCTTAAAGGCTTATTACTATGTCAACTATAATCTAGTAGGGGGCGCGCTTAGCTCAGTTGGTAGGGCGTCCCCCCCATGGGCCTCGGCCAGCAGCGGACCCGGGTCCGATTCCAGCCTGCGGTTGTTCTCTGCATGTCACTCCCCTCTCTGCCCCATTTCAACTCTGTCTCTACACTATCAATAAAGCATAAAAACACTTTTTGTCAAAATCTGTTAATATCTACTCACCATCTGCTAACTGTCCGTTGTGTGTGCGCGCTGAAAAGAAGTCTGTGTTTACACACACACACAGCAGATCCACTAACGTCATTCTAAAAAGACTGGCTCAAAGCCAGCAGCAGTAAACAAACATTCACTGGAGATTACCTAGTAGTATGCCTTTAGTTTCCTACAACATTTCTACCATAGTAAATGCGGCCCCTGTTCAGGACGTATTCACTCGCTTCCTAAAGCACGCATGTGGGCGCTGGTGTCTTAAAAACACTTTTGTTTAAGGCTAAGGTGCTTTTACTTTGACCACCTCCTGTGGAAGCGATTAGTTCTAAAACCAATATGCAACCAAATCGGCTGCAATATGTCCATATTAGTCTGTATGCAACGTTTTTGTTACTAGAATTATTTCATCAAACTACCCAAGTATTTGAATAATTGAAACTGAGTCAGGCCTTCTTGGAAGCAGGTGAATTTACTTGCAAACAGCATGCAAGGGTCAAACAACAATGTACCTGGCTTGATACATGGTTGAATACATCGAATGAACAGTGTACAGAGATTATATGCAAGAGATGTGTGCGCAAACACATACTAAGTTTGGTGTGTCCAGCCCTTGTTTTTGCTGGCGAAAGCAGAAATGTTTTTAATTAGGTAGATATTCCCAGAAATTCATCTCAGCTGGTGTTATCCTTCATACAATGTCTGATAACAGAATATGGGGAGTGAAACTACTGTGCACATGAATGCGTCATACCTCTGTATTGTGCCAAAATCTTATTAGGCTTCAAGGCTAAACAACAAACTTGTAGCAAAACTGGGACAAAGTTCAACAGCCAGAAAGCATGTATTGTGCATTAAAATATTATACAATAAAGCAAATTAAATTCTGTTAACAGTTTTGTTTCATAATTAGTTATTACAGGGGAAGACAAACAAAAATTCTCTCTCTCTCTCTCTCTCTCTCTCTCTCTCTCTCTCTCTCTCTCTCTCTCTCTCTCTCTCTCTCTCTCTCTCTCTCTCTCTCTCTCTCTCTCTCTCTCTCTCTCTCTCTCTCTCTCTCTCTCTCTCTCTCTCTCTCTCTCTCTCTCTCTCTCTCTCTCTCTCTCTCTCTCTCTCTCTCTCTCTCTCTCATTTATCCCTGCTGCGCCCGGGCCTGCACCTAGCTCAGAGGTGCGGTTGGACAATTGACTCTGCACAATTTGAGAAAAATGACCTTAACAAATCAGCAGGTGATGAGTATTCAAATGTTTTTCACATGCCTCAGGGCGGCCGGAAACAACAGAGCAGAGCTGCACACACACACACTATACTCTGTGTGTGTGCAGCTCTGCCAGGTAAGGAATTGGAAAATATGGAAAACAAGACAACGAGATTTTCTCTGGGCCAGTGTGTGTGTGTGCTTTACGCTGCAATAGTGCTGGCTTCACCATAAAAAAAGAAAGAATATATTTTGGATGTCAAAGGGTAAAGAAACATTCTCGCTCAGACTGCGATATCTCCAGGCTGGAGACAAGTTGCTGATATGAGTCTTGTCTTGGCTGTCTCTTTTTTTTTTGCAGGTTTTCTGAAGGCTGTAAGGGGGAAGATGCAAATTGAACAAGAGCGGAGTGGTATTCCCTTGTATTATATAACAGGTTCCAAATAATGCTGCAGCCTGCCTTTTGCATCATCTACCACAAGTGTCACATAATACATACATATTAAATGAGTTAGATTGTTTTTCTGCATCGATGTGACTGCTGTAACGAGCACTGGGGGGATGAGAATGGCTGTGGGAGATATAGGTTGCAGCAGAGCAACAACACTCGTTTCAAAATTTTAAATGACAATTATAAGATGTCAGCTCAGAAATGATATGGGAACTTGAGCGGGATTGTGAGTAAAGACCAATGGCTTTCTCAGATACCCACAATGCAATTGACTCAGATCCTGAGTCTAAAGCCTCCAATATAGACCGTTATGAATAGAGAACGGCATTTCCCTATCAGCTATACAGGCTGGTGTTTGCTCAACAGATTGAAGTGGTAAAAAAAATTGACTGAGGGAAAAGAGCCTTTGATAGATGAAAATGGCGTTTGAATTTTGTTTTCAGTGTTGTGTGTCTTTCAAAAAACCAATCAGTTATTTAAATTGAATTGGAATTCTTCTCTTGTTCTTGTACGACATATTTATTGATAGGGCGCCGCCGCATACGATTGCTTAATGCGATTTTGGGACATTTTATCTGAGGAAAACTTCTGAGAGGGTAAACTAAGCACACACAATGCCCGTATAAAATGGAAATATTAGACACACAGCCGATGCTTTTATCTAGTAAATGTGGAAATACAGCCACGTTTATGGAGTCCAAAACCCGGAGATAATGGAATCGCACTTCATCTTTGCTGTAGCTCAGACACAGGGCTGGAGATAAGGTGGAACAGCTTGGGCCAAATCGCAAAGAAGAGCTGGCCTGGTGTGCACCATCATCATCTATTAAGTCCAGACACTGCAGGTGAATAGGGTCACATTTCTACTAGAAGATATCATCATGAAACTTTGCCAGTTGATTACTTACATTAAAACAATAATTGTGTATACATTTTTTTTTAAATGTTTAAATAAATATACAAATTTGCCAATATCAGACCTCCTTAAAAAATCTAGATGTAGAATTCACTGTAGATGGTTATTTATAAATGGAAGACTGCTACAAGTGTGCGCCGCATGGTGTTATAAATCTCAACATTTCCTTGCGGTCCGCGCATTCTGAGTTTATGTGAGTAAGCTAATGTTTTAGGATGGATTCTACGCACAGGTTTAAAAATGAGGCCCCAGAGCATTGAACAATATATATTTGATTATTAATTACAAATAATAGGGAAGCAAATTCCATGTCTCGTCTGTGTTACAGCGGAGACCAATTATACTCAGTTAATAATACGACATGAAGGAAAGAACAACAAAGAGAATGAGTATGTAAGCAGCTGTGTGTGCGTGTGTGAATGCTTCAGATAATTGTCACATATACAGCACAGCAACTGTTCCTCAGGCCTCCTGATTGAAAACACATGCACTGAATAGCTAAGTATGTCATTTGTGTTGTTCAAAACCGCTGTGACTATTTTGGCAGCAAATGGGAATGTTTGCCCGTATCTCATATATCTCGTATCTAATAAAAAAAGTGCATTTAGGTGAAGGATGTAGAGACAAAGTTAATTTTGTCGAGGAATACTGGAATGAAAAATATTCATTGACAGCCTATTTTTCACAATGGGGAATTAGACTTACTGCATGATAATCAATCAAATGGTGGAGGGCCAGTGCTGTGGATGGCTGTGTATAGTACGTAGGACACAGACTAGCATCTCATCAAGTCATCTTTGCTCAAGCCAGTCTTAAGTCATTTTTTCGTGGATAAGATAAGTCAAGTCAAGTTGAGTCTTGAGGCTAATAAAGTCCCAAGTAAAATCACTTTTTTCCACCCAAGAAACAGCACTGTTACCTGTAGTATGCGGTCTTAATTAAGAGAAGTGACAAGGTATTAGTGGCCCATTATATGATTATGTTATTAGCCAATTTATCTAATAATTGTAACAATAGTCAGCATGATAACGTTACTTGTGAGTGAACTGATTGTTTCTGGCTAATGTTAGCTTTCATCAACTTTTGACAATGTACTGTAGTCTGGCTGTCCGAACTTTTCAATGAGCAGGTCTTTTTGTCTTCACATTTCAACATTTCTAAAAAATCCAAAAGTGAATGACTGTTCTTGGCACAGATGCAGCTGTAGCAGGTCTGGTCTGACCCATAGACCATATGGAGAAGTAATGAGTCCAACTAATGAGGTTTTCTCTTTCAGGAAAAAACATCAGGGTCTTTGATGTTGCCATAGTGAGGAGTTTGACTGACAGCCAGTCATCCATTCATGACATTCACATACCGGCAAGCTTTTTTTGAGCCATCCAATCATGTTTTCCTAGTTTGCGCTGCATACTTGATAGTTAGACAGGAGCCTTGACAACATTGAATTATGTATTGTTTATATTTTAATAGCTAACATTCAAACCTATAAACACATGTCAAGTTCAAATCAGTTGCCAGTAACATTCATTTATAAAACATTAAATTAACATTACAGTAGTTTGAGTCTGTGGAATGAAGGTGTGGATGCAGGGACAGGCACTGTATAGTTTAGCCAACGTTGTGGGGTGAAATGAGGATGCCGTTATGATTGATGGCAAATGGGCTCCGACATGATGACGCAGCTGACACAAAGATCCTATCGCGGGGCAGTAACCAGAGCGCCGCTTAAACATCCAAGAGCAAATTTCACGCACGGCTCTTAATTTATCCCAGCGTGGCTCTGTCAACCTGCTGTGACATGTTGCTTCTGTATAAACCCACACGTAACTGCACTTATCTTCAATGCAACCCCCCTCTCCCCCCCCCCCTCCCAGCCACTGTGACAGCAGCACGGCATTGTCTACCAATTCAATTATTGGGATGGCGGGGACAGCACTGAGACAAGAGTTATAACTCTCCGCTAATAGCGGAATAGTTTGCTGCCACAGCATGCTTTGGAAGTATGCTGGTTTGGTTTTTCTTTTTTGTTTATTCCAGCAGCGCATTCATAGTCATGCTTGTCTGGAAGTCTTCTGAGCCAAAAGGTCAACCTATAGCTACACTGGAACATGCTGACACCAAGGTGCAGAATACATATTCCACTAAACTCAGGCAACATGCTTGAGGGCAACACTCCAGAATACAGAATACATTTATATGAAAAGGTTGGACCCTCCAAACCCAGGCAAATAGGGATTCATCGAGTCTTATCACTTCCATCCATTTTGAGCAGAATACGTGATCATATGCAATCACCCCCCCCTCCCCTGTGTGCTCAACAGGCATGCCAGCACATTTTACTGGAAAAGAAGTGGGCTGTCATGGATGTGTGATTGTCCCATCATTCATATTTACACCGCTGAATTGAGGATCAGTCAGGCTTACATTTCCACACGATGATGTAAGCCCTTGCAAATAAATTCATTGAGATGGATCTTGAAGCAGCCGGCAAGATGTAATAGGTATATAGGCACATCACACTTGTGACTCACAATCCCAGGTTTGAAATTGGCTCTCAAACCGGTGGTTTTCGCACGGATAATACGCGAGCGCTCAAAGCTTCAGCCGTCCCCTGAGTTTGCCTTGTAACTAGTAGGGGATGTTCTTGAAACCGGTTTCCAAGATTCAGAAACTGAACTTTTCCTTCCTCTTTGAGAGCGTTGATAGCATAATGATATGTTGTCGAGGGCCCAACAATGCTCCTGACGAGTGCCTCGCACCCAACAACAACCTGGGAGTAAGTGCAGATGAGATGTGTTTTGTGTTTAGATAGATAGATAGATAGATAGATAGATAGATAGATAGATAGATAGATAGATAGATAGATAGATAGATAGATAGATAGATAGATAGATAGATAGATAGATAGATAGATAGATAGATAGATAGATAGATAGATAGATATCCCTATCAAATGTGATGTATATGCTTAAATTAGACTATATTTTCAAAGTGTGAAACATGGAGACAGAAACCCTGACATGACAGGCTTATTAAAAGGGAAATGTCCATTAGCGGTCAGGGTTAGGTTAAATCAAGACCTGTTCGTTAGGTGAATGCTTAACGAGCATGAGGGAGTGCTCGTTAGTGCTCCCTTAACAAGTCTGGGCACTGCCACGCTGAGCAAGATGAGAGCTCTGTTAAATAGTGCCGTGAGCAAGGCACAGTAAGGGTTATGTGTGTTTAATTATGGAATAGCAGGTGAACTTTTCTCTTGGTCCACAGACCTGGGAGTCTGGTATTTTGTCAGTCCGCACAGAAGAAACTGAGTTTATACATCCGGGACTAACGGATAGCCTTTTTGAGCTACCACACTCAATTTCTCACCACATATCGGACCGTCCCAGAGTTTGTTTGGAAGCCTAGTGAGATTACCTCTTCAACAAGGCCTCGGTACGCTTGTTTGGTCCACATTTGGTGCGCAACCGAGTCGGATTGCTGTGCTGTCACCTACAGTATGAAAACGAATCGCAAACAACGGTGGCAACGAACCTGAGTTTGTTTCAGTCGGATCAAACCAGGCACATGTGAAAGCGCCCTAAATCTACTTTGAGCGCCACATTGAGTGCATGTTCAGCATTCACCCTGCTAATTGCAAAGCCTCAAGCATCTAAAAACCACATCGGAGACTCTGCGCCTCCATCTCATCTGGTGCTGTTGCCTCATTCTGGCCCCGCCACTTCAATGCACCTGATAAGAAAATGCACACAGCGTTCATTCCTCCTTGTGACTGGGACAGTAGTAGTAACACCAGTTGAACTAGTGAGCATGTGGAGAAATGAAACAGAACTGACAAATACCACTGACCTTTAAGGTGTTGGTCGGTTCTGAGGTACTGGCGTGATCTGGCTGCACCTTGATTTTGATAGCAAGTGAAATGTAATTAAACAAATAATGTCCAACAGCCTGCTGGAAGCCAAACAGCCTTGACATTAAACAAGCCATTAATCATTCATTGGCATCACAGTCTAACTTTTCGGACTATTTTCTATCTCTCCAATATTTGAATGTCAAAAACTGACTGTAAATATGAAGACCTAGACAGTATTGATGTGGTGCAGCTCCAAGCAATAAGTAAGCCCCCAACACTCAGAACTGTTTTACCCATTGATCAACATCCTCACATCTTGTTACGTGTTATTTTTGCTTTGTTTTCCCTAACCAATCAGTAGTGTGTATCCTTTCGATATGGCGTTGCCCATCCTATTCATACATGTCCTTCCTACAAAGCTACATTGGCCTGTGGAGTATGAGATGTGCACAGAGCTTTAGAGGTCTAGAAACAGGCTAAGGTTATGTCCAATGCTCTTCAAATCTCCACCAAATGGACAAACTATTAGGCCTCTGCAGTAAGTATCAGTCATCAATCCACCGAGCCCTCAGACAGGTAACACCATGCTCTAACTCTGGCCTAATAAACCTTTAAATGGCAGATACGTGCTTGTGTTTTACCATGCTCTTTTCACCTGTACCCACACAACATAACACTGCTAGCAGCAGCTAAATAACAACAATCAGCTAATAACATTTAAGCCAACTAGCACGTTGCCATCCCTGAGAACAGAATCTCTAGAGACGCATGAAACGTCATGGACAATTTTAGGAGGGGAGGGAAAGAAATAGCCTATTGCGGCATCACTCACCACTATTCCGAAACCTTTTTATTTGCTTTTAATCATTAGTCATACTGCAAAGTCAGTGTTGCTGGGAGGGTAGTACTCTTCAAAAACGTTGTTTTTGTGGCCGGCCAGAGGTTTGCAGGCAGGAGCATTAAGCTTGCCAGTTAGTCTGTCGGACAGACTGACAAATTGCAGAGGTGTCACACATTTCAAAGTACAGATGACAGGCCTTTGGAGTTTAATTTGATGTCCTTCACTTCTTAAAAACTGGTCACCGCAGTTCGCAGGTTCTCTGAGAGCTCCCATTCTTACACTTTTGTTGTTTTCGGAGGGCATCTCAGGCCTCTTTCAGGGTCTTCCCATAATTTTAACACTTGTTTTATATCATCTAACAATCCCTGAGGTCTGATGTGCCTGCCATAGATCAAGGATTGCATAGACATACCAACAGTAGCCTATAATCCACACTGGCTGGTATGCTGCAATATAACGCCCACACAAGCCTGTTAAAAATGTCTGCCAATAGACAATGAGACCATAAAACACTCTTTCTGCCTTTTCTCAGGCTAGGATGAACCGATTTCGAAAATGTTTGCACATTTATACTAAATAGGATCTCAGAGTTCAATGCACCTTCATATTCCCACCGGTGAAGTAGGCCTTTAAGTCATTGATGTTGTCCGTGCGGTCCATCTGATCCGATACAGAGTCTTGGTTGTATTCACCCACTCATGTCTTTCACTGTCTCATAGTGACAGTGAAAAAATCTCAAACTTTGTAAAAAAACATCTGGGAGAACAAATCTAATTCAAATCACTGCTGTAGACCTCTCGCACGTTTTAATCTGACTTGTATAATCGACTCACTTAAGGTGCTGTAAGCGGAATGGTTCTTTTAGCTAACTTCCTGTCAGTTACTGCAGTTAGCAGTCCCCTCGCTCGTCCCTACGTCACCACATTAATGCACTGCGGTCTTCAAGCAGCGAGTTATCTAGCATCATCTCAGATCCATAAGTGTGATAAAACATGATAAAAAACCATCAAAACAGACATTGGGAAGGATTTTTACCTGCTCCGCCATTGTAGGTGCATAAACATTCACCCATCTGTTGCTCTGGCAGTGCACCGGCAGTGAGACCATGGAGTGAGACGATGTCAGTTTGTAGCGTTCTCTCTTGTGATTGGATAAAAATTTCAGGATCCTCCAATAAGTTTATTTGCCGATTACATGCAGAGCAGCTGACTAAGAGATCGGCTTTATGAAACGCGCACATTATGTAAGTGATCACTCTATGAATAAAGAGCGATTTAACATAAGATAAATAAACCGCTTACTTCACCTTCAAGTTGACTGATGCTAAAAGTACTGGCAGTGGCACTTTTTTTTTACTTGAAGCCTCCTATCCATAATAGCCCTGTTATAAATCACCGGTCAAGCCATCTGTCATCAGATAAAAAGACTACCACTCTGAATTCCAATCCTCCTGTGAGAATGAGTCATCTGTCCTGGCTTCATGCCTTTGTCACGAAGCCAAAATCTATCTTATTCTCTGAATGTATTGTAACAGATTGCCACATCAAAGTCTTTACATGAGCCTCTGTTTGAAACGCACAACATTCTGTTCGTGTATTCCAGGTGCAACGCCTCGGTTTCCTCTGAGTCGACCAACCATCTTGTTGGATGAGATGTGCTTTTTCAAAGGCTCAGTGCATCTCCTCCGGTTTGTTTCAAGTCCATCTGGAACAAATGTCCCAGTGCCAAGGGAAGGAGGGAGGTGTGGTGGGGATGGTAGGGTAGGGAGGGGGTTAGAGCAGAAGTTGAATATTGATTAGACCAATCTGAAGTATTCGCCATCTTTGAGCTGTTGACACCAAAGGCCCACACAACATGAAGTGAACGAGTTGCCCACTGAATCCACTTAACAACTTAAGTTGACATCTTGAGTGCCCTTACAGACTTGCATTACCGTTGCCGCTGACCCCAGGTGTGATTCATTCCAAGATCCTACAGAACTTGTGAACAGGACCAATGGTGTTGTGGTTAGATCTTGTGTAAGGTGTCAAATGGGATAGAGTTTGGTAATGTTTGGGAAAATAAAAGACAGAAGGATACGAAAATGATGATAAAGAATATTGTTGTCTCCCTGTTGTGTGTGAGCTGAGAAGAACATCGAAGTCTAAGGGAAACTAATGGTACCTGCATGTCATACTAGAACGTAATGTGCTATTATAGAAGAATATCTCTCAATGCGCTGCACAAAGCAAACATTCTTATTTAATGTTGCATGACGTCCCTCTACACACTAACTGCCATTCTTCTTCATCTGCTCTGAATGGCAGGGATCCATTATCTGAGCAATTATTTAAATTCCCAGGAGACATTCACCACTAAAGGAGAAATCCTCCGATGTAGTGCTGTCAAATACTGTTATTTTCTTTTTCTGAGATATTGCGACATAAAACCTCTTGCCAATCATTCTATTTTACCGTGCATTGCAGTTTTACCTCAGTCAGTTGCCAGGTTTGGTTTGGAGTGAAACAGTATGCTGCTTAACAGTGTTAAGGAGGTGCTTGACCATTAAGTGGGGGGGCTAAGAAAACAGTTTAGTATTATTATTTGATGAGGAAGTTCTCGTGTTTTGCTTTTTTTTTGTTTTTCAATACAGGCAAATGCTAAAACCATATGAACAAAGCATATTCAATATACACAAAGTTAGATTGCCAAATAATATTTAAGAAATAATATTATTGTTTTGAGTGTTTATACAACATATTGATAGCTGTTTATTGCATTTCAGTATGGAACTATTATTCCCCTATATTCTTAATGACACTTGAAGGGGGCTGAACCGTCACAGCATTTCTGGTAAGAGTAAAGCAAAAGGTCTTTCTTCTCCTTCTCTGAACTTGTGATGGTAAATGGACCTTACAGTATGTACCGTGAGTGTTGTAGATGTGACCGTATGAAATGACACTAGTTATTCTCTTAAGTACAGCTCCTTTCCCCCAGAACGCTACAACTGATGATGCAATATCAAATAATCAGTGCAGTTTCGCTGATAATAGCACACCTGGTGTGGAAGCTTTGTTTGCATGGTGACACAATGCTTTTCTCTTCTGGGACTGACTGGCCTTCCCACAATTCCACTGCTGTAGCCTTGCTTTAGTTAGCTGCTGCATTAAAGGCAGCTGTGCACCATTTCCCACTTGATTTTATTTGCCGATTTAATGTGTTTTTAATTCGGGTGCTTAATTGAGTTCACAAATCAACAAAAAGGAACAACTGAAAATTACTTTGAGCCCTTTACAGCTTTAAACTGCTGTACTCCATATTTTTCTATCATCAACAACGGATCAAATGAATACAGTCATGTTAAATGTGTTATTATGATGAATGCACGGATACTTACCACCCTGTAGTGAGGGTCTGAGCAGCCTTTACAGCCCATTGTGCTGGTTTTATGGCCCCACAACTGTACTGTTCTGGCTCGGTCTCAAGGCTCTCATCAACCTGCTAGTGCTGCCTGCCCAGCATCAAGCTGGAGTAGACAGACAGAGGTATAGCGACTTGCTGGTGAACTATGTGGAGCATTTAGCAGCTAAAGAGCTAAAACCGTGTTCCCCCGGGGAGTTGGTGGGGATCGGAGAAGAGCTGAAAGGAGAATGAATATTGGGATTCTGTTCACCAGATGGCCCTGTACAGAACTCCAAATGCGTGTTTAATGTTGTCCATATTCTGCTGAATGTGTTAATGGGCAACATTTCCCTCCAATAGAGTGTTTACGGGTTGAATAAAGCCAAACATCAGTGATGTAACTAAGTGGTCGGTTTAATCGGGCCTGGGGGCTGCAATCTAAACATGAAAGATATTGGTGCTAAGTGATTAATTGTTAAAGGTCACCTATTATGCAGTCTATTTGTCTCCACCTTTCTAAAATACCTGTTTTCTTGAGCCACACCCCCTCATTACCAACCTAGCGGAGCACTACCTCCATCTGTGATAAGCAAATCTACCTGGCAGTCATTCAAACCGGCAGTTAGATTCAGGGCCAATCAGAGCAGAATGGGCTTTTTGGAAGGTGGGGCTTAAAGAGACAGGCTCTAAAATGGAGCGTTTTTCAGACTGAGGCTGAAAAGAGGAGATTCAACAATAGCACTGTCAAAAATATAAAGGTGTTGTGGACACTACGCCAAACCACAATTTTGAAGCTGAAAAAGAGCATAATATTTGACCTTTAAAGAAAATGATAGCGTCACACAAAAATAATCCCTCTTAATGATCACTTCTGCCCCAACTAAAATGTGTGGTGGTGTGTGTATCTGCATAGCCCCCCCACCCCACCACACACACACACACACTCACTGTAAGTAAGGCTTACAGTGCAGGAGGTCGTTGGTAGTCCTGACAGGCTACGGCTGAAAATGTCAAGTTTGTTATAAAGCTGTCATTCAGAGTCAGTAATGAGGAAGATGATATTGTTCAGATCTGAGCAGTGGAACAGGTGATACTAGTCTCATAGAGGAAGGGGTAAGGGGGGTGGTCAACTTAATGATTATTCTACTCTGTGTCACACGTCCTTCCGCTGACAGATAGCAACTGCCATTATGAAACTGTGTCCCTCCCAGCCAATTACTACTTCGGCCTGATTGACTATTGTTGGACATAATAATGGGGACGTCTCGCCTGGCTTGCCAAGCGGTAATTGTTGAGCTCCAAAGTGGACACTGGATCATTCTGAATTGCTGTTTGGAAAAGCGACGTGAGACAAATTGTCCTCGTTGGTTTTTGTTTCTTCTCAAAATAGCGATAATGCATTGCCGTCCACGTCTGGCTGCCGTGTTGTTTGGCTGACTTGACTTGGATTTTGTGAAAACGCACCTATTTGGAGATTATATGTATCAGTGCAACAGAAGCCAAATGTTTCCCATCTTTGTAACTTATCGTGGGGTGATATAAACCTCGATTTGAGCTTTCCTAGAGAAGGTAAAGATGGCATAGCAAAATAGAAAAAAAGCAAATAAAACTAAATATCTCTGCGTCCTTGTCCCCTATAGGATGAACCAGGCTCCCACCACTGGCTTTGAGGAGGATGTGGGCGGCAGAACAACACATCACGTCATGTATCCAGAAAGTGCCATAGACCTGGACAACACCACCAGTCTGGTGCTGATCCCATTCAAGACTCTGGACCTGCAGTGGATCGTTAGCGCTCTGACCACGGGTACCATTAAACAGTGAGTGTACTAGCTTTAAGGGCGGCAGTGGCGAAGTGGGTAGGGAGATCGCCTCTGGAGTGCAGGGTCGGAGGTTCGATCCCCCGTCTCCCCGCCACATGTCGAAGTGTCCCTGAGCAAGACACTGAACCCCAAATTGCTCCCGATGGTTCAGAGAGCACCTTGCATGGCAGCTACTGCCATCGGTGTATGAGTGTGTGTGAATGGGTGAATGTGGTAAGATATGTAAAGCGCTTTGGGGCTGAGAAAATCGTCTAGAAAGCGCTATATAAGTCAAGTCCATTTACCATTTATCGAATGAATAAGAATTATTATTTGTATTCCATCTAAATTAATTATTGGACTCGCATTCACCAAGGTGGCCAGAGTAG
Source organism: Ammodytes marinus (assembly GCF_949987685.1). Lineage (NCBI taxonomy): Eukaryota > Metazoa > Chordata > Actinopteri > Uranoscopiformes > Ammodytidae > Ammodytes > Ammodytes marinus. Next base: position 23,948,948 of record NC_137221.1, read on the forward strand.
CGGCTTTAAGTGCACACTGATGCTGCACTGTGTCTGCTGAATGTATAAATACATACACTGTTTGCTAACACTTTAGCCACATCATCTCACTGCAGTGATTATGGGTCAATGTTGTAACCAAAACAAGCTAGAAAAATCACAGACAACAACTTTGCAAGTTCAGGAGGAAAGGTGTTGATATGTTTCTTTCCTCCATCTCTGAAGCTCCCTCTAAAAAGTCACCTATTCACCTTTCAGAAAACCTGTGTTCAAAAATGTGATTTCCCCCTCATATGTCATAAGGGAAGAAGCCACGCCCCCTCATTACCAACCTCACTTCGTGTGATCCACCTGTGATTAGCACCACTTCAGTTACACCTGAAACTGGCAGTTTGATTCAAACTAGCAGTTGGATTCATGGCCAATCAAAGCAGACTGGGCTTTTTGGAAGGCGGCTTAAAGATACAGGATCTAAAACTGAGCATTGCAGGAATCACACGGTGAAAAATATAAAGGTTTTTTCGGACATTACATCATGAAAACAGTTACTAGTAGCAACCCAAATTACCATTTTGAACCTGAAAATGAATGGATATGCTCTCTGTAAGTTAATATATATATATATATATATATATATATATATATATATATATATATATATATATATATATATATATATATATATATATATATATATATATATATATATATATATATATATATATATATATATATATCATTTAGACTCTTCCACTACACAACCATATACAGTATGAGTATTTAAACCAATTTGTCCCCGAGGTCGAACGGGCGTGAATGTTTTATGATGCTTCATGCATGTGTTGCACCCCTGGCTATATTTCCACTTTTCCAAACACCAGATTGTCATAACAACCTGACTGGCTTAGCGTTCCTATTAGTCAGACCGCCATAACAAGGACACTCACTCAGTTTTAATCTTAGGGTAATTTCACCTTCAGCTGCTATCATTCTTAATGAGCATGTGATCATTAGCTTGATTACTGGACATCCCGATAAAATAAAAATAAAAAAAATAATTAAGCTGATGCCAATTATGGCCACTGCCAATAACTGGAACACGCCAACATGTTAGATGGTGGGAGGATGGGTAAATCCAAACAAATGTTTCCAATGTTCAGATGTCTCCCAAACTGTGCCAAAGCAATCATTCTGCATCATTAAAATTCACTTTTCTGGCAGCATAGTCCCCGCATTAACCCGACAGCTATTACATCTTTACTGGCTGTCGTGAATTATCTTGTTACATTTGTCTTGTCTTGTTAAATAGAATTAGGCCCTATGAAAGGACAGAACAGTGTGAAGACTGACACAGGAGCGACTGTGTTTGGTCCACATTCACACTACTGACATTGAAAAGTAACAAGGCTTATTGGTGTAGTGTATGATAGAAAGCAGCAGATGCATGATGGGACAATTTTATGTTAATGCACTGCAAAAAGGTAGTAAGACCGGTTGGAGTGTTGTACACCACACATTTCCAGACAGCATTAGTGCACTCTATGTAATTTATACAGTTTGAATTTTTAATGAGAGTGATTGCTATGGAGGCAAACGCCTTATAGACCTCACTTTAATTGGAAACACCTGTCTGGGTTGTAGGCTGTCGTATGATCATTGCTTTCTACTTGGCTCATTAGTATGCTTTCAACCATAGATAGTAAATAATATGGATGTAGCATCCGGGCTGACCTCAGTTATTCACACGGCATCCAATAATCCTGGTTTGTGCACGTCGCCATTTTGTGAGATTTTTACTCCGTCTCACGCTGACGTATACCTCCGAGGCAAAGTGAGGGACATCGGGCGGAGAGCTGTCACTCAAGAGATCGCGCCAATACATTTTAACCTCCGATAAAATAAAAACTAGCGTGGTCCAAAACAATTCACCCCCCTCAGTGTTGTCATGGAGATAGTACCTAAACATACAGACTAAAATGATTTTGTGGCCCAGGCTGTAAATAGGTTTAATAAGACTTTGAAAACGGCTAACAAGTGAGTCAAAGAGAAACTGCTCGGTCTTGGCACCACCCCCCAGTGGCACTTACTCTTTACTACAGTTGTGGTCACTTCCTTATTGGATGCTGGTAAAAATCGCTGAGGTTGGGGCTTGCTTTCAACCCTTTAAATTTTCTAACCAAATCTGGACCAGGTGTGTGCTAGCATTTACATTGACTTTAAATGTACACTTTGTCAACATACTTGCATATGAGAAGGTGAGCCGTGCACAAAATGCCTCACTCACTGTGTCGTTTTGACTTTACAAACCACTCTTCCATGCAAAATATGCAAAATGGAGGAAAAAGTGACCACAAGCGTATGTTACTGGGATGACTTCCAAAACCGCCCCATGTTATTTAAAACCGCATTCCCTCACACAGTCGTCATTATGAAAGCCACAGGGCATTTATTTCTAGTTAAATGAGATTAGATATATCCATGCACTCGATTGTAGAAGTGTGTGCCGCTAAAACAGCCTTTTTCGGAAATTTTCTGACGGTTAAAAACCAGTTTTTAAGCTCTTGGTATTTTCTTGTGTTGCAGTACATACATACCTGTTTCGCCCAGGATAAAGGCAAACAAAGACAAGGTGAGTTCTACAAACATTTGTAATTAGTATAGTTGCTTCAGGTTTGGATGAAAAAGTTAGGAATGAAAGAGTTACTCAGAAGAAACTCAAAATGTCAAGTTTCAATGTGCCTACATTTGAGTTTACAGATTATTTTTTGTTGATATAATTTACTATTCCTATGTAATAATGTCACTTCAAGTTTTGAGTTCTACATACTACAGACTTCCAGTAAAAGTTGTGGCCACATATTATTTATTGTTCAGAATGTTTTGCGGAGAGTTTTAACACTGCTCAATGTTTGAATCAACATTTTGACCAACTCGGTTTGGTTTGTGTATGACCAGAGAATTAGTTGGCACAACTATTTGAAATTCTTAGTATTAAGAACTCAATTTTGTATACATCTGAAAGACACATTTTCATTACGTATATCAAGTTATCTCAACAAAACATAATAAGTTGTTTCAAATGTAGGCAGTTGTGCATAAAACTTAAAGGAATACTTCACCCATACGGAACCAGCGTTCTATCATTATAAAATAACTATTATAATATAATGAATGAGGTTTTTCTTCCCTCAGTCTTCCCTTAGTCTTCCCTTGGCCCAGCTGTCCTGTTAATCCTAACCCTTACTGTGATGTCACAAGAAGGAAACTGTAGGGTTAGACAGTGAGACCATAAAACACTCTTTCTGCCTTTTCTCAGGCTAAGATGATCCGATTTCAATTTTGTTTGCACATTTATACTAAATAGGATCTCTGAGTTCAATACACCTTCATATTCCAACCGGTGAAGTAGGCCTTTAAGAGTTTTAGTTGGACTCTAAACTCAAAAAATCTAGAGAAGACAGCAGTTTTGACTTTTCCTAACTTTTTCATGTTTTTTTTTGTGTACTGAATACTTTTTCTCCCTGATGTTTCTTTTTCAACACCGATTTTTGGCCTTGACTGTAAAATGATGTGAGAATGATTCACAATACAGCAATGAATATTTTTCTCTTTTCCTCTACTTAATTACTAAGTTAATTCCATTTATGTCTTTTGCAGGTGTTGATTTACAGTCCAACATTTTTCAAGTACGTGTATGAGTCTTGGCTTGAGGGTCACGGACGATATCCTTCCACGGGTTTTCTCAGCCTACTGCTCGCTGTCCACATATGTGATGAGGTAAATGGAACTACTGCATTCAATACACACATGACTTCGACCAGTAAAAGCTAGTGAAGTGGACGACTCACAGAGCAATAAGCAGTGTTGGGGAGTAGTGACCTCCATCTTATTAAACTAGTAGTTTAAATACATTTTGCAGGAGCTTGCTGGTGATTCAACTACATTCATAGCTGCATAGTAATTCAAGTAGTTAAAACTTGTATGCCATTTTTTAATGTACATAAACTACAAAATGCATACATTTTTGGGCCATAAAAGGAAAGGAAAAAAATGTTTGCCTTTCTAACCGAACCCCTATTGACAACCTCTGTCCCCTTTTTCCCCCATCCAGATTTTAATGTTTTTTGATTGAATTTTTTATTGATAACATTTTTTTATTCACCATTTTGTTTGTTGTTTGACCTGTGAAAAACAAATTGGCACTGTTTAGTTTCTGCAACAAACTCGGTAACAATGTTTTGTTGACACGTGACTTTTATTAATTTCATTTTGTCGTTTCATATCATTCACACTTTTACAAAGTGGTTTAAACTCATTTTTCTAAGTAGCTTTAGTTAGCCAAACTAGATTACCCCCTAGCCTAGCATAGCTTCGCTAGAGCTCTTCTCTTTAAACCATTCTTCCTGTGTGAATGGTCAATGGTAGTTTGCGGAGCTATTCTATCAAAGTAGCTTCCTCAACACTTAGTACTGAGTAAAGCTCCTTCATGAAGGTGGAAGATGGAGGAGGTTTTGAACTGTGCTCTTGTTCTTCTCTGGCTCCAGGTCAGTGTGTTTGGTTTCGGTGCGGACCAGTACGGGAACTGGCACCACTACTGGGAGGAGAACCATCTGGCTGGAGCGTTCAGACACACGGGAGTCCACGACGGAGACTACGAATACAACATCACCCTGCTGCTGGCCGACAAACACAAAATACAAATGTTCAAAGGGAGATGATACTGCCACTTGCCCACTGGGACAACCATCTAATGAACATCAGCAGCATTCTATTGTTTATTTTGACTTGGCCTTGGCGCTGGATTGAAATAATGTTTTTGTCATTGTTTCAAAATACTTTGTCCCACGAACCCTTAACCGTCTTTCTGTTGGTCTATGGAGTGGAAGACGTGTCTCCTTTTTCAAAGAGCTTTACTCTGAACAATCAGCAACAAGAGAAGGGACACTGCAACTCCTTTCAGAATCCGTCATCCCAACTCAACATCGTCAGGGAGTGAGCTGGGTAGGGACATGCCAAGGAAACATGTCCCGAACACACAGATGGCCCTTCACTATTATACAGTATGAGTGCACTCTTTTATCTTCTTGTTTTTATAATGTGGCTAGTATATCTTCCCGGTTTTGACAGCATTAGCCAGACAATGTGAACTGATCACTCTTCTGATGGACAGACATTGCTGTATAGGTTGAGGTTTATCATTGTCATTCATGCAGTTAGGGCTTCCCAAATGTAACCCCTTAATGCCTAAAAAGGTGTTTACTGTAAGCATATTGAGGATGAAAAACTAAAAAGGCATTCTAATTAGTTTTGCAGTAAAACTCTCCTTTGACTAAAATAAATATCCACCATATGACAGCAGAGGTGTCGGTTATGAGAGAGAATCAGCTCTCATTCCAGTCACACTCACCCATTCTGACCAAATTGTCTTAAACTACCTGCACTATTGAGCTACTTGCATCTCACTTGTCTGATTGCAGTTCTTAAATACAGTTTTGAAAAGGCCAAAGCGACACTTTCGCAATCAGCCCCAAAGGAATACTGTATTTCACCATAATGTGACATTTGTAGATAACCCACTGGGGCCAGGAAATGCTTCCCCCCCCCCTCCCCCAACAACAACATGCAGACAGGATTGACCTCATGCCCAACATAGTCAGTTCTCTAAAACTATTCAAATTTGCCATATTTGATCTATTCATTGGTTTTATTTATTACGATTGTCAAAAATCATACAGAATGTTACATTAACAGCATTTGAGTACTTTACACCAGCATGTAAGCATTGTCATTGGAAGCATGCGGTCCAACTACAGCTTCACAGAGCAGCGTGTAGCTGTGCCAAAGGGCAGCGTCACAACTGTTCACCAAATCTTGGATTACAGGTTATTTAAGTACTAGTCTACAAAGTGAGGCATTAAAAAAAAAACATTGTATCTTAGGGGGTTGATTTTTGGAACATCTATTGGCCCCAAAAGGGAGACCTGCAGCCAGGTGTGGATTAAGAGTGAAGCCGCCTGGGAGATTTTTCCTCATTTTTGTCTGTGCTGTAACATGACAGGAACTGTTTTAAAATTCCTTCGGTGTGACACGAACGCCGGATTGTTTATCAAGTTGTAGGCGTTTTGTCATGTATCAAAGGGAATCTTCACACACATTACAGCCTATACAGATGGTGCCTTATCATCGGAAATCAATGATGTACTGTTCATTTTTGATATACATTTGTGACGTACATGAAACCTAGGTGTTAAGTGCCTTTTAACGGTGTGGTTTTTAAGAGGTCATTTCACCGGATAAATGTGTATCTGTATTGTAATTATTTATCACAACGACAGAATTTGTACAATTTATGTTATCGCTGTGCATAGGGTTGTCAATTTATAAAGAATCATATGCATGATACACACAGTATAACCATCTTGAGCGTTTGCAAGTCAAAATGTTTTTTTGTATATGCAGCAGAATGCAATGGTATGGGCTATGTAAGGTAGGTTTGCAGAGAGCTTTGGGTCTGCAGGTTTTGAAGAAACACAGGCTTGAATTGATCAGCTGTGTGAATACTGAATGCTTTGTGACACACAGAAGACCTTATCCTTATGTCATTTTCACCAATGAAGCCCTCATCTTGAAAAGTGTATGTCTTATATGATGTGTTATATTCATGAGGTGGTGAGTTCAAGGGAAAAGACTATGATTTTGCTCCGTGTGCCTTGAGTTATGATGGAGTCATGATTTGAACTGTTTCCCTCTTTCCATGGGATAGCAGGCTGAAAACAAAAGAAGAAGAAACCACAACGTCAGTTCAAATCGTGTACGACAGTGGTGCACTGTTGTTCTGAAGGGGACAGTGTCACCCAGTGGACAAGAACGTGTATCAGCATTACTGTCATCATAAGACGGACATGGTGATGACTTAGTATGAACTGTATTCACTGTTTAGTGTTCATACATGATTATACAAAGTTTCATTAGTGATTGGGTTGTTCATTTGAGTGCCCTTCTATGTGTGCTTAAATGGTTGGATCCAACATCTGACTTTAACTAACAGTTATAATAAAAACATGTCTGAATGCCAGCAGGTTCCTGGGTTTATTTCTAATATACAAGAAACCACTTCTATTTTCCCACCAAGATGCCCTCAGACTTTACCTGCCTATACATCTCATTCTCTCCCTGTGTTTCAAATTGCATACCCTTTTCTTTTTACTATCCTACACACTGCAGCTTTATGTCGTTTGAATGCAGTAGGCATACAATTTAGACATACTTTTACTTAAAGATTTCTTCACAATGTTGCGCCTTGAACTGACCTTTTGCTTATACTGTATGCCCGTTGCATCAAGCCCTGTGTTCCAATACCCATACCTCCCTGCTAATTATCATGGTAAAAAAAAAAGATTTAGGAGGTCCTAATACATGTGTTCAGATGGAGTATTCTAAAAAAATATGTTCTACTACATCGGTCATGATTTTTAGTGTGGACATCAGCATGCTTTTTTGGTGATTTAACCCACAATCCACTGTTACAAATCGACTGAGCCTCAGAGTGAAAACTACTAGAAATGTGACAGATATATAACAAAGAGCCGTGAGGTACTGATGATGAATGAAATAAGTAAAAGTATTTCCCAATTGTATGCCTACTGCATGCAAACTACATACTTTCTATGATCAGCCGAAGTATGTAGTATGCTGTAGTAAAAAGAAAGAGTATGCGATTTGGAACACAGGGATTGTTGTTTTCACTCGGGGGCTCAGTCGATGTGATGTAACTCACGCTGTGAAGAGGATTGTGGGACAGAATATTAAAAAAAATATATATATACATATTCTGGTTGGCACACTGGAAATTGAGACCGGATGTACAATAGTAGGTCATCTATTTTCAGCATTCTGCATTTGATATAATGAATTGGGACATTAAAAAAAACTTTTTCTGTCATATTAAATAGCAGGGAAGTATGGGTATTGGAATGCAGCCCAAATCTCTCACTACAAATAGCGGCCAGCTTAACCCCTGTCACATCATCTAACTTGCTGCTTTAGTTTGCCTTATTTGTCCCGATGTGAGAAGAAGATGTCCTGTCAACGTACATGAGCTATGCACTGCTTGTGGAACACTAACGCTGGGTTTATTCTTGTTCAGCTAGACAGCTTTTACCATCTTCATCATTTGTTTAGGGGAATCCAGCATACAGATTAAAGCACAGGGTTGCCTTATCAAAATCATTGATACTGTCTTAATGGGTGTGTGCTGTATTGTAATCATTATCATAAATACTATTAGGTTTGTCATCAACCCAATTTATGTTATTGTTATGGCTACGGTGCAACTTTGAAAATAATTCATATGCATGATATACACACAGTATTTGTTTAATTAAAAAAAAACATGAAAGCAGCCCCTTTAGAATCAGACAGATATACTGTTTAAATCCGTCGGGTACTTTTCCATGCTCTGAAAAAAGTTTGGGGTTTGTGTTAGAGATATGTCTGGTGAAAGACTAGTATTACCGTATTCAGTTATTCATGAGTGAGCTCAAACAATTCAGCAAGACACAATTTGGGTCCTTTTTTTTTTGCCAACATGTGTGAAAAGGACAGGGTGGTTAATGAGTTATGAATAATCCATTTTGCAACTTTATGCAAATATACAAAAAGTATGGAAGTTAAAAGGGTCATAATGATTGCAAGTTGGGTGTAGGGTAAATAACCTCGCTAGACAAAGGACACTTTAGATCATTATAAATCAAATGTCCTATATTTGAAGCAAAATAAATACATTACATTGCAGTGGTTAAGAAAGACAGCTTCTAAAATATCTTGTTCCTCATGGCAACAGCTCTGAAAGTGTTTATGTCTCTTGTCCATCTGCCTATCTCTATCTGTCATTTTAACCATTTCTCTTTCAAAAGGATGAAATCAGAAATACAGGCATTTCTAGCGTTTAATCAGTGAAGGGGGGTGTTCAATTGAGTGCCCCCTTTAATCCACCATCAAAAACGGTGTATTCCCGGCTTCCATACCCCCGCTTAGCTGAAATACATTCAAATGAATGGGGGATTTTTAAATTTCAATGTGTAAATGGGATACCAAAAATAAAAACCCAAGCCACAGGAGAATTGGCTCCATAAGTGTTACTGTTCATTATGAGAGCGGCTCAGATAGCTCACAGCTTGACTTCACACTGCAGCTGTTTTCTGGCTGCTGTTGGGAGAAGATTGTTCATTTTGGCAAATTATAATTAGTGTGGTTGTTGAGTCAGAATTAAAAAAAAAACACATTATACTTTCCATTCTTTTTAATCCAATGTTTTAATCTCTTGTGTATGGACATCATCCACACACTGAACAAACAATGATATGAACAGTTATTATAAGATATAGGATGCATTAAAAGGTTGTGGACGCCCACTCACTTGTGTTCACATTGTATTTATAGCTCAGCCTTTATGCACGGCACATGTTGCATCAATATTTCAAAACGTTCAATTTGGCTCTATTGCTTATCCATGTATAAGCTCAAAAATAATGGCGTGTCAAGATAATTCAATATGCTATACAGTGCACTCCGATCAACAGCATGCTGAACGCGTAGCCATGACATTTATGATTTTAAATTGATGAGTTGCATGAGTCTTTCAATTCACTTTGTATTCCCACTCTATTTAAAGATACTCGGGGCCACACTAATCAAACATACACCACATATAACCAAACATGTATAGTTTATGAGATACGTATAAGATGCTTGGGAACTACATTGCCTTTTAACTATAGTTTGAAGTTATGCATTGCATTACAGCCTGTACATGTATAGGGTCTGATTTGGTCTCAAACCATGTCACTGATTAAATATAAAATGCAAACAATATTACCGTTGTATGCAAGGGAGTAGGTTTGATTTGGACATTGGTGGGGTCCGTGGGATATGAAAGTGCTTCCTAAAGTTGATAGGTTTTTTTTTGTATTCGCAATGATAATTGAAAAAAAAATCAATAAATCGGTTTATTAACATGTTTATAATGCATATCTGTAATATCAAAAGAGAATATGCATTCTGTAATGTTATAGGTTAAAGCAACTAATGAACGAAAATGAGTCAACTTAGAAGAGTTTTCAACTTTACTCTGGTGCAACTGAATCTCATGACTAACATATTAATCATTATTGAACCTCACCTGTGAATTTCCAGCCTCTCTTCCATCTCCTCCAGCCTCTCCTTCTCTAGCCTCTCCTTCATCTTCTACAGCATCTCCTCCTCTGTCTCCTTCTCTATCATCTCCTCCTCTGTCTCCTTCTCTATCCTCTCCTCCTCTATCTCCTCCAGTCTCTCCTCCTCTATCTCCTCCAGTCTCTCCTCCTCCAGTCTCTCCTCCTCTATCTCCTCCAGTCTCTCCTCCTCCAGTCTCTCCTCCTCTATCTCCTCCAGTCTCTCCACTGTCTGTCACCTGACAGAAGTATGTTGATGCATGACATATGAACAGATATATTCGGGTACATACATGGGTAGACAAAATGTTCACACAATTATTATGTTTTATTCCCCCAAACTATATGTATAAAATCACATGAGCATCTGCAATGTGCTTGTTGTTACTGTAAATGAGAGGGAAACCTTGAAGGAAAATAAAGGTTATTAAATTTAATTAATGTTTATTTATCCCAAACATTTTTTTTAAACCATTGCTCCCTTTCCACACAAATAAAACATGAAAATAATGGTAGGCCTATACCTTAAAATGCGGATCTCTTTGGCATTATAGCCTATGCTGACTAATAATCAATATCAGTATTGTTATGGCTCTAAAATATATAGGCCTAACCTTTTAATTAACTTACACGTTGACTTCTAAAGAAGTCTCTTATGTCCAGTTTTCGTTTCTTCGACATCCTACACACACACACACACACACACACACACACACACACACACACACACACACACACACACACACACACACACACACACACACACACACACACACACAGCGCACGCACAAGCATAAAACACACACAAATATAAGTGTTACTGCAAATGACATCACTGATATTAAAATCCGTCTCGCTGACGTGACCGAAGGCAGAACTTACACTCGCAGATGCAGATATTAGCTATGCACTGAGGCGTCCTGTTGCTCCTCCTGTCTGGGACTAGCAAGTTGCCGGTAGCTTTTTTTTTTTTAACAAGCAGATGGAGTGACAGCGGGGACGGCCAATCAGGTTGAATATAGGTTTGCGGGAAACCGCTACAGCCAATCAAAGCGCGATAGTTGTTTAGAGGCGGGACTTCTAGCAGAGACTGATTTTTAACCCTTTGTGTACTATAATTATTGCCTAAACAATACGGACAGCGGGTGTATTATTGGTAGGGACTACACAGTAGAGGCTGGATTTTGGTAGGGTCGGGACCCTACCGTCCCTATATAATCCTACGCCCTTGGTTGTATGGAAACATTATCAATCATTCGCTAGGTCGGAGGAACAGAAGGCTGGGGGAATGTGGTGCTTGGAAGTCCATTGAACATGCATCCTTCATACTGTACAGTGCATTCAGAAAGTATTCCGACCCCTATACTTGTTTCACATTGTGTTAGGGTGCAGTCAGTCATTAATTAAAAGGTGGAGTCAGCGATATATGCTTTTGGATAAAATCTCTTTTTGTCAAAATCAGTGAATATCTCCTTAGGATCAGATACCTGTCCGCATCGGCGTCGGCAGACCCTTTTCACCGGGGCACGTGCCCCGTTGTGGATCTGCGGTGCCTGGGTATGCCTGGGGCACTGATTTTTTAATTAATTAATTTATTTATACCTTTAATTTTTTTTTATTTAAGTCTGACTCATCTGGCAATCTACAGAATGCATGCTTGCATTTTTTTTTCTTAAAATAGGCCTATATGCATGGTGCCCCCCTCATTGGCCGGCCGCTGCAATGAAATGTACGTGACGAATGCACACACTGAGGAGAGAATCATTCTCCTTGATATCGACTTTTTGAACCTGTCCAGCACAGCGTCATGCGACCATTCACTCCGGCCGGCGTGAAGTGAAGTAAACAGTAACGGCCTCCACACACATCCTGCGTCTACCTCTGGAGCGCGTCGCGTTACCTTACTGCTGCCTCTCTCGGACTTTTCTCGGACACACATCGTCTCAGCAGCTGCTGCTGCTGCAGCAGCGCTGCTTCTAAAAGCCCTATCTTTCTACATAGAGTTTTCATAGATAATTCCCATTAAAAATGAAGTTATTTCATGTCATCTATGATGCATATGATTTATATTGAGTCTGGACAGTAATCCGTTCGCCCCATTGCCATTTAAAAAAATGTTTTTTGCCATATTTTCGCTTGTTGGAAGTTTTATTTTGAAGGGGACACACCAGGAAATGGTGAAACTACAGCGAAAGCTGCCAGTATGAAGTCAATATGACTCTCAGCAGAGTATTTCAAAAATCACTTTACTGATTTATACGGGAGAGAGAGAGGGGGGTGTGGTCGGGGAAGAAGAAGGCCGTAGACACAGATAGAGCAACGGAAAACTGTTGCGCTCATCATGATCTTTTTTATTTCTTCACTATATTGGATCTCTATATGTGTCATTTATCCAAAAATGAAATGCCAGAACTAATTGAAAATTAGGTTTTAAATCCCTCGGATTTTGATTGCACAATTAAATCGTGAAATAAAGGGATTATTCGCGTATACGACTGAGGGATGTTTTATTTTGAAATAAACACACCGGGTAAACGTGTAACTTGAATGCTGCTGGTATGACTGTCAGCAGAGTATTTCTCTATCAGTTAAAGCACAGAGACGCGAGAGAGACGCGCTGCTCTCAGAAAAAAATAGGCGAGCCTCCTGAGGTGAAGGGGAGCGGCGCTGCAGACGTGCCTCCGACGCGCCTCAGCAGTGCGTCTGAGGTTGGATGTGTGCTCGCTCTACCTTGATTTCTGTGACAAAAAGTCAGACGCAGACGCGAGGTAGACGCGCAGTAGAGGTAGGATGTGTGTGGGGCGCGTTACATTTTTATCCTCTGGAAGCATAGAATGTCTAACAGCTGCAGTTGTGAAAGGACATTCAGCGTACTGAGACGCCTTCACACTTGGTTGAGGAGCACAATGGGGCAAGATAGGCTTCATCATCTTGCCATCATGTCGGTTGAGCGAGGAGAACTCTCCAAATTAAGCCAGTCACAATTGATCGACAGCTTCGCAAAAATGAAGCAGAGGCGCTACCGTTTACTGTTAAAAAAATGAACAGCTCCCCTATCTTTCTGGCTATGATATACACACCTCATAGGATCATCACCATCACACCATCATAGGATGGTCTGAAATAGAAATGATAAACACAGACATGTATGTATGTAGAGGTGTTTTTTTGTTTTTCCTTTTACAGTTGCACATTTCAAGTTTTCAGTTTTCAAGTTCATGTTTGCTGACAGATATTTAATGAAGGTACGCTTTATGATAATAAATAAGTGCTATAAAATATTTGCTCGCGTGCTTGCATTAATTATCTGTGCCCATGCTTTTTTTAAATAAATAATTGCCCAAAATTTTCTTAGCTCGCGCGCTTCGCACGCTCGCATTTTTTTTTGGTGCCCTATTGTGCCCCTGTATGGTATTGGGTGAGCTGACGCCCCTGCCTGTCCGTACTGTGTGTAGCTTAAAAAAATATCTAGTGTTAATACACAGCCCAGGCTCTGTAAACTGGTATGTAGACAGTATACAAAGTTGCACACCGTGGCTAGCAACATGCCTGTTTAAATTAAGACTGGATTTTAGCCTATATGATAGGCCTATGAAATAAATAAATAAAGTCTTCTGTATGCAAAATTGCCCCTTTCAGGGTGCTACATCATTATATATTGCAATATTATTATCGATGCATTATGGTGGGAATTGTTTGTTAGTTTCATTATTAACAATACATCATGTTTTGTAAGTCTATGTCAGGAAGGACTGAAATGCAGAGATCAGAGTGGAGGCAGGAAGCAACAACTTTAGTAGGGGACAGGCAGCTCATAAAGTCTGTTCCAAAGTCCAAACCAGATATCAGTTCTGGAAAGGTAAAAAGTCACGAGACAAAATCCAAGTTAACTAGCAGCTAAAGACCAAAAGCAGGCCAAGCAGAAGATACCATGATGAGACAGATAAGAAGCCTTTATTCTGACATTGTATTCAAAATAAAACGACATGGGAGTGCCCCCTGAAGCAGTGCTTTTTACATCACACTAAACACAAACAACACAAGGTTGGATTGATATGCAAAATATTAAGCAAATTATAGGCGAAATAAAATAAGAAATTATGATTAATAGATATATGTACTAAATTGACCTAATGGCGTATATGATTCTATATCATTTTGAATAATATAATTGCTTTTGAAATGATTTACGGTAATAAACGGAGACATCACTGCTGCTCGACGCCTGAGTGAGTGTGTTCCCCTTTAACACGTGCCAGCTGATGACGCCACCCGCTGTTCAACAAACGCCACAACAAGGAAGTGCACTTCAAGACGTTTGCACGGGACGACTTTTTAGCCCCAATGTTTACCTCTGTAGTACACGTAAGTAATGCTCCAAACAGCGGTTAGTCCTTCGTTAAAGTGTATCGGGTGAATATTTTTTCTATTTTCGTCGCGTGATATAGGCCTACTATCTATGGCTCACACACACACAGCTCCAGTGTCCAAACATGGCAACATGTAGCTAGTGCTTTCACTTTCTCGTTGGAAAGAAATGACAAAGCAGATACGAACTTCAGATAGGCTAAACTGGGCAGGAATAAGATTAAACGCTAACGTTACAACACACAGCGCTAACGTAACTGTTGTGTGTAAAACATATTCTTAAAATGTTTCTGGTAGCAAATAAACCAGCATAAATTCTGCTATTTGAATGCAGGCCGAGCTTCCTGTTAGGTAGCTTATCAACATGTTTGAGTAGTGGTGGGTGTAGGCCATGGACACTCTTTACAAACTCTACGTATAGCCTACACAAATTAATCTTGAAATAAGCTTTAAACTCGAATGCTGTTGTTTATTTCAAAGTGTAGGCTACTTGAGAAACGTGCTGCTGTGAAATATTCTCATGAGTAAAAGTATAAAAAACGTTGTGTTGAAACAAAAGATAACTAAAAAAGTTGAGGGATTGGCCACAATTCTACAGTTTGAAGTCAATGACATGTTTAACTGTATCTGAATCGGCGTTAGTTTGACTTGAATCAACTTTTATTTTTAAATTCAATGCTTAACACTTGTTGACGTGTGTGTGGACAGCCCAGCATACTATAGATAGTATATAACAGGTTGCACTTCTCTGTGCAACATCTAGTAGTAGGCTATTTAATCACTGAAATCATGTTATTGAGAAAAAAAAAAGATGCATGTAGGCCTACAGGACTGAGCTGCAGCAACAGAGAGGCAACTAAACAGTGTTATTTTCTGTGAGTGGGCAACATGCACATCATTAAAAAAAAAAGTCAGTAAATATCAGCGTTATCAGTCATATTTATCAAAATATTATCCTACGGTCATAGATTTGATTTGAGTGCAATGTTTTACTACAATAAAATCCTCATCAATTTCCAATATGTACAATCTAAGGTATCAAATATTCTGACGCGGTGTGTGCGTTTGTTATACATTTAAGTGGCATTCATGGCAACATTAGACACTCCCAACAATGACATCTCAACGTGAACATTTGACACTCAGTTGTCTATGTTGAGCTGCAATATCATACACTATGGATAAATTCTTCTTTTTGATCAAATGGTTTGGTCCCTAAAATATCAGAATATTGAACCACCACAGTTCCCCAGGGCCTAGGTTAAACACAGTTCAGCTGCCCAGCTCCTCTCATCTTGACCAATGCTGATATTTAACACATTTAAAGGAGAACGTGTCATTTTCAAAAACTCTTTCCAGCTACATTTTTGGGGAATTCTACTTGGAGAGGCGATCGATGATGATGATGATACAGAATTCTTGCCAAGTCCTTAGTGCTTTCAGCCTTATCCATTAGGCCCAGGCAGGCCCCCCCCCCCAGGAGAGCAGAAAGTGCACTTCTGCTAAACTAGAGCCAGGAAGCTGTAAAAGAATGACAACGCGAACCATTCAATCTGGCGTAGTGTAACCAGTGTGTGTATTGTATTGTCCCTCAGGATGCCTGTTGAAAGCCCGGAGGACAGGACTGTGGAGGTGCTGGCGCTGCCTGCAGGAGTGGACGAGGAGCTGCTGTTCCTCTACTTTGAGAACAAGAGGCGCTCTGGAGGAGGCCCGCTGGTCTCTGTGGACAAGAAGGGAGACCATGCCATACTGCTGTTTGAAGAGGCAGAAGGCAAGTGGAAACCTAGAAGCACTACTACATTTGTCAACGTTTGTTTTTTTTAAGCCTTTGACATTAGCTGCATTGGCACTATAGCATGTGTTTTATCCCCCCCCCAAAAAACATGAAGTCACATTAATTGCAAAAGCATATCATTGGCATCACTGTCATAGTCTGCTCTGCACTAAGATGGAATGTGTACAGTATCCTGTTTAAGTCACAACTTCATACAGACACTTTAGTTTGTGAAACAGCAAGTGGAATTTAGAATTGAGTTCATACATGTTCTCTCTACAATGACCCAGACCCCCCTTTTCAGTTTAAACTTTTGAACATCACCCCTTCCTTCCCCCCCAGAAGCACTAAAGCAAAAGCAAAGCAGCACTGTACTAAACAGAAAATGCTCATTTAAAGGTCACATATTATGCTAATGTTAAGGTTAAAAATTGTAATTTGGGGTTTTACTACAAACTGTTTTCATGGTGTAGGACCCATATTAATGTTTAAAAAAAGTTTCCCTTTTTATTATAATGTTGCATTCCAGTCATTAACAAATTGTATCTGAATCCCCAACTCTTTTACTTCTACCATCATTTGGACAGTTGCTGCCCAGG
Organism: Ammodytes marinus; assembly: GCF_949987685.1. Taxonomy (NCBI): domain Eukaryota; kingdom Metazoa; phylum Chordata; class Actinopteri; order Uranoscopiformes; family Ammodytidae; genus Ammodytes; species Ammodytes marinus. The sequence goes on from NC_137221.1 coordinate 23,965,879, forward strand.
TGCTGTCTAAGGGCCACCATGTTCTGCATAACGTGGAGCTGAGTGTGAGGAGGCCGGCCTCAAAGGACCGCTGCAGGCTGCTGCTGATGGGGACCAACCCTGGCACCAGCACTGAGATGATAGAGCTCTATGTGGAGAACATGATGGGGCTCAACGTGCCCGACTACAGCCTGCAGCCCTCACCGGAGAGACAGCTGGTCCTCATTCACCTCAGCCAACCGCTCTCCAAAGGTCTGTCCAAATCTCCTTTTTTTCAGATCATAACAATCTTTTTGGAGGGTTTCCATATATCCAAAATTTTACTTTTCCTTCATGACATCTTTTATTTTAAATGTTTTGAAACCATTCTGGTACAGTATGCAAAATCCTCTATTGCATAAATGAAAAAATAACAAAGTAGCTTTATAATTGTAAATGACGTCCCTTGATAAACAACATTCATCCAACCTGTTCTTGAAAGCGTTTACAGCATCTTCTGGAAGTTTGTTTTTACAACACAAATTATGAAGATATTTTTTTTTTCTTTTTCATAATTTTTTCATGATATTTGTTAATGTTTTTTTTTTTCATTTGTTCTGTAGATTTCTCAAGCATCAGTGCTAAAATCTCCACGAGGAAACTGGACGGAGCTGCGGTAACTCTGGAGCAAATTGAGGAAACTGACTCCATCTTGGTGCAGAACCTGCACCCTGGCACCACTCAGGATGTGCTCACCTCGTACTTTGAGAACAAGGGAGGTGGTGATCGGAAGGTCAAGGAGGTCACAATGCTTTCAGAGGGCACGGCCAAGGTGTCATTTGTCAGTTATGAATGTAAGTTTTGGAATATACAACCTTTTTAAAAGTGCCCTGTGTAAAAGGAATTGGCGCTCTACAGAACAGGCTTGGTTTCGAAATGGAATATAATATTTATAAGTATGTTTTGATTAGACTCTAAACTAAATAAAGGTATTTTTATTACCTTTTTAGAATAAGCGTTTTATATCTACATATGACTAGGAACCATGTTTCTACAGTAGCACAGAACAGACCAACTTAACAGCCTTACACGTTTTTTTATTATTTATATATAGGCTAGTGGGTGTCCTGGCGAAATGCGCCTGTTGGAAGATCAAGAAGAAGTACTATAGAATAAATAAATACATATTAATACATCTTCACCTCATCACTTGATACTGTGGGAAGATTTGAGGCAGTGGTGGATGATGCTATCTTGAGTAACAGGCTTCTTGTCCTCGATGGCCACCGTATAACTTCTGTAAATTCTCCAAACAGGAGTGGTTAACAAGGGAGCGTTGCAATCTAGAACTTTCACCACTAGCTGCCGCCAAAATACACCTTAACTACACACTGCACCTTTAAAACTCTGATTAAGTCTCTTCTTTGTTTTCCTTTAATCAACCCAAATACATGTCTTCCTTACGTCAGCTGTGGGCCCTGTGCTGGCTCAGACACACAAACTGGAGGATGCTGATCTGGCAGTGACGCCTTACTTTGACTTTCTTCAACCGACACAAAGTCCACCATTACAAGACACGGCCAGTGGAGGCCAGGCTACCACTGAAAGTAACTCAGAGGATCAAAGTGACATTCATATGCAGACAGGTCCTCCCGCGGCGGAGGCAGACAGCCAGCCCTCCCCTCTAACGGCCTCGGAGCCTCTTGCAGTGGACGCAGTGGTACAGCCCGCCCACACAGTCATGGAGGATGAAATGGAGGAGGAAGGCTATGCACTGTATAGCCACATTGCTGTCGCTAACCCGGTCAAACTGGCTTTGTTTCAACTCAGCACCTTGAAACAGGACACCGAGAAGACCTACCCAAATTGCACTATCGCCATCAAAGACGACGGCGTGCACGTCACGGGAGCTGACAGACAAACATCGGAGCAGGTTAAACACGTCATCGCTGACTTTTTTGGCAAAATGTTTGAGACTCATTTGACCCTGGAGCCGGACCAGGCTCAGTTCTTGGAGAGAGCAGATGTGAAGGAGCGGCTGCTGCACACCATGACTCAGACCGGGTCTCCCTCTATGTACACCGTATCGGACTGTGATGTCGTGGTCACCTCCGTGTCTCACAACTGGGCTAACCAGGCCTGTAGCTTTTTGAAAACCCAGCTGTGTCACTTCAGCATACCGATGGACAACGAGTACGAGTGCATGTTCTACTGCAGAGAATGGTCGGAGTTCCTGCAGGCTCTGGGCTTCACCTCCGTCAAGGTGCCGGAGCGAGGCGGGGACATCCACGTGTTGACCCTGAAAGGGATGGAGAGTGAGAAGCAGGCCGCCATCTTGACGTTTCTCACCACGCCCATTGAAAGGGAGACGGTCATCTCCATGGAGCCAGGCCAGCTGACATACATCCAGAACCATTGTCATCAACTGTTGGCAGACATGGCCCAAGTGTCCATCTTTCCACTCGAAGCAGAGGACGTTTGTGGGTTAAAGGTATGTGGTGCAGTGTAAATGTCATTGGCAAAGAAGAGTATTAGAGCCACAGAAGAGAAAGAAGTTGGAAAGATGTTACATTTTAAATTCTTTGATCCATAACTGATAAGCAAAACGTCGTGACAACACAAACGATGCATCTTTGCTTTCGTCATAAGCCAGATGTGGGCTACAACCGAATTTTTGCCGAAACCAGACGTCCTCTTAGCTCGACTAGTAACATTACTCTCTGTGAGCAGTTGGCTGTGAGACGAGAGCGCTGTATTAGCGCAACACCGAAGCAAAAAATATTCAATGTATACAGTGCAGTGCAGTAATAAGTGGAGCTGAGATGACGTCAGGTTTTGGTAAGAATTAGGTTGTAGCAAAGTTTGTGATTTTTAATAATGCTTTTCTTATGAGTTATTGACCCCGAAATTCAAATCTGTAAACATCTTTCCACCTGTAAGACAGTCTCTAACTGTCGAGTTTAATCTCAACATTATATTTTGTCTTTTTCCTCGATATTGTATTTCGACTCTACTTTGGAAATGTTGTCTTTATTTTCTAAGTGAACAATAATTCAAAAAACATCCTCCTCCCATTTTCTTTCTCCCATCTCCTGTGGCCCTAACTCTCCGTACAATGGTGATTGAATGTTTTTTTGTTTTAACTTGTGTGTTCTTTAATTTCACATCTTTAAAGGAATACTTCACCCATACGGAACAGACGTTCTATCATTATAAAATCACTATTATAATATAATGAATGAGGTTTTTCTTCCCTCAGTCTTCCCTTGGCCCAGCTGTCCTGTTAATCCTAGCCCTTACTGTGATGTCGCAGTAAGGAAAATGTAGGGTTAGACAGTGAGACCATAAAACACTCTTTCTGCCTTTTCTCAGGCTAGGATGAACCAATTTAATTTTTTTTTTGCACATTTATACTAAATAGGATCTCAGAATTCAACACACATTCATATTCCCACCGGCGAAGTAGGTCTTTAATGATTTTGTGTACATGCCCCCATTAGATCCAGGGCCTGGCTATCGCTTGTCAAATGGCTGAGGAGGTGTTGCAAGGCGTGGTGTCCTCCATCTGCACCAGAACCATCACGGTCAACGCTCCCGGAGTGACGCGCTTCTTCTGTGATACGGAGTGTGTGAGCATCCTCAAGCAGATGGAGACTAAGTTCTCTGTCTACATCAGCACCAAGCACGTGCCATGGGAATACCTAGCACACCAGGTAAAAGCTAAAGTCCTGCTTATCTTCTTAGCTCCTCTGTGTCTCTACAGCTACAATAGTCAAATCTCTCAATTGGCCAGTTATACCAGTCGTCCTCCGTTTTGATGAGCCGTCAGCCTTGAAGCCTTGTACAGTCTAGCCCCCGAGGCCAGCAGGTTAACCAGCAGTGAAACGCTGATGTTGGCTGTGTTTCTGAACAATTCTTGCCTCCTAGATTGTTTAAGCTTCTCTGTACTTGTTTTCTATCTTAGCTTGCTTTCACACCTATAGTTCAGTAGATTTTTTGTTGACTTTTTCATTTAGTTGGATTTGCTTGAAGTGAAATGTGTGTAAAGCAGACCGAATGTCACACCGTCTAAAAGGCTGCAGGTCTATAGGACAGAATAGATGTTATTTATCATAGTTATTGTTTCCCTTTGCCTACCTTCCTACAAAAGTTAAAAATACATCATTAAACTTATGAAAAGCAGTCAGCCATTACGAAATGACATATTCTCAATTGGTTTGTGTGCTGTATTATGCAAAACCACTGATATTTGTAAATGTAATTTTTTTTATATATACTAACAGTTTAGTTTAGCATCGACAGTTTAGCAACATTTTAGCATCGAGTCAGAACCTTCTAATCAATACAAACAAAAAGACATTTTTGGTTTCCCTGTTGCAAAAACATTCAGTGTTCACAGACGCATTGTATTTATCATTTCAGGACATTTTCCAAACCGCATGGACGATGTTGTCCGAGAGAAACTTCCCGAGAGAGACTTTAGATGGTTCTCCCCAGGAATTAAAATCTGATCCAATGCAAACGGATGACAATGGAGCTGCAGACACAGGTACTATCTAAAGTCTATCAACCTCAATACATTTCTCACATGTCTAGTGCATTCTCCAACAACCCGCTCTCTCTATTTGTAGGCCTTTTAGCCGAGGCAAAGAGAATCGTCTCGGCGATCGACGAAAGTGACCAGGATTCCGACCAACTTGATGACATGGATAACTTGGACCTGTACACGGCGGACGAACCAACCGGCCTGACAGACCAGGGCTGTGATGTCTTAGTTGCAGACTCTTCCCAGCCCTCAGATGAAGGGGGCGCTACAAGTGTGACACACATGCAGAACGATGGAGCCGTGGGCCTTTCTAGTGAGCTCGAAGAAGACGCCCAGCTGTCTCTAGCCATCCAGTACTCAATGGAAACGAGCCATTGGTCACTGGAGGATGAGGAGGAACAGCTGCAAAAAGCTTTGGAGCTGTCCAAGTCAATGATCCAACATGAGTCGTCTTCCACTGGTACTGTCACGAGCCCTACGGTGGGCAAGGGCGCCAAAGTGTCCATACAAGACGCCATCAAAGCAGCCAACACCTTACAGCTGGTAGTGTTTGCGGGCTATAGCTGTGACCTGATACGAGTGGACATAGCCTTCGGTAAGAAGGTCACCCAGAGACAAGTGGAGGAGAAGTTGGAGCACAGATGTTTGAGGAACTTGTCTGAGTACGACAAAAGGTGTCTTGAGCTGGTCAAAAGGAAGCACGGCGTGGAGATTCAGATCCAGGGCAGCATCATCACTGTCTCCGGCTTCAAGGACTTTGTGAACGGGGCGATATGCGACGTCAAGCTAATGTTGGAGAAAATGCCCAACACCGTAGCCGACCGCGAGATCCTCAGAACTATCAAATGGTCGCATCACGACCCGCTCTCTAAAGACGTGACGCCTTATTGCCCCGACGCCACCGTTTTCCTCGAGAATATCTGGAGACTGAAGCTGACGTCGATCGATATCTTGCTAGACAATCAGCTCCACGTCGTAAACTTTGAGAAGATGCAAGAGCTCAATAAAGCTACTAGGAAATCTGTGAAAATCTCCAGGAAGTTGATCGCTTTAGAGGACTTGAATGAGGATGTACCAGGTAAGGGGCCACTTTATTTTGTTGTAGGGCGTTTTTTTGTTATCAACTGAGCGATGCTTCTGTGTGTGGAGCCCAGAAAAACTCATTAAATGTGATTAAAAGATGATCAGACGAGTCAAAAATATAGCTGAATACAAAACTAAATATGGCAAACTAAGACTTCATTTTCAAATGTGATGTCTCTTTTCTTTATCAAAGCGCCAAAATATAAAAGCTTATCTTGGACTCTGCTGTTTAATCGTTGACATTTCGTGGTCACAATGTACATTTAAATGTGCAGCAAAGTTCTGTTATCTAGCTAGCTTGCTAAAAAGCTTTAGCTTCTTTTTCTAGGGATACATTGATGCTACGGTAGGCTGCAATTATTAAAGATGATGATAAGGAAAAGTAAAAAAATGTATATTTGTGTTTGTACCTCATATAACTTATTCAAATATTATTTATTGATGCACACAGATATTTTCGACCTGTCTGATAATCTTTTAGGGCCATCTGCAAGATCAAGGGCCTTATACCTATGTTGATGAATGATATACATCGTAAAAATAACCTAATCGTATCTCTTCTCAACTCAATCCTTTGTCAACAGAAGAGGAATACTCTCTGCTGTCCAACATGCCCGAAGTCACCAGAGTTGATGAGGAGTCTGATGAATTTCAGAACGTGGTGAAGAATTTCTACGAGACGATACAGGAATACCACAGCAAGATCCGTATCATAAAGGTAAAAAAGAACCCAACTGCATATTGTGCATCGTATTAGTGGGGTGTCTTTGATATCACTCAAAAAAAAAATCTTCCCCAGGTGGAGAAGCTCATGAATCGACTGCTGTACAATCAGTACAAGTTGAAGAAGGCCAGCGTCATCCAGCGCGCCACGTATCCCGAAATCGAGCGCACCCTCTACCACGGCACAAGTGACACGGTGGTCAAAGAGATCTGCGTCCACGGATTCAACCGAAGCTTCTGTGGAAAGAACGGTATGTTGTTGTTGTTGCCTTGTCTGGCCCAGTTAAAAGGGGGAGTCCGGGATTCTGGAGAACGCTTCTCGTCAAAATCCCTTTGTGTCAATATCTGTGAATATCTCCGCACGATCAGCTACCTGTCTGTACTGTGTTTGTGCGCAAAAAAAATGGTGTTAATACACAGCATAGACTGTGTAAACTGGTATGTAAACAAAGGATATGTGAGACAAAGGGGCCCAAATTGGCTAGCAACATGCTTGTTTGCAGAGCATAGGCTGTGTATTAACACTGAGGTCACTGATTTTGACCAAAAAAAAACATTGACAACAAGCATACTCCAGAATCGCTGACTCAACCTTTCAACATCTCTTAAGCCGTGTTTCCACCGCAGGAACCAGGCTCTAAACTGTAGTTCCCGGAACTTTTCTTACCCCAGAAACAGATCCTCCTCAGGGGGTAGGACTTTGCAAAGGTTCAGGAACCTTTGAGGTTGAATAAAAAGCGTACAGCAATAGCACAACATGAGCGTCCTCCGTAATCGGCCTGATATGCCCGAACTCCCCGGGACTTCAGACCCCCGGTGGTAAACACACACACAGCCATCGTGGCCCAGGAACTAAAAGGTTTGTGGTCGAGGAGTTCCTTGAAACTCAAAGTTCCCTGTAGTTTAGGTGGAAACGCGGCAGCTTATGGTTTCACTTTTATATGACATCTTGGTTTCTCTCTCCACACACAGCCACCGTCTACGGTCAGGGCGTGTATTTCGCCGTCAACTCTTCGCTGTCTGTCCAGGAGCAGTATTCTCCGTCCAACGCAGACGGACACAAGTTTGTGTTTGTGTCTCGGGTGCTGACGGGAGACTACACCAAAGGCTGCCACTCCATGAAGACGGCCCCGCTCAAGGACAGCGGAGACACTCCCCTCAGATACGACAGCGTGACGGACGACATCACCAAGCCCACCATGTTTGTCATCTTCAATGACACGCAAGCTTTTCCCGAATATCTCATCACGTGCCAGAGAATCCACCGATGAGAGACACGGATCGCCCCCCCCCCCCCAGAAGATAACCATACAATGTCTGGAAATGGACGGCTTTTGTTTGAATATTTCTGCCTTATTTTTTGTTTTTTTTAAGTGAAATTTGATTTATAAAGGGCTGATGTGGAATGGTGTACAGAGGCTATTTTGACTTCCATGATCTCAATTTCTTTTGACTAAACTAGAGGGAGTAGAGTTCCTTATCAAACAGTCAAGTCTGAACAGGAGAACCTCAAACAACTGAACCCAAAAAGCTCATTTGAATTAGGTACCTGTAAACATGCCCTTTCAGCACAATACACCTCTTTAATAGGTGTGTGCAGTGCAGTTTAGAAGTGTAATTATTTAGTGTGCCGACAGTTTTCAATACAGTGCAGTCTTAACTGTTATTACCAAAATGACAGAACGTCTGATTTGACCGGAAAATATAGCCTCAGTTGTATCTATGTATTTGCTTTTTGGGTTCAGTTATTACAGCTCTTTTTCCTCTGACCATATGAGAATGGTAAACTGAATAACTCATAAATGTGGTTTCGTAGGATGTTCCCAGAAGTAGCACAACGAAGAAAGAAAGCACTTAACGAAAAGAAGGACATATAGGCAACCCAAATTATCGTTTAATTTAATAATTATGATTTTCAAAGTTTTTAATTTAAGTTAATTCTAAGCCTGTACATCGATCATATCTGCTGTCTTCCAAGGAATTTGTTATTTTAATAAAAACAAAAAAAAACTTGTGAGTTGAACCTTGTGTGCGAAACATGATGGCTCCTGATCAGTCATCTGCCAGCTGCTCTGACTCTTGAGTGAGGTGAACACAGGCTGCAGAGTGTGTGGGCATTGAATGGCAGTTCTCTTTGGATTTCCCTTTACGGCAAGGGTCTCCAACCTTTTTTCAACTGAGAGCTACTTAGAAAAAATTATAGTGGCCAAGAGCTACTTGCATCGCTTAGGCCTATATTTATTTACATCGCACACACCAACTGAATTAAGCTTTCTGTTTGTACACGTGTGAAATTGCATACCTAATGCTTATAAAAAATGATTTCCCATCAAAGGTCCAAGAAAACATCACTACTTTGCACTTCTTTTGGGCCACATTTACATCACTGAAAATGTACATCAATGTCTATACTACACTTCTAATTGTGACGCAAATCAGTGTACCCCCCAGGACATATCTGAGTCAAGGTGGTCACTGTCCAGGTGAACATTTTGGGGGTATTTGGCTCAAAGATGCCAATACGCATTAAAGAAATAAACAACTTTTTAATGAATACAACAGACAGCTGACCTTACAGTTGTGGAATTTTGTTTGCTATGTGCATGTACAAATGTTGTAAAAACATGCAGACAGTACAAAATACAATTAAAGAAAACTTCTACTGTTCTGGTGCATTATGCAGACACTAAAGACATATAATGGACCATACACATAACATTTGTATGCACATCAAAGTGCAAATTCAACTTTTTGGATGTTGGGCTGTTACCGTTGATGGATTTTAAACTTAAAAAAAAAAAAATCAATAGTTGGTCAACCTATCAGGCGAGCTACTTGAAACCCGCCCCTCGCGAGCTACTGGTTGGAGACCCCTGCTCCAAGAATTTGCATTATTTAGGGGGGAAAAAAATATCATTATTATTATTTGTAAGAAAATAAAGCTTCTCAAAGAAAATTTGATCCGGGGCTTAGTCTTTCATGCTCTGGGTTGTTCTTTCGAGAAATGTCTTGGTTACTGTGTAGAATATTTGCACAGGTAGACTGTGGGTTCAAATGATTGCATACAGAAGGCCACAAAAACCGAATAAGTGACATGCATTATATCACAGACTTATAATTCAAATATTAAAGATGCACTATGCAATTTAAGGGGAGGGGAATTCAGAAACAGTTGAGACGTTATGTGAAATGTGAATAAAACAGAATGTGATCATTTCCTAATCCTTTTCGAGATGTATTCAATATATAACAGTACAAATGTTCAAATGTAGAACATGGACTGATGGGTAAAAAAAATCTGTTTTTGGTTTTCCAACATTTTCTAGATAACTGCTGTTTGGAATCACTTTAGCCAATACATATACTGTGATACCTGCAATGGATTCAGTATTTTAAGGCCAGGACACACCAGCCCGATAATCGCCGTCGTCAAAAAAAAAGACGAATCTGTTTGGTGTGTGCCGTGACGTCGGCCGACGTAGAGGTCGTCGGGCTTGTTTTGAGCCTGTCGGCCGCCGATTGAACAGGTTCAATCGGCGGCCGACCGTCTTTCATTTGGAGCAATTTGATTGGTGGAGGGCTAGCGAATCAGTGAAGCCCGGAAGTGAGGCGGGTAGCACAAACAGCTAACAACAGCTAGCCATCGTTTTAATGTGTTTGTTCGTTTCGTTTTGAGAGTACTCACATGCATCAACCCTTGTTGACTGCTCGACACCATGCTCGACACTCTCTGCTAAAAATTGTGCTCTTATGGTCCATAAATATAAATACGTATTTCTATCTATGTTTATGCTCTAGAGAGATGTCCAATCATTTCCGGCTTCCGTATTTTTTCGGGCCACAATACAGATTAGCGCCGCCTGCTGTTGTGGAGACATTACGTCCCGCGAGCGTACGGAAAATAAACAGTCGTCTCGGTGTGTTCTTTAGCAGCGACGGGAAGCTGGAGCTTTCCTGAAACGGCCGACTCCATTTTTTTTGACGACGGCGATTATCGGGCTGGTGTGTCCTGGCCTTAAGAAGCTTCATGTTGTGAACCCGTGAAGGGTCTCAAATAACACTGGGTCATGTTAAACATTGTACATTTTAGAAAGCAAGTTTATCTATATAGAACATTTCATACACTAATGCAATTCAAAGTGATTTACACTAGAGCTGCAACGATTAATCGACGAATCGATTATTAATCGATTACTAAAATAATCGCCAACTATTTTGATAATCGATTAATCGTTTTGAGTAAATTTTAATAAAAAAATTCCAAATTCTCTGATTTCAGCTTCTCAAATGTGAATATTTTCTAGTTTCTTTAATCTTCTTATGACAGTAAACTGAAATATCTGTTTGTTTTGGACATAACGATACATTTGAGGACGTCAACATGGGCTTTGAAAAATATATCAACATTTTTCACCATTTTCTGACGTTTTACGGACCAAAACACTAATCGATTAATCGAGAAAATAATCGACAGATTAATCGATTATCAAAATAATCGTTAGTTGCAGCCCTAATTTACACAGAAAGCATATAACAGAGCAAAACAAAAAGACAAAGAGCAGTAAAATGCATGAATAGAATAATACATAAAATACAGTAAAATAAAGTTCATTAAAATGATACATAAATAAAATACAATAAAGTGTACATACACAAAAAAAAACATGGCCTGGGGCAGAGCACAGGGGTGACTGGCTGGACAGGGAACTGGAGTGGGGCAGAATGGAGGGGTTTCAGGCGGCCGACCTGGGGGGTAAGCAGGGACACGGTAGGGAGCTTCAGGCGGACGGCCTGGACGGTGAGGGCTCAGTCCCTCTGGAGGCCTGCAGCGACGAAGACGAGGAACCCCTTCTGGAGGACAGCAAGGGCGGAACCACTCAGGAGGCCGGTGGCGACGAAGATGAAGGCGAGGGAACCCTTCTGGAGGCCGGCGGCGAGGGCGACATCCCCCTTCTGGAGGCCGGCGGCGAGGGCGACCTCCCCCTTCTGGAGGCCGGCGGCGAGGGCGACCTCCCCCTTCTGGAGGCCGGCGAGGCAGAGGGCGGTCCCCCTCGAGCAGGGATAGGGGGCTGGGCCCCTCGGGCGTTAACAGGGAGCTGGGCCCCTCGGGCGTTAACAGGGAGCTGGGCCCCTCGGGCGGCAACAGGGAGCTGGGCCCCTCGGGCGGCAACAGGGAGCTGGGCCCCTCGGGCGGCAACAGGGGGCTGGGCCCCTCGGGCGGCAACAGGGGGCTGGGCCCTTCGGGAGGCAACACGGAGCTGGGCCCCTCGGACAGGAACGGAGGAGGAGGCCCCTCGGACAGGAACGGAGAAGGAGGCCCCTCGGGCAGGCGAAGAAGACGGAACAGAGGAGGAGGCCCCTCGGACAGGAACGGAGGAGGAGGCCCCTCGGACAGGAACGGAGGAGGAGGCCCCTCGGGCAGGCGAAGAAGACGGAGCAGAGGAGGAGGCCCCTCGGACAGGAACGGAGGAGGAGGCCCCTCGGACAGGAACGGAGGAGGAGGCCCCTCGGGCAGGCGAAGAAGACGGAACAGAGGAGGAGGCCCCTCGGACCGGAACAGAGGAGGAGGCCCCTCGGACAGGAACAGAGGACGATCCCCCTCGGGCAGGAGCGGAGGGCGGACCCCTTCAGGAAGGCGAAGGAAGCAGGCCTGACTGCTACCATGCTGGGGCTGGTAGTTAGCCTGCTGGGGTTGGTAGCTAGCAGGCTGGTTGCAGGGACCCGGGGCCTGAAGCTTGTTACTGGAAGCCAGAGCCTGGGCCTTGTTACTGGAAGCCAGGGCCTGGGGCCTGTTACTGGAAGCCAGGGCCTGGGGCTTGTTGCTGGAAGCCGGGGCCTGGGGCTTGCTGCTGGAAGCCGGGGCCTGGGGCTTGCTGCTGGAGACCGGGGCCTGGGGCTTGCTGCTGGAGGCCGGGGGCTGGTGCTTGTTGCTGGAGGCCGAGGGCAACTCGGGAGCTGGAGAGCATCCGCAGAATGGATGGCAATCCAAACTTACCACCCCCACTCTGATAGTCCTTAAAGCCGGAGACGGCTGGTAGCTGGGACTCGGGGGCTGAGGCTTGAAGCTGAACACCGGAGGCAGTGGCTGGAGGCTGGAGCGTGGAGGCTTAGGACGGTTGCAAAAATCTGGTGGCAGTGGCGTGTAGCTCTCAGGCCAAAAAACTGTGGGGTTGAGAAGCTCGACTGCCCACTCGGGTAAGGCGCCCTCCAACTCGGGCTTAGCAGCGACAGCCTTGTAAATACCCGCCAACACATACCCCTGCTCCCTCCTACTGGGAATGTTCCCCCAGCCGTCCATGGCACTGATAATAAAAGATAGCATGTCCTCCAGCTCATGGCAAAAAAGAGCGTCTGCTGGGTCCAATCTGGGTGCGAGCATTCTGTTACGATGAGGCAGGCAGGCAGGCAGGAAAACAGGACCCAAATGCAAGACGTAAAACTAAAAGATATTTATTGTCCAAAAACTTAACAAAAAAGGCCAACAGGCGAACATCCAGGAGAAACAGGAAAACATAGAACAAGCACGGGACAGACTCACCAACAGGAAACAATGCTCGCACAGGGAACAAAGAAACACTGGGGGTTATATACACACACAAGACAGGGTAGACAACGAGAGACAGGTGAAACACATTAGGGGCGGGAACAGCAATCAAACAGGAGGGAAACTTGACAGGACATGGGGAGGAACAAGACAGACATACCAAAATAAAACAGGAAACATGACAGGCATAATCCAATATTCAGCACAAAAGTTATTTTTTTGAATTCATGCTGAAACAAAGTTGTACCAAAAAAAAAAAAAAAACTATGTAGGAAGGTACTGCCCAGGCCCTTAATTATATGTTAACACTTGTAGGCATATTATTATAGAAAGTAATGCAGATAAACAATAATATATGGACAAAGTGAATAACAGTTTTGTCTTGAATCCCTTTGTAACATGGTGTATATAATACACTAAAGTATTCAAAGTCACACAGTCAAATCCTCTGTGATGGTCTTGTGGTTTTGAGACCGGGGCCGTCTTCTAGTTCTGGGGGGTTTAGGAGCAGGTGGGTGCAGAGGTGTGTTCAGTCGCTCACTGTAGCGGTGGAGCTGGTTGGTCCTGCCCTAACATCGGAAACAACTTGTGAATATTTTATAAGATATCATCAGCATAGAACATGTCATTTTATCTTCAGCTCATCACAACTTCACGTCACTTCTTTAGTCTTAATAAAGGGGCTTACTCACTGTTTAGACTGACACACCACATTCCCTCCATCATGGAAAGTCTGGATGTACGGCGGGCCTGAGCGCTGCTGGTTACAGCCGTCTGTATCTTTAGCAAAGTGAGACACTCAACAGAGAGAGAAAGATAGAGAATCCCAGAGTTAGTGATAAGAAGAAGAACCAAAGACTCTTTTGATAATGTTATGAATGATTTTCAAACCTAGCTTAAAGTCCTACTCACCTCAGGAAATAAAAAGGAGAAATCACAGAAGAAAAGAGTGATTCATCTTCAACATATATGTGATCAATGTGAAAAGGGTGCTCTCCTAATTATCACTAGGCCCAGTGCCCCAACATTAACAGTGTTACTTGAATAATAACGAGGACAATGATACATCTTTATTTCAGTTTTACATGCAAAAATGAAAACAATACAATACAAGCACATACAAAGCAAAATGCATAAAACAAAAAATAAGTAAAACCGGTAAAAACTCATTTAAGAAAATAAAAACAAAAACAAAGCATAATGCTCAAACTATAGCAAAAGTAAAATAATAAAAGCACATTAAAAGCATTTTGCCAAAAATATAGCAAAAGTAAAAACAATAAAACAACATTAAAAGCATATAGGAATGTTTAAGAAATAACAAACATAAAATATGATAAAATGTACATAATAATACATAATTAATTTAACTTGTCGTGCATAAAATGAAAACAATACAATACAAGCACATACAAAGAATAATGCATAAAAGAAAAAATCACCCTCCTCCTCCCAGTCTGCCTCCTCTTCTAACTCTGATGACATGGACTCGTAGCCGGAGTCTTCGCTGGGCCAGTCGGAAAACTCACCCTCCGAGTCTGACCCGGTGTCACTGTTCTCCAACAGCTCTTCATCATCAGAGAACGGTCCGAGGTCTTCTCCCTCCTCTTCCTCCTCCTCTTCCTCCTCCTCCTCATCTAAAATGTCCTCCTGAAAAACATATACAACCTGCACCTCCTCTCCATCAGAGCCGGAGATCCTGATCAGCTCACGGAAGCCTGCAGCGCCGGGATGCTCCACCTCGTAGAAGACATCTGAGGGGAAAAGTGAACGCACAAGGAAAACGTTAGACTACTAGTACTTCTTATTCTATTTATTTTCATTGTGACTAAATACAACAATATACAGAGTTAAGAAAATCAAAATGTATTAGTAATATATGAGGAAAGTGTGTGTGAACTTTTTCAACACAAGCCACACATGCAGACATGAAGTCAAGTAGAAATGCATTAAACAGCGCACACACACACACACACACACACACACACACACACGCACACACGCACACACACACACACAGCTCTCCTGTGGATCCTGATTCAAATCTTAACAAACACTCTAATACATGGTTACAGTAGAGAACCAGACATGCACCGTCACCAGTCATCTCTTTGTAAGAACAATGACGATTTTCACTCATTCTAACCTGAACCACGAAACAATATAATATGGGTTCCATGTGTCTGCCCATAAGCACAGACACAATCACACACCAGACCAAGCAGGCCACGTCACACACCAGCTGAACAGCACATATTGATAGAAACTGTGCTTTTCATCTGCAAGCTCCACACAGAGGCATTACAACAGGTGGAAATGTAACCACATGTCAAAGGTCTGATTGTATCACAGATGTCTGGCTATTTTCAAGATATCTTTATCTAATATATTATTTCTCCATTTAGGGGGGCCCCCTAAAAAAAAAAAATAATAAATACATTTTTTTTTTTAGTTTGTGTGTTTGATATTAACATCATATTATGCAAATGTGAGTTATCATACAAAAAAGGAATCAAATGTTTTGGTCTAGATAATTAATAGCCTAAAAATGTAATCAGTTCATCTGGGAGGTAATCCGAAATTATCTGATCATGTCACTTTCACATCCATGCACAGTGTGTATTGAGTTTATTTAAAAACAATTGGAAATGGGGCTGCCCTCAGTTGCCCATGCCTATTTCAGCCTCGTCTGTGGAAAAAAAGATACAGTAGCTGGACAACAGAGTTCTTCTGCTTCGTTCCTCTCACTGCATTTAAATGCATTCATTATATTACAGAGAAATATGTCCCGTAAAAGAAAAAGTGCTCCAAGCCCAACCCAGAGGACCCTCCATAATATTTTATTTTATATTAATATTTTTATGGAAAATCCATGTGTCCTTCTTCAATAGCTTCTAATTCATCTGACCCAGTGTCTCCAATTTATTTGTTCACACACAATTCCTCAGATTTAGCCTCTTAATTTTCCTCTCAAAGTGCACCAGATTCATGCATTTCACTTTAAAAAGGTTAAAAAAAATCTCCCGGGGGAGCATACCCTCCTAGGAGGGTCTGAATCTCGGCTGTCTAATATTTTCGCACAGCTGCACAGTGGAGGCACTAGCGAAAAACACTGGGTGTGTGAATGATATTTAACAAAGATCTATAGTTTCAGCAGGGCTAACATTGGAGAGGGGCCCCCAATCATATTTCGCTTAGGGCCCCCTGAAGGCTTGGGCCGGCTCTGGGTGGAAGGGAGGATTTTTCACACTGATTGAACTGTTTGTATGAAGGATTATAGCAGTCTCCAAGTGGTTTGCAAGGACCGCTGTCGAATAGGCTTACTGACACCAACAAGTTTGATGTACGACGCGTAATTACGCACGCTGATCCAATTGGCACTCTGACAGAGGCACGGCGCAGCCCATTACACCCATCGACATTATAAAGATTACTAGTCTATTCATATGTGATTACACCAGCAACCCGAAAATCTCAACTCTAAAATCCGCTCGAACGAGACTAGCTATAAACTTCAAAAATGCATAAGTGTTTCCACAGCAACAAGTGAACTCATCATTCCACTGAACGAGCCCTGCTTCGTTTACACCTGCGCGTTCTAACGTCCTCTACTAATAGTTCTATCGTCTCCATGGTTACACAAAGATATATTTTGAAGCATTTTATTAAAAAAAAAATGTCCCGTTCACCATCTATTTTTCCTAAACTTTTGACGCCAAATTGGAACAAATTGTAAAATAAGAGTGTTTTCAAATCACTACACCACGTGTTAACGTGTTCCACACATTTCCCGGGACTTTTGAAACATTCCAAACAGACTAAAAACTATTTTACACCGAGAAAAAGACAACTTTCTGCCAATCTGTGTAGTTCAAACGGGCCATTAAATACTCTGTTACTTGTCCACCTTTAAAATGAACAAGTAAAGCTTACTTTAGCGCTGAGGAAGATTCATAAGTGTTTAGAGCCTATTTTATGAACCCAGGACAAACATGAGTTTGGTTCTTACCTTCCCGTCGGATGTCCGGCTCATGCGGGCCTCCAGGCAGCGGGTGTCCCCCGTTGGTCGGTGCTCCGATCATTTCTCCTGTAGACTAGTTGTTTGCTTTTCTTCGTATTATTCTGATTCACTTCTTCAATAAGGTGGTGTGTTATCCAGATGCTTTCAGCTTCAGTTCTTCAAAGAGATGTTGGGCTTTCAGCGGTCAGTCTTATCTTTGCAGCAGGTCAACTCGTGTCAAGTGCAAAGTGAGAAGGTGGACGGGTCAGCTAACGTTTATATCACCTTGTGATGTGAGCGTTCTGTTCTGTTTCCATGACTTTTGCGCGCGTCAGTGACTTCGAAATGTTCTTATAAATCTCCAAATGGATGATGCCGACCTGTTTATTCCCTTGTATAAAGACTGTTTATCTGTGCATGCTTGCTGTCAAGACCCCCTGCTGCACATGATGCGTTCAGGGCCGCTATATAGGCCTATAGCCTATAAACAGGCCTAGTCCATAAACCTGAAACTGAACCTTATAACACAGTTTGGTTGGATGCAGTCCATGGACTACAGATGCACTAGCTAACTCTGGTGCAATTGTTTTTTATTGTGCGCTGTCCCTGTTAAAATAAATAATATAATCAGTAGAACATTATGGACAGTCCTACTAACATAGTGAACAAGTGGGTCATGCAGAAACATATACAGCCTACATGTTGCTTCATGACCAATTGGGTTTCATATAACAGTGATGTAATATTATATTGCATTAAAAAAATATTTTATAAAGGATATTAATATATGGGCAATGGAGCACTTCAGAAAACCATTGCAGGTAAACACAGTTTTTTGCCACATCCACAAATGCAAGATGACCATGCAAAGTGAAAGCCATGTATCTACAACATCCACAAATGCTGCAGACTTCTCTGGGCCTTTATGTGATCTCTAATGTGACTTGCTCTCCCCACAGGTGCAGCAGCTGACGTCCTTGGTTGGTATTGGCAAGTACACATTGCTGTATGCATGGTGCCATCTAGTGTGCAAAAGTGTGTGCTACAAATGGTTTGTTTGAAATGAGCCTGTTTTGGCAAAGGTTGCAACTTGAATCTCTGAGCATGTGATTGGATCAATGTTCTTTCACTTTAAACATCCAGATTTAGAAAGGCTAAGTCCAACCAGCAGGGGACTTGTAAAACAGCACCAACAATGTTATGACTAACTTAATGCCGTCCAGCCGAGTGGACATGTGAAAAACTCTGTGAAAAATGTGTGCTTTAAAAAAATTAAGTTACATTTTTTTTGTTTTCATGCTTTAAGAGGTATAAAATCACAATGGATTCAGTATTTAAGAAGCTTCATGTTGTTCAAATAACACCGGGTCATGTTACATATTGTTCATTTTAGCAAACAACTTTATTTATATAGCACATTTCGTACACTTATGCAATTTAAAGTGCTTCACATAGAAAGCATATGAACAAAAAGACAACTAGCAGTAAAATGCATGAATAGAATATTACATAAAATACAGTCAAATTCATTTCATTAAAAGGATACATAAATAAAATACAATAAAAGTCACATTTAGTCAGTCTGCATCTGAGATCAGATTGTATTTAAGAGCTTTTAGTTAAAGCAAAGGTGAATATCAACGTATTTGGCTTATTTTTAAAATGGGCCTAATCCAAGATGTAGCATAATAGTTTATTGTATTTGTATTCATGCTCAAGCAAAGTTGTACAAAAAGCACATGTAACTATGTAGGAAGGTACTGCCCAGGCCCTTAATTATATGTTAACACTTGTAGGCATATTATTATAGAAAGTAATGCAGATAAACAATAATATATGGACAAAGTGAATAACAGTTTTGTCTTGAATCCCTTTGTAACATGGTGTATATAATACACTAAAGTATTCAAAGTCACACAGTCAAATCCTCTGTGATCTGTGATGGTCTTGTGGTTTTGAGACCGGGGCCGTCTTCTAGTTCTGGGGGTTTTAGGAGCAGGTGGGTGCAGAGGTGTGTTCAGTCGCTCACTGTAGCGGCGGAGCTGGTTGGTCCTGCCCTAACATCAGAGACAACTTGTGAATATTTTATAAGATATCATCAGCATAAAGCATGTCATTTTATCTTTAGCTCATCACAACTTCACGTCACTTCTTTAGTCTTAATAAAGGGGCTTACTCACTGTTTAGACTGACACACCACATTCCCTCCATCATGGAAAGTCTGGATGTACCGTGGGCCTGAGCGCTGCTGGTTACAGCCGTCTGTATCTTTAGCAAAGTGAGACACTCAACAGAGAGAGAAAGATAGAGAATCCCAGAGTTAGTGATAATAAGAAGAACCAAAGACTCTTTTGATAATGTTATGAATGATTTTCAAACCTGCCTTAAAGTCCTACTCACCTCAGGAAATAAAAAGGAGAAATCACAGAAGAAAAGAGTGAGTGAGTCATCTTCAACATATTAAATATGTGATCAATGTGAAAAGGGTGCTCTCCTAATTATCACTAGGCCCAGTGCCCCAACATTAACAGTGTTACTTGAATAATAATGAGGACAATGATACATCTTTATTTCAGTTTTACATGCAAAAATGAAAACAATACAATACAAGCACATACAAAGAAAAATGCATAAAACTAAAAATAAGTAAAACCGGTAAAAACTAATTTAAGAAAATAAAAACACAAACAAAGCATAATGCTCAAACTATAGCAAAAGTAAAATAATAAAAGCACATTAAAAGCATTTTGCCAAAAATATAGCAAAAGTAAAAATAATAAAAGCACATTAAAAACATATAAGGAATGTTTAAGAAATAACAAACATAAAATACGATAAACTGAACATAATAATACATCATTATTTTAAGTTGTCGTGCATAAAATGAAAACAATACAATACAAGCACACACAAAGAATAATGCATAAAACAAAAAATAAGTAAAACTTGTAAAAACTCATTAAAGCCAATAATACACATAAAAAGCATAATGCACAAAATATAGCAACAGTGAAACAATAAAACAACATTAAAAGAACATAACAAATATATAAGAAATGACAACCATAAAATATACGATGAAATAAACAGAAGGTGGAATCAATTCAAATTAAAACTGATCATCCTTGAGATGTTTCTACAGCTTAATTGGAGCCCACATGTGGTCAATTCTGTTATTTGGACATGACAGTTAACGGTGCATGTCAGACCACAAAACAACCATGAGGTCCTCCGAGACAGGATTGTCTCGAGGCACAGATCTGGGGAAGGGTACAGAAATAATTCTGCTGCTTTAAAGGTCCCAATGAGCACAGTGGCCTCCATCATCCGTAAATGGAAGAAGTTTGGAACCACCAGGACTCTTCCTAGAGTTGGACGTCCCTTTAAACTGAGTGATCGGGGAGAAGGGCTTTAGTTAGGGAGGTGGCCAATAACCCAATGGTCACTCTGACAGAGCTCCAGGGTTCCTCTGTGGAGAGAGAGAACCTTCCAGAAGGACGACCATCGCTTCAACCAATCAGGCCTGTATGGTAGAGTGGCCAGACAGAAGCCACAGCCCGCCTGGAGTTTGCCAAAAGGCACCTGAAAGACTCTCAGACCATAAGAAATAAAATGTTCTGGTCTGATGAGACAAAGATCCAACTCTTTGGCGTGAATGCCAAGCATTATGTTTGGAGGAAACAAGGCTACGCTCATCAACTGGCCCCTACCATCCCTACAGTGAAGCATGGTGGTGGCAGCATCATGCTGTGGGGATATTTTTCAGTGTCAGGAGCTGGGAGACTAGTCAGGATCAAGGGAAAGATGAATGCAGCAATGTACAGAGACATCCTGGAAGAAAACCTGCTCCAGAGCACTCTTGACCTCAGACTGGGGCGACGGTTCATCTTTCAACAGGACAACAACCCTAAGCACACAGCCAAGATATGGAAGGAGTGGCTTCAGGAGAACTCTGTGAATGTCCTAGAGTGGCCTAGCCAGAGCCCAGACTTGAATCCCATTGAACATCTCTGGAGGGATCTGAAAATGGCTGTGCACCGACGCTCCCCATCCTACCTGATGGAGCTCAAGAGGTTCTGTAAAGAGGAATGGGTGAAACTGGCCAAAGATAGGTGTGCCAAGCTTGTGGTTAATATTCCAAAAGACTTGTGGCTGTAATTGCTGCCAAAGGTGCCACAACAAAGTATTGAGTAAAGGCTTTGTATACTTATGTGCATATTATATTTTAATTTTTAATTTTTACCAAATTTTCCAAAACCTCAGACAAACTTTTTTTAGATTGTCATTATGGGGGTATTGTGTGTAGAACTTTGAGGAAAAAAATTCAATCCAGCGTTATTCCAGGGCCGGGTGTAACATCACAAGATGTGTAAAAAAGTGAAGCGCAGCGAATACTTTCTGTATGCACTGTCCTATAACATATGTATAGTGTTGGAGGCTAAGACTACAAAGAATCCAGCCACCAGATAAAACTGTTGCCCGGTGAGAAAAGCCTGATCTGGCCAGCTTGACATTTGTTTGTCTTCCGCAAATCAGTCTGGATGTTTGTCCCTTATAATAGAAGGCAGCCCCTGATTGGTTCATGTAGTCATCAATCTAGCCTCCAATCAGAATGGGCCGTACCAGCTTTCCATCGGTTGAGGCTAGATTGACGACTACATGACCCATTCAGGGGCTGCCTTCCACTAAGGGACTAACATTAGATTTTGAGAAATGCCAGACTGATCAGGGAGGAACAAATGTGAAGCCTCCAAGATCAGGCTGGTCTCACCATACATGACTTCCTGTGTCTTTATATAAAACCTTTCCATGACCAATTCTTATACTTACCTTTTCTTTTCTATGACGTTATTATAATTCTAATACTGTACTGTATACGATATAATGTACATTATATGTATAATAATAGCATTATAAACGTATATAATACTTAAGGTGTTGGAGGCTATTAAGACTATAAAGAATCACCCCATCAGATAAAACTTGTCCCTGGTGTAAGACGCTATGCTATCCAGTGCGCTACCAGCGCCTCCAGACGCAACGACTGTTTCCAGATGGACAGTCTACTGCCCCCACTGCTCACCCCTCTTCAACCAGAGCCGTCTGGTGGTTTTTAGCTCTGCCTCCACGTTGTTGCCTATGGCTCTTCTTCAGTTTGCACCTGTTATTCCCAGTGTGCCGTAGGCTTTGCTCAGGGAGTGACTGGCAAACCCCCGACTGCCCACCTCCACTGGCATACACCTGGTCTTCCACCCGTTCCTCTGACAATCCTCCACCAGCTCCTGGTACTTCTCCCTCTTTCTTTCTTGAGCCTCCTCCATCCTCTCCTCCCATGGAACCATCAGCTCCAGCAAGAAGAGTTGTTTTGTGGCCTCTGAGACCAAGATGATGATACCTTCTTTTTTTATGACGTTATTTATTATAATTCTAATACTGTACTGTATAAGATATAATGTAGCATTATATGTATAATACTAGCATTATATATAATACTTAAGGTGTTGGAGGCTATTGAGACTATAAAGAATCACCCCATCAGATAAAACTCATCCCTAGTGTAAGACTCTATGCTATCCAGTGCGCTTCCAGCGCCTCCAGACGCAACGACTGTTTCCAGATGGACAGTCGGTCTATACACGGGGCTGAAGTCCTAAGCCGTTTGGCTGTCCTCGTCATACCAGGTGGAGTTCCTGGTGATAACCTCCCAGTATCTGTCCCAGCTTCTGAAGTGTGAAGTTGAAGGAGTGTGCACATCTTCTTCTTCATCTTCTCCAAAGCCGTCCTCAAAGCTGGTCCTCCTGGGCCTCTGAGCAGGAGGCTGCTCCTCCTCGTCCTCCTCCCTGCTCCTCTTCCTGGAGGAGCTGGAGCTGGACACAGAGGAGGTGGAATCTTCACATTCCAGGAGGAAACTCCAGGACTCGTAGGGAGGCGACGGCACATCATCGCAGCCAAGAGGTACCACACCGCCATCTTCAACCTCTTCCTCTTCACCCTCCTCTTCCTCACTCTCTCCATCATCTTCCTCCGTCTCCTCTTCCTCCTCTTCATCACCCTCCTCCTCCCAGTCTGCCTCCTCTTCTAACTCTGATGACATGGACTCGTAGCCGGAGTCTTCGCTGGGCCAGTCGGAAAACTCACCCTCCGAGTCAGACACGGTGTCACTGTTCTCCAACAGCTCTTCATCATCAGAGAACGGTCCGAGGTCTTCTCCCTCCTCTTCCTCCTCCTCTTCCTCCTCCTCCTCCTCCTCATCTAAAATGTCCTCCTGAAAAACATATACAACCTGCACCTCCTCTCCATCAGAGCCGGAGATCCTGATCAGCTCACGGAAGCCTGCAGCGCCGGGATGCTCCACCTCGTAGAAGACATCTGAGGGGAAAAGTGAACGCACAAGGAAAACGTTAGACAACTACTTCTCATTCTATTTATTTTTATTGTGAATAAATACAACAATATACAGAGTTAAGAAAATCAAAATAGATTAGTAATATATGAGGAAAGTGTGTGTGTGTGTGTGTGTGTGTGTGTGTGTGTGTGTGTGTGTGTGAACTTTTTCAACACCAGCCACACATGCAGACATGAAGTCAAGTAGAAATGCATTTAACAGTGCGCACAGACACACACACACACACACACACACACACACACACACACACACACACACACACACACACACACACACACACAGCTCTCCTGTGGATAGTCAAATCTCAACAAACACTCTAATACATGCTTACAGCAGAGAACCAGACATGCACCGTCACCAGTCACCTCTTTGTAAGAACAATGACGATTTTCACTCATTCTAACCTGAACCACGAAACAATATAATATGGGTTCCATATGTCTGCCCATAAGCACAGACACAATCACACACAAGACCAAGCAGGCTACGTCACACACCAGCTGAACAGCACATATTGATAGAAACTGTGCTTTTCATCTGCAAGCTCCACACAGAGGCATTACAACAGGTGGAAATGTAACCACATGTCAAAGGTCTGGTTGTATCACAGATGTCTGGCTATTTTCAAACTATCTTTGTCTAACATATGATTTCTCCATATTAATAAAACAAATACAGATTGCATCTAGATTGCTGACAATAATACAAAACCGATCCTCTGATGAATATAAAAGGAATTCCAGATCTTAAAGTTATATCAAATTATTTATGTCATTGTGCTGCTGAAAACAACGAATTGCCCCTCTGAAGATCAATAAAAGCTTCTGATATTAAGTGCCACCATACTGAGTAGAGGAAGGGAGGATTTTCCACACTGATTAAACTGTGTGTTTGCAAGATTATAGACAGTCTCCAAGTGGTTTGCAAAGACCGCTGTCAAATAGGCCTACTGACATCAACCAGTTTATGCGCCATAAACGATGCGTAATTACGCACGCTGATCCAATGGGCACTCTGACAGAGGCATGGCGCAGTCTATTACACCCATAGACATTATAAAGATTAGACTCTTTATACATCTATGATTACACCAGCAACCCGAAAATCTCAACTCTGAAAATCCGCTCGAATCAGACTAGCAATAAACTTAAAAAATGCAAGTGTTTCCACAGCAACAAGTGAACTCATCATTCCACTGAACGAGCCCTGCTTCGTTTACACCTGCGCGTTCTAACGTCCTCTACTAATAGTTCCATCGTCTCCATGGTTACACAAATATAAATATTTTGAAGCATTTTATGAAAAAAAAAAAAAAATGTCCCGTTCATCATCTATTTTTCCTAAACTTTTGACGCCAAATTGGAAAAAATTGTAAAATAAGAGTGTTTTCAAATCACTACACCACATGTTAACGTGTTCCACACATTTCCCGGGACTTTTGAAACATTCCAAACAGACTAAAAACTATTTTACACCGAGAAAAAGACAACTTTCTGCCAATCTGTGTAGTTCAAACGGGCCATTAAATACTCTGTTACTTGTCCACCTTTAAAATGAACAAGTAAAGCTTACTTTAGCGTTGAGAAAGATTCATAAGTGTTTAGAGCCTATTTTATGAACCCAGGACAAAGATGAGTTTGGTTCTTACCTTCCCGTCGGATGTCCGGCTCATGCGGGCCTCCAGGCAGCAGGTGTCCCCCGTTGGTCGGTGCTCCGATCATTTCTCCTGTTGACTAGTTGTTTGCTTTTCTTCGTATTATTCTGATTCACTTCTTCAATAAGGTGGTGTGTTATCCAGATGCTTTCAGCTTCAGTTCTTCAAAGAGATGTTGGGCTTTCAGCGGTCAGTCTTATCTTTGCAGCAGGTCAACTCGTGTCAAGTGCAAAGTGAGAAGGTGGACGGGTCAGCTGGCGTTTATATCACCTTCTGATGTGAGCGTTCTGTTCTGTTTCCATGACTTTTGCGCGCGTCAGTGACTTCGAGATGTTCTTATAAATCTCCAAATGGATGATGCAGACCTGTTTATTCCCTTGTATAAAGATTGTTTATCTGTGCATGCTTGCTGTCAAGACCCCCTAC
Source organism: Ammodytes marinus (assembly GCF_949987685.1). Classification (NCBI taxonomy): domain Eukaryota; kingdom Metazoa; phylum Chordata; class Actinopteri; order Uranoscopiformes; family Ammodytidae; genus Ammodytes; species Ammodytes marinus. Next base: position 23,991,219 of record NC_137221.1, read on the forward strand.
TGCACATGATGCGTTCAGGGCCACTATATAGGCCTGTAGCCCATAAACAGGCCTAGTCCATAAACCTGAAACTGAACCTTATAACACAGTTTGGTTGGATGCAGTCCATGGACTACAGATGCACTAGCTAACTCTGGTGCAAATGTTTTTTATTGTGCGCTGTCCCTGTTAAAATAAATAATATAATCAGTAGAACATTATGGACAGTCCTACTAACATAGTGAACAAGTGGCTCATGCAGAAACATATACAGCCTACATGTTGCTTCATGACCAATTGGGTTTCATATAACAGTGATGTAATATTATATTTCATTAAAAAATTATTGTATAAAGGATATTAATATATGGGCAATGGAGCACTTCAGAAAACCATTGTAGGTAAACACAGTTTTTTTCCACATCCACAAATGCAAGATAACCATGCAAAGTGAAAGCCATGTATCTACAACATCCACACATGCTGCAGACTTCTCTGGGCCTTTATGTGATCTCTAATGTGACTTGTTGCTCTCCCCATAGGTGCAGCAGCTGACGTCCTTGGTTGGTATTGGCAAGTACACATTGCTGTATGCATGGTGCCATCTAGTGTGCAAAAGTGTGTGCTACAAATGGTTTGTTTGAAATGAGCCTGTTTTGGCAAAGGTTGCAACTTGAATCTCTGAGCATGTGATTGGATCAATGTTCTTTCACTTTAAACATCCAGATTTAGAAAGGCTAAGTCCAACCAGCAGGGGACTTGTAAAACAGCACCAACAATGTTATGACTAACTTAATGCCGTCCAGCCGAGTGGACATGTGAAAAACTCTGTGAAAAATGTGTGCTTTAAAAAAAAATGAAGTTACATTTTTTTGTTTTCATGCTTTGAGAGGTATAAAATCACAATGGATTCAGTATTTAAGAAGCTTCATGTTGTTCAAATAACACTGGGTCATGTTACATATTGTTCATTTTAAACAACTTTATTTATACAGCACATTTCGTACACTTATGCAATTTAAAGTGCTTCACATAGAAAGCATATGAACAAAAAGACAAAGAGCAGTAAAATGCATGAATAAAATATTACATAAAATACAGTAAAATTCATTTCATTAAAAGGATACATAAATAAAATACAATAAAAGTCACATTTAGTCAGTCTGCATCTGAGATCAGATTGTATTTAAGAGCTTTTAGTTAAAGCAAAGGTGAATATCAACGTATTTGGCTTATTTTTAAAAGGGGCATAATCCAAGATGTAGCATAATAGTTTATTTTTATTTGTATTCATGCTCAAGCAAAGTTGTACAAAAAGCACATGTAACTATGTAGGAAGGTACTGCCCAGGCCCTTAATTATATGTTAACACTTGTAGGCATATTATTATAGAAAGTAATGCAGATAAACAATAATATATGGACAAAGTGAATAACAGTTTTGTCTTGAATCCCTTTGTAACATGGTGTATATAATACACTAAAGTATTCAAAGTCACACAGTCAAATCCTCTGTGATCTGTGATGGTCTTGTGGTTTTGAGACCGGGGCCGTCTTCTAGTTCTGGGGGTTTTAGGAGCAGGTGGGTGCAGAGGTGTGTTCAGTCGCTCACTGTAGCGGTGGAGCTGGTTGGTCCTGCCCTAACATCAGAGACAACTTGTGAATATTTTATAAGATATCATCAGCATAGAGCATGTCATTTTATCTTCAGCTCATCACAACTTCACGTCACTTCTTCAGTCTTAATAAAGGGGCTTACTCACTGTTTAGACTGACACACCACATTCCCTCCATCATGGAAAGTCTGGATGTACCGCGGGCCTGAGCGCTGCTGGTTACAGCCGTCTGTATCTTTAGCAAAGTGAGACACTCAACAGAGAGAGAAAGATAGAGAATCCCAGAGTTAGTGATAAGAAGAAGAACCAAAGACTCTTTTGATAATGTTATGAATGATTTTCAAACCTGCCCTAAAGTCCTACTCACCTCAGGAAATAAAAAGGAGAAATCACAGAAGAAAAGAGTGAGTCATCTTCAACATATTAAATATGTGATCAATGTGAAAAGGGTGCTCTCCTAATTATCACTAGGCCCAGTGCCCCAACATTAACAGTGTTACTTGAATAATAATGAGGACAATGATACATCTTTATTTCAGTTTTACATGCAAAAATGAAAACAATACAATACAAGCACATACAAAGCAAAATGCATAAAACTAAAAATAAGTAAAACCGGTAAAAACTCATTTAAGCAAATAAAAACACAAACAAAGCATAATGCTCAAACTATAGCAAAAGTAAAATAATAAAAGCACATTAAATGCATTTTGCCAAAAATATAGCAAAAGTAAAAACAATAAAACAACATTAAAAGCATATAGGAATGTTTAAGAAATAACAAACATAAAATACGATAAACTGAACATAATAATACATAATTATTTTAAGTTGTCGTGCATGAAATGAAAACAATACAATACAAGCACATACAAAGAATATTGCATAAAACAAAAAATAAGTAAAACTTGTAAAAACTCATTGAAGCCAATAATACACATAAAAAGCATAATGCACAAAATATAGCAACAGTGAAACAATAAAACAACATTAAAAGAACATAACAAATATATAAGAAATGACAACCATAAAATACGATAAAATAAACAGAAGGTGGAATCAATTCAAATTAAAACTGATCATCCTTGAGATGTTTCTACAGCTTAATTGGAGCCCACCTGTGGTCAATTCTGTTATTTGGACATGACAGTTAACAGTGCATGTCAGACCACAAAACAACCATGAGGTCCTCCGAGACAGGATTGTCTCGAGGCACAGATCTGGGAAAGGGTACAGAAATAATTCTGCTGCTTTAAAGGTCCCAATGATCACAGTGGCCTCCATCATCCGTAAATGGAAGAAGTTTGGAACCACCAGGACTCTTCCTAGAGTTAGACGTCCCTTTAGACTGAGTGATCGGGGGAGAAGGGCTTTAGTTAGGGAGGTGGCCAATAACCCGATGGTCACTCTGACAGAGCTCCAGGGTTCCTCTGTGGACAGAGGAGAACCTTCCAGAAGGACGACCATCGCTGCAGCCAATCAGGCCTGTATAGTAGAGTGGCCTGACAGAAGCCACAGCCCGCCTGGAGTTTGCCAAAAGGCACCTGAAAGACTCTCAGACCATGAGAAATAAAATGTTCTGGTCTGATGAGACAAAGATTGAACGCTTTGGCGTGAATGCCAAGCATTATGTTTGGAGGAAACAAGGCTACGCTCATCAACTGGCCCCTACCATCCCTACAGTGAAGCATGGTGGTGGCAGCATCATGCTGTGGGGAGGTTTTTCAGTGTCAGGAACTGGGAGACTAGTCAGGATCAAGGGAAAGATGAATGCAGCAATGTACAGAGACATCCTGGAAGAAAACCTGCTCCAGAGCACTCTTGACCTCAGACTGGGGCGACGGTTCATCTTTCAACAGGACAACAACCCTAAGCACACAGCCAAGATATGGAAGGAGTGGCTTCAGGAGAACTCTGTGAATGTCCTAGAGTGGCCTAGCCAGAGCTCATACTTGAATCCCATTGAACATCTCTGAGGGATCTGAAAATGGCTGTGCACCGACGCTCCCCACCCAACCTGATGGAGCTCAAGAGGTTCTGTAAAGAGGAATGGGCAAAACTGGCCAAAGATAGGTGAGCCGAGCTTGTGACTTAATATTCCAAAAGACTTGAGGCTGTAATTGCTGCCAAAGGTGCCACAACAAAGTATTGAGTACAGGCTTTGTATACTCATGTACATATTATATTTTCGTTTTTTATTTTTACCAAATTTTCCAAAATCTCAGACAAACTTTTTTTAGATTGTCATTATGGGGGTGTTGTGTGTAGAACTTTGAGGAAAAAAATGCAATCCAGCGTTATTCCAGGGCCGGCTGTAACATCACAAGATGTGTAAAAAGTGAAGCGCAGCGAATACTTTCTGTATGCACTGTCCTATAACATATGTATGGTGTTGGAGGCTAAGACTTCAAAGAATCCAGCCACCAGATAAAACTGTTGCCCGGTGAGAAAAGCCTGATCTGGCAAGCTTGACATTTGTTTGTCTTCCGCAAATCAGTCTGGACGTTGGTCCCTTATAATGGAAGGCAGCCCCTGATTGGTTCATGTAGTCATCAATCTAGCCTCCAATCAGAATGGGCCGTACCAGCTTTCCATCGGTTGAGGCTAGATTGACGACTACATGACCCATTCAGGGGCTGCCTTCCACTAAGGGACAAACATTTGATTTTTGAGAAATGCCAGACTGATCAGGGAGGAACAAATGTGAAGCTTCCAAGATCAGGCTGGTCTCACCATACATGACTTCCTGTGTCTTTATATAAAACCTTTCCATGACCAATTCTTACCTTTTCTTTTCTATGACGTTATCATAATTTTAATACTGTACTGTATAAAATATAATGTATCATTATATGTATAATAATAGCATTATATACGTATATAATATTTAAGGTGTTGGATGCTATTAGGGACTTTAAGCAGCGGTGTTTTAGGGACGGCTACGGCGTTGGGAAAGATTCCAACGGGCTCCACTATCACCTAGCAACACTTAGAACGGCTACTTGCTGCAGTTGGTGTAGCGCTCACAACGTCAAAACCCCTTTCTGCCGTTGTAAACAGACGGACTACGGCTCCGACTGCCTCTGACTACAGCGATAGGAGGTGATGACATAAATTCTCGAATGCTCAAAATTCTACTCAACCGCCGTAGCCGTCCTCTCAACCGTCGTTGCTTAAAGTCCCTATTAAGACTATAAAGAATCACGGCATCAGATTAAACTTGTCCCTGGTGTAAGACGCTATGCTATCCAGTGCGCTACCAGCGCCTCCAGACGCAATGACTGTTTCCAGATGGACAGTCTACTGCCCCCACTGCTCACCCCTCTTCAACCAGAGCCGTCTGGAGGTTTTTAGCTCTGCCTCCATGTTGTTGCCTATGGCTCTTCTTCAGTTTGCACCTGTTATTCCCAGTGTGCCGTAGGCTTTGCTCAGGGAGTGACTGGCAAACCCCCGACTGCCCACCTCCACTGGCATACACCTGGTCTTCCACCCGTTCCTCTGACAATCCTCCACCAGCTCCTGGTACTTCTCCCTCTTTCTTTCTTGAGCCTCCTCCATCCTCTCCTCCCATGGAACCATCAGCTCCAGCAAGAAGAGTTGTTTTGTGGCCTCTGAGACCAAGATGATGATACCTTCTTTTTTTATGACGTTATTTATTATAATTCTAATACTGTACTGTATAAGATATAATGTAGCATTATATGTATAATACTAGCATTATATATAATACTTAAGGTGTTGGAGGCTATTGAGACTATAAAGAATCACCCCATCAGATAAAACTCATCCCTGGTGTAAGACGCTATGCTATCCAGTGCGCTTCCAGCGCCTCCAGACGCAACAACTGTTTCCATATGGACAGTCGGTCTATACACGGGGCTGAAGTCCTAATCCGTTTGGCTGTCCTCGTCATACCAGGTGGAGTTCCTGGTGATAACCTCCCAGTATCTGTCCCAGCTTCTGAAGTGTGAAGTTGAAGGAGTGTGCACATCTTCTTCTTCATCTTCTCCAAAGCCGTCCTCAAAGCTGGTCCTCCTGGGCCTCTGAGCAGGAGGCTGCTCCTCCTCGTCCTCCTCCCTGCTCCTCTTCCTGGAGGAGCTGGAGCTGGACACAGAGGAGGTGGAATCTTCACATTCCAGGAGGAAACTCCAGGACTCGTAGGGAGGCGAAGGCACATCATCGCAGCCAAGAGGAACCACACCGCCATCTTCAACCTCTTCCTCTTCACCCTCCTCTTCCTCACTCTCTCTGTCCTCTTCCTCCGTCTCCTCTTCCTCCTCTTCATCACCCTCCTCCTCCCAGTCTGCCTCCTCTTGTAACTCTGATGACATGGACTCGTAGCCGGAGTCTTCGCTGGGCCAGTCGGAAAACTCACCCTCCGAGTCTGACACGGTGTCACTGTTCTCCAACAGCTCTTCATCATCAGAGAACGGTCCGAGGTCTTCTCCCTCCTCTTCCTCCTCCTCTTCCTCTTCCTCCTCATCTAAAATGTCCTCCTGAAAAACATATACAACCTGCACCTCCTCTCCATCAGAGCCGGAGATCCTGATCAGCTCACGGAAGCCTGCAGCGCCGGGATGCTCCACCTCGTAGAAGACATCTGAGGGGAAAAGTGAACGCACAAGGAAAACGTTAGACTACTACTACTTCTCATTCTATTTATTTTTATTTGGGCCAAAATACAACAATATACAGAGTTAAGAAATTCTAAATAGATTGAGGTAATAATAATGAGGAAAGTGTGACTAGTGTGTGTGTGTGTGTGTGTGTGTGTGTGTGTGTGTGTGGTGTGTGTGAAATGTTCTGATTATGACAGATAATAGTGCATGGAAAAACACATTGCAGACATGAAGTCAAGAAGAAATACATCAAACAGCACACACACACACACACACACACACACACACACACACAGCTCTCCTGTGGATCGTGATTCAGATCTCAACAAACACTCTAATACATGCTTACAGCAGAGAACCAGACATACACCGTCAACATTCATCTCTTTGTAAGAACAATGACGATTTTCACTCATTCTAACCTGAACCACGAAACAATATAATTTGGGTTCCATGTGTCTGCCCATAAGCACAGACACAATCACACACCAGACCAAGCAGGCTACGTCACACACCAGCTGAACAGCACATATTGATAGAAACTGTGCTTTTCATCTGCAAGCTCCACACAGAGGCATTACAACAGGTGGAAATGTAACCCACAAGTCAAAGGTCTGATTGTATCACAGATGTCTGGCTATTTTCAAGCTATCTTTATCTAACATATGATTTCTCCATATTAATAAAACAAATACAGATTGCATCTAGATTGCTGACAATAATACAAAACCGATCCTCTGATGAATATAAAAGGAATTCCAGATCTTAAAGTTATATCAAATTATTTATGTCATTGTGATGCTGAAAACAACGAATTGCCCCTCTGAAGATCAATAAAGGCTTCTGATATTAAGTGCCACCATACTGAGTAGAGGAAGGGAGGATTTTCCACACTGATTAAACTGTGTGTTTGCAAGATTATAGACAGTCTCCAAGTGGTTTGCAAAGACCGCTGTCAAATAGGCCTACTGACATCAACCAGTTTATGCGCCATAAACGATGCGTAATTACGCACGCTGATCCAATGGGCACTCTGACAGAGGCATGGCGCAGTCTATTACACCCATAGACATTATAAAGATTAGACTCTTTATATATCTATGATTACACCAGCAACCCGAAAATCTCAACTCTGAAAATCCGCTCGAATCAGACTAGCAATAAACTTAAAAAATGCATAAGTGTTTCCACAGCAACAAGTGAACTCATCATTCCACTGAACGAGCCCTGCTTCGTTTACACCTGCGCGTTCTAACGTCCTCTACTAATAGTTCCATCGTCTCCATGGTTACACAAAGATATATATTTTGAAGCATTTTATGAAAAAATTAAAAATAAATGTCCCGTTCATCATCTATTTTTCCTAAACTTTTGACGCCAAATTGGAACAAATTGTAAAATAAGAGTGTTTTCAAATCACTACACCACGTGTTAACGTGTTCCACACATTTCCCGGGACTTTTGAAACATTCCAAACAGACCAAAAACTATTTTACACCGAGAAAAAGACAACTTTCTGCCAATCTTTGTAGTTCAAACGGGCCATTAAATATTCTGTTACTTGTCCACCTTTAAACTCAATAAGTAGCCTAAATGTTACTTTAGCGCTGAGGAAGCTTCCTTCCTAATTGTTTAGAGGTTATCTTATGAACCCAGGACAAACAAATGACTTTGGTTCTTACCTTCCCGTCGGATGTCCGGCTCATGCGGGCCTCCAGGCAGCAGGTGTCCCCCGTTGGTCGGTGCTCCGATCATTTCTCCTGTGGGTTGTTTGCTTTTCTTCGTATTATTCTGATTCACTTCTTCAATAAGGTGGTGTGTTATCCAGATGCTTTCAGCTTCAGTTCTTCAAAGAGATGTTGGGCTTTCAGCGGTCAGTCTTATCTTTGCAGCAGGTCAACTCGTGTCAAGTGCAAAGTGAGAAGGTGGACGGGTCAGCTAACGTTTATATCACCTTGTGATGTGAGCGTTCTGTTCTGTTTCCATGACTTTAGCGCGCGTCAGTGACTTCGAAATGTTCTTATAAATCTCCAAATGGATGATGCCGACCTGTTTATTCCCTTGTATAAAGACTGTTTATCTGTGCATGCTTGCTGTCAAGACCCCCTACTGCACATGATACGTTCAGGGCCACTATATAGGCCTGTAGCCCATAAACAGGCCTAGTCCATAAACCTGAAACTGAACCTTTTATAACACAGTTTGGTTGGATGCAGTCCATGGACTACAGATGCACTAGCTAACTCTGGTGCAATTGTTTTTTATTGTGCGCTGTCCCTGTTAAAATAAATAATATAATCAGTAGAACATTATGGACAGTCCTACTAACATAGTGAACAAGTGGGTCATGCAGAAACATATACAGCCTACATGTTGCTTCATGACCAATTGGGTTTCATATAACAGTGATGTAATATTATATTGCATTAAAAAAAATATATTTTATAAAGGATATTAATATATGGGCAATGGAGCACTTCAGAAAACCATTGCAGGTAAACACAGTTCTTTGCCACATCCACAAATGCAAGATAACCATGCAAAGTGAAAGCCATATATCTACAACATCCACACATGCTGCAGACTTCTCTGGGCCTTTATGTGATCTCTAATGTGACTTGCTCTCCCCACAGGTGCAGCAGCTGACGTCTTTGGTTGGTATTGGCAAGTACACATTGCTGTATGCATGGTGCCATCTAGTGTGCAAAAGTGTGTGCTACAAATGGTTTGTTTGAAATGAGCCTGTTTTGGCAAAGGTTGCAACTCGAATCTCTGAGCATGTGATTGGATCAATGTTCTTTCACTTTAAACATCCAGATTTAGAAAGGCTAAGTCCAACCAGCAGGGGACTTGTAAAACAGCACCAACAATGTTATGACTAACTTAATGCCGTCCAGCCGAGTGGACATGTGAAAAACTCTGTGAAAAATGTGTGCTTTAAAAAAATTAAGTTACATTTTTTTGTTTTCATGCTTTAAGAGGTATAAAATCACAATGGATTCAGTATTTAAGAAGCTTCATGTTGTTCAAATAACACCGGGTCATGTTACATATTGTTCATTTTAGCAAACAACTTTATTTATATAGCACATTTCGTACACTTATGCAATTTAAAGTGCTTCACATAGAAAGCATATGAACAAAAAGACAACTAGCAGTAAAATGCATGAATAGAATATTACATAAAATACAGTAAAATTCATTTCATTAAAAGGATACATAAATAAAATACAATAAAAGTCACATTTAGTCAGTCTGCATCTGAGATCAGATTGTATTTAAGAGCTTTTAGTTAAAGCAAAGGTGAATATCAACGTATTTGGCTTATTTTTAAAAGGGGCCTAATCCAATATATAGCACAAAAGTTATTTTTTTGAATTCATGCTGAAACAAGGTTGTACCAAAAAAAACAAATAACTATGTAGGAAGGTACTGACCAGGCCCTTAATGATATGTTAACACTTGTAGGCATATCATTATAGAAAGTAATGCAGATAAACAATAATATATGGACAAAGTGAATGTCTTGAATCCCTTTGTAACATGGTGTATATAATACACTATAGTATTCAAAGTCACACAGTCAAATCCTTTGTGATCTGTGATGGTCTTGTGGTTTTGAGACCGGGGCCGTCTTCTAGTTCTGGGGGTTTTAGGAGCAGGTGGGTGCAGAGGTGTGTTCAGTCGCTCACTGTAGCGGCGGAGCTGGTTGGTCCTGCCCTAACATCAGAGACAACTTGTGAATATTTTATAAGATATCATCAGCATAGAGCATGTCATTTTATCTTCAGCTCATCACAACTTCACGTCACTTCTTTAGTCTTAAAGGTGCAGTGTGTAATATGACATCATCAAGAAAGTTCTACAAAGTTCTAAACTGCAACACTCCCTGGGTAATCCCACCCCTTTCGAATAATAACAGAAGCTACAGTGGCCTTCAAGGTCAAGAACAATTCTAAATTTTAAACAATGCACCTGATGACATTCCAACTATGACACTTTCAAGATGGCGGCACTAGGCCTTGGTCCAAAATATGTAGAAATATGGACATATATGAGACCCTTTCTAAGGTAAAAAATAATAATCAACAAAAAAAATTCAGCTATTATGCACTAAATTAAATGTACTTATGGATATTATAATTACTTTCTACAAAATCTGCTTGGAAATAAAACCCACAATTCTACAAACTGCAGGTTTAATAAAGGGGCTTACTCACTGTTTAGACTGACACACCACATTCCCTCCATCATGGAAAGTCTGGATGTACCGCGGGCCTGAGCGCTGCTGGTTACAGCCGTCTGTACCTTTAGCAAAGTGAGACACTCAACAGAGAGAGAAAGATAGAGAATCCCAGAGTTAGTGATAAGAAGAAGAACCACAGACTCTTTTGATAATGTTATGAATGATTTTCAAACCTGCCTTAAAGTCCTACTCACCTCAGGAAATAAAAAGGAGAAATCACAGAAGAAAAGAGTGAGTCATCTTCAACATATTAAATATGTGATCAATGTGAAAAGGGTGCTCTCCTAATTATCACTAGGCCCAGTGCCCCAACATTAACAGTGTTACTTGAATAATAACGAGGACAATGATACATCTTTATTTCAGTTGTACATGCAAAAATGAAAACAATACAATACAAGCACATACAAAGCAAAATGCATAAAACTAAAAATAAGTAAAACCGGTAAAAACTAATTTAAGCAAATAAAAACACAAACAAAGCATAATGCTCAAACTATAGCAAAAGTAAAATAATAAAAGCACATTAAAAGCATTTTGCAAAAAATATAGCAAAAGTAAAAACAATAAAACAACATTAAAAGCATATAGGAATGTTTAAGAAATAACAAACATAAAATATGATAAAATGAACATAATAATACATCATTATTTTAAGTTGTCGTGCATAAAATGAAAACAATACAATACAAGCACATACAAAGAATAATGCATAAAACAAAAAATAAGTAAAACTGGTAAAAACTAATTAAAGCCAATAATACACATAAAAAGCATAATGCACAAAATATAGCAACAGTGAAACAATAAAACAACATTAAAAGAACATAACAAATATGTAAGAAATGACAACCATACAATATACGATGAAATAAACTGAAGGTGGAATCAATTCAAATTAAAACTGATCTTCCTTGAGATGTTTCTACAGCTTAATTGGAGCCCACCTGTGGTCAATTCTGTTATTTGGACATGACAGTTAACAGTGCATGTCAGACCACAAGACAACCATGAGGTCCTCCGAGACAGGATTGTCTCGAGGCACAGATCTGGGGAAGGGTACAGAAATAATTCTGCTGCTTTAAAGGTCCCAATGATCACAGTGGCCTCCATCATCCGTAAATGGAAGAAGTTTGGAACCACCAGGACTCTTCCTAGAGTTAGACGTCCCTTTAGACTGAGTGATCGGGGGAGAAGGGCTTTAGTTAGGGAGGTGGCCAATAACCCGATGGTCACTCTGACAGAGCTCCAGGGTTCCTCTGTGGACAGAGGAGAACCTTCCAGAAGGACGACCATCGCTTCAACCAATCAGGCCTGTATGGTAGAATGGCCAGACAGAAGCCACAGCCCGCCTGGAGTTTGCCAAAAGGCACCTGAAAGACTCTCAGACCATAAGAAACAAAATGTTCTGGTCTGATGAGACAAAGATCCAACTCTTTGGCGTGAATGCCAAGCATTATGTTTGGAGGAAACAAGGCTATGCTCATCAACTGGCCCCTACCATCCCTACAGTGAAGCATGGTGGTGGCAGCATCATGCTGTGGGGAGGTTTTTCAGTGTCAGGAACTGGGAGACTAGTCAGGGTTGAGGGAAAGATGAATGCAGCAATGTACAGAGACATCCTGGAAGAAAACCTGCTCCAGAGCACTCTTGACCTCAGACTGGGGCGACGGTTCATCTTTCAACAGGACAACGACCCTAAGCACACAGCCAAGATATGGAAGGAGTGGCTTCAGGACAACTCTGTGAATGTCCTAGAGTGGCCTAGCCAGAGCCGAGACTTGAATCCCATTGAACATCTCCGAGGGATCTGAAAACGGCTGTGCACCGACGCTCCCCATCCAACCTGATGGAGCTCAAGAGGTTCTGTAAAGAGGAATGGGTGAAACTGGCCAAAGATAGGAGTGCCAAGCTTGTGGCTTAATATTCCCAAAGACTTGAGGCTGTAATTGCTGCCAAAGGTGCCACAACAAAGTATTGAGTACAGGCTGTGAATACTTATGTACATATTATATTTTAATTTTTAATTTTTACCAAATTTTCCAAAATCTCAGACAAACTTTTTTTAAGTTGTCATTATGGGGGTATTGTGTGTAGAACTTTGAGGAAAAAAATGCAATCCAGCGTTATTCCAGGGCCGGCTGTAACATCACAAGATGTGTAAAAAGTGAAGCACAGTGAATACTTTCTGTATGCACTGTGATATAACATATGTATGGTGTCGGATGCTAAGACTACAAAGAATCCAGCCACCAGATAAAACTGTTGCCCGGTGAGAAAAGCCTGATCTGGCAAGCTTGACATTTGTTTGTCTTCCGCAAATCAGTCTGGATGTTGGTCCCTTATAATGGAAGGCAGCCCCTGATTGGTTCATGTAGTCATCAATCTAGCCTCCAATCAGAATGGGCCGTACCAGCTTTCCATCGGTTGAGGCTAGATTGACGACTACATGACCCATTCAGGGGCTGCCTTCCACTAAGGGACAAACATTTGATTTTGAGAAATGCCAGACTGATCAAAGAGGAACAAATGTGAAGCCTCCAAGATCAGGCTGGTCTCACCATACATGACTTCCTGTGTCTTTATATAAATCCTTTCCATGACCAATTCTTATACTTACCTTTTCTTTTCTATGACATTATTATAATTTTAATAATGTACTGTATAAAATATAATGTATCATTATATGTATAATAATAGCATTATATACGTATATAATATTTAAGGTGTTGGATGCTATTAGGGACTTTAAGCAGCGGTGTTTTAGGGACGGCTACGGCGTTGGGAAAGATTCCAACGGGCTCCACTATCACCTAGCAACACTTAGAACGGCTACTTGCTGCAGTTGGTGTAGCGCTCACAACGTCAAAACCCCTTTCTGCCGTTGTAAACAGACGGACTACGGCTCCGACTGCCTCTGACTACAGCGATAGGAGGTGATGACATATGTTCTCGAATGCTCAAAATTCTACTCAACCGCCGTAGCCGTCCTCTCAACCGTCGTTGCTTAAAGTCCCTATTAAGACTATAAAGAATCACGGCATCAGATTAAACTTGTCCCTGGTGTAAGACGCTATGCTATCCAGTGCGCTACCAGCGCCTCCAGACGCAACGACTGTTTCCAGATGGACAGTCTACTGCCCCCACTGCTCACCCCTCTTCAACCAGAGCCGTCTGGAGGTTTTTAGCTCTGCCTCCATGTTGTTGCCTATGGCTCTTCTTCAGTTTGCACCTGTTATTCCCAGTGTGCCGTAGGCTTTGCTCAGGGAGTGACTGGCAAACCCCCGACTGCCCACCTCCACTGGCATACACCTGGTCTTCCACCCGTTCCTCTGACAATCCTCCACCAGCTCCTGGTACTTCTCCCTCTTTCTTTCTTGAGCCTCCTCCATCCTCTCCTCCCATGGAACCGTCAGCTCCAGCAAGAAGAGTTGTTTTGTGGCCTCTGAGACCAAGATGATGATACCTTCTTTTTCTTCTATGACGTTATTTATTATAATTCTAATACTGTACTGTATAAGATATAATGTAGCATTATATGTATAATACTAGCATTATATATAATACTTAAGGGGTTGGAGGCTATTAAGAATAAAGTATCACCCCATCAGATAAAACTCATCCCTGGTGTAAGACGCTATGCTATCCAGTGCGCTTCCAGCGCCTCCAGACGCAACGACTGTTTCCAGATGGACAGTCGGTCTATACACGGGGCTGAAGTCCTAATCCGTTTGGCTGTCCTCGTCATACCAGGTGGAGTTCCTGGTGATAACCTCCCAGTATCTGTCCCAGCTTCTGAAGTGTGAAGTTGAAGGAGTGTGCACATCTTCTTCTTCATCTTCTCCAAAGCCGTCCTCAAAGCTGGTCCTCCTGGGCCTCTGAGCAGGAGGCTGCTCCTCCTCGTCCTCCTCCCTGCTCCTCTTCCTGGAGGAGCTGGAGCTGGACACAGAGGAGGTGGAATCTTCACATTCCAGGAGGAAACTCCAGGACTCGTAGGGAGGCGACGGCACATCATCGCAGCCAAGAGGGACCACACCGCCATCTTCAACCTCTTCCTCTTCACCCTCCTCTTCCTCACTCTCTCCATCCTCTTCCTCCGTCTCCTCTTCCTCCTCTTCATCACCCTCCTCCTCCCAGTCTGCCTCCTCTTGTAACTCTGATGACATGGACTCGTAGCCGGAGTCTTCGCTGGGCCAGTCGGAAAACTCACCCTCCGAGTCTGACACGGTGTCACTGTTCTCCAACAGCTCTTCATCATCAGAGAACGGTCCGAGGTCTTCTCCCTCCTCTTCCTCCTCCTCTTCCTCCTCCTCTTCCTCCTCATCTAAAATGTCCTCCTGAAAAACATATACAACCTGCACCTCCTCTCCATCAGAGCCGGAGATCCTGATCAGCTCACGGAAGCCTGCAGCGCCGGGATGCTCCACCTCGTAGAAGACATCTGAGGGGAAAAGTGAACGCACAAGGAAAACGTTAGACTAATACTTCTCATTCTATTTATTTTTATTGTGACTAAATACAACAATATACAGAGTTAAGAAAATCAAAATAGATTAGTAATATATGAGGAAAGTGTGTGTGTGTGTGTGTGTGTGTGTGTGTGTGTGTGTGTGTGTGTGTGTGAACTTTTTCAACACCAGCCACACATGCAGACATGAAGTCAAGTAGAAATGCATTAAACAGTGCGCACACACACAGACACACACACACACACACACACACAGCTCTCCTGTGGATAGTCAAATCTCAACAAACACTCTAATACATGCTTACAGCAGAGAACCAGACATGCACCGTCACCAGTCATCTCTTTGTAAGAACAATGACGATTTTCACTCATTCTAACCTGAACCACGAAACAATATAATATGGGTTCCATGTGTCTGCCCATAAGCACAGACACAATCACACACAAGACCAAGCAGGCCACGTCACACACCAGCTGAACAGCACATATTGATAGAAGCTCCACACAGAGGCATTACAACAGGTGGAAATGTAACCCACAAGTCAAAGGTCTGATTGTATCACAGATGTCTGGCTATTTTCAAGCTATCTTTATCTAACATATGATTTCTCCATATTAAGAAAACAAATACAGATTGCATCTAGATTGCTGACAATAATACAAAACCGATCCTCTGATGAATATAAAAGGAATTCCAGATCTTAAAGTTATATCAAATTATTTATGTCATTGTGATGCTGAAAACAACGAATTGCCCCTCTGAAGATCAATAAAGGCTTCTGATATTAAGTGCCACCATACTGAGTAGAGGAAGGGAGGATTTTCCACACTGATTAAACTGTGTGTTTGCAAGATTATAGACAGTCTCCAAGTGGTTTGCAAAGACCGCTGTCAAATAGGCCTACTGACATCAACCAGTTTATGCGCCATAAACGATGCGTAATTACGCACGCTGATCCAATGGGCACTCTGACAGAGGCATGGCGCAGCCTATTACACCCATAGACATTATACAGATTAGACTCTTTATATATCTATGATTACACCAGCAACCCGAAAATCTCAACTCTGAAAATCCGCTCGAATCAGACTAGCAATAAACTTAAAAAATGCATAGCCTAAGTGTTTCCACAGCAACAAGTGAACTCATCATTCCACTGAACGAGCCCTGCTTCGTTTACACCTGCGCGTTCTAACGTCCTCTACTAATAGTTCCATCGTCTCCATGGTTACACAAAGATATATATTTTGAAGCATTTTATGAAAAAATAAAAAATAAATGGCCAAGTCACCATCTATTTTTCCTAAACTTTTGACGCCAAATTGGAACAAATTGTAAAATAAGAGTGTTTTCAAATCACTACACCACATGTTAACGTGTTCCACACATTTCCCGGGACTTTTGAAACATTCCAAACAGAATAAAAACTATTTTACACCGAGAAAAAGAAAACTTTCTGCCAATCTGTGTAGTTCAAACGGGCCATTAAATATTCTGTTACTTGTCCACCTTTAAACTCAATAAGTAGCCTAAATGTTACTTTAGCGCTGAGGAAGCTTCCTTCCTAATTGTTTAGAGGTTATCTTATGAACCCAGGACAAACAAATGACTTTGGTTCTTACCTTCCCGTCGGATGTCCGGCTCATGCGGGCCTCCAGGCAGCGGGTGTCCCCCGTTGGTCGGTGCTCCGATCATTTCTCCTGTGGGCTAGTTGTTTGCTTTTCTTCGTATTATTCTGATTCACTTCTTCAATAAGGTGGTGTGTTATCCAGATGCTTTCAGCTTCAGTTCTTCAGAGAGATGTTGGGCTTTCAGCGGTCAGTCTTATCTTTGCAGCAGGTCAACTCGTGTCAAGTGCAAAGTGAGAAGGTGGACGGGTCAGCTGGCGTTTATATGGCCTTCTGATGTGAGCGTTCTCTTCTGTTTCCATGACTTTAGCGCGCGTCAGTGACTTCGAGATGTTCAAATAAGTTGTCTCCAAATGGATATTATCAAATATCCCATGTGTTTATATGCTAATATCTGTTCCATGCTTTCTCATGCACCGCACATTTTTTACACTAGGCTAGGCCTCTTATCAGCACAAATAGCCTACTCAGGTCAAACATGACATGGCTTTTAATGGCTATACGCTTTGGTGGAGACTGAGTAAACGTAAAATGTAATTCTTAGTATAGAATATGGCTTCTACCATTATTTTAAATAAAAAACACTCTTTATTTTAAGACACCTGGAACAAACATAGTGAATAGCCTATTTTTTCAGTGAAACTTTATCTTTTAGCTTGTTTTAGTTCAAACAGTAGGCCTATTCCAGGGATCCATTACCCTGTGAGGAAAGTTTGTTTATTCAGTTATGAGACAATACGTTGCACAATTTTCCCTTCTCTGACTCATATAAATTGTTACATAGCCTAGTGCACCTTTAATATAAAGCTGTGGGCCTAGTAATAACATGACATTTGTCCAAAGGTGGGTCGTAACGCGCTACATTTACTCCGTTACAAATACTTGAGTAACTTTTTGAATAAATTGTAATTTTAGGAGTAGTTTTATTGCAACATACTTTTACTTTTACTTGAGTAAATATCTGAAGAAAGAACGGTACTTTTACGCCGTTCCATTTGGCTACGTGACGGTCGTTACCTTATTTTTTAATATATTTTATTTATTAGGCTACATGCGAGAGCTATTTCTCTCATGATTTCTTTCCCCGGGGACGTCTTCAGCCAACATCTCTATCACGTGACTATTTCAACCAATAAAAACCACATTACAAAAGCTTGCCAATCAAATGCAGCCACTTCAGTCACATGACAAGTGTTGTCATGTTGTCAAAGTGCTCAACCATGGGCTCAACAATGTCCGCGGACTTTTTTAAAGGCTGCGGTTCCGCACCGATGTTGTGTCCGTGGCCGTGCCATGTAGGTTAAACGCATATTTTACCGACTATCTGGGTGAGTCGAGAAAATGGAAGAAACCGCTGATTCCGAGGAGCAATAGCCACACCCCTGGCCTCAAATACAAACTCACACACTCGCAAGCTCTCAATCACACTAACTCACAAAATAACAATCACACAATCACAGTGACACAGACTCCCACACACTCGCAATTACAGAGAAACTGTTCTTCTTTGACACATGTCCTGTTCTCCCTGTAGCCTACTCACTTCGCATGCCCCAGTCTGGCTGTGTGAAAGTCTGAGAGTGGTCTCTTTGTTCAGCCACTCTGTAGTTTCATACGTTAAGTGAGTGTGCCAGCAGGTTTTGATGTGTAATGAAGTTTAATTTTGTGTGTTTTATATTTTTGGGGCTAAACCCAACCTAGATAATTTTCTCAGGGCCAGTGACATATTGTAGGAATTTGTTTTAAAATGTGTATGTGCAAAACAATTGCAACAGTGTTATAAGTGTATTGGTTTTAATTAATATAATTTTGGACAAGCCTAATTTATTATAATTTTATTTGAAGGGTTATGTATTTAATTTGGCAGATAATTAATTTATTATTGTTTGAGTTCAAGGGTTATTCATTTGATTTTTAAATACCTTATTTATTGTTTTATTTAAAATTATGTTATTTAACATATCTTTACTTGAACATTGCTGTTTTATATTATGTTCGTGTCTATTCTGTACCGTTTGTGTTGCTCTGTATATTTCAAAAATAAATTCAGAGTAATTCAGTAGGCCTACTTGTACTCTTGAGTACTTGAGTAGTCTTTTCACTGCATACTTTTTTACTCTTACTTGAGTAATAATTTTTATGAGTACTTTTACTTCTACTTGAGTAATTATAATCTTAAAGTAACTTACTTTTACTTGAGTAAATTTTTTGGCTACTCTGCCCACCTCTGCATTTGTCCACACTAAAATAAGCTCTAAATTGGAAGTTACATTAGAAATATTCTGTGTTAATCTCCAGCCTCAGAATACATTGTAATTTAGCCTAATGAAAGGCCTGATTTAATGAATCATTTCTGTATGTGTTGTCCTGAGACTAACCTAACCCTCAATATTAGAGTGGCTCCTAAACTCAAAGAATCTTGGTGAATTTGCTCCTTCACCTAGATTTTAGCTTTGGCAGTTGTTTCTATCTGGGCATTTTTGTTTTACACAGACATTGTAAAAGGTGCCAATATTTTGAGTGACTATGGTCTTTCAGTGTATCTACCATGTAGCCATCAGATTTGATTGATTTTTTTTGGCCAAATATCAGTTTATGGTTTGAACTGTGGGGGGCAGCAATATACGCGGGAGCAGCTAGTCTGCCGGAAAAAGAAAGGACGAAGAAGAGTGGAGCGGCCACCACCACAACATTGCTAGCTTAAGTTACTAACCCACTAAATATGACACCCTAAATGTGAACAGAGGGAGCGACAATAAAGCTACAGACTCTGATAACGTGTTTGATATAGGTATGTTGACAAGTTTAATTCAAGATTTGCAAAAACATGCCAAAAAACAGTAGACTGTTGCAGGCGCTGTACCATGCCAGCTAACATGTTAGCCACAAATAGCGCATTGCTAACGCGGCTAACGTTACCGGCTTTCCATGTATTGGTTATCTGAAGCTAACTGTTGGAGCTGACACACACTGCTCACAACAACAGGACTGAATGGCAAGCGCTACTTGCATGTCTCATAAAAACAGGCATACGCTATCACTGGTAAAGCTAATTATCCAGCTATTAGCCAAAGCTTAACACTACCTTTGGTGAATGATGAGCTAGCTAGCTTTTGTTTTTCTCTTTGAAGCATGTCTTACAGGCAGCAGCAGTGGCTGCATTAAATAACCAGCCAAAGATGTGAATGTTTTACATTGTGTTACATTCATATTATCATTTGAGCTGCATTTCTTGTATGAAAGATTCTACAAATTAAAATTGTTATTACTACTATACAGCCAACGAGGGTTGTAGCCATTAGGAAGTTTACTTGAATGATAACATTAAGTAAAATTCATCTATGAATTGTAAGCAGGGTTCTTACAGATACCTAAAAAGCCTTAATAGGCACTGAATAGGTTATTGTGAGAATAAGGCCTTAATTGAACTTACAATGTATTAAATCAATCTTTCTAAGGTCTGAAAAATGCTAAGACATGGGGAGTAGGACTTCATCTAGACGTTGCAATGTAAAATATCAAAATAATAGGTAGCATGGCAATTATTATTTAAATTATTCCCAAATGCCTCTCGCTTTGACGCAGATCAGCATGGCATAGTAATCAAATATGGTCACGTTGCAATTATTACTGTTAGCACTCCAGACATTTTAGTTGTGTGTTTTTTTAATGACCTGAAATAAAATGACATGCCAAATAAATAATATTATAAATAATAGTCTAATTTTGTATCGCATGTAATGTATCTTATCAAAGTATGGCTCAGAGATAGTGGACATGAATATTCTCACTTAACAGGTGCTGAGGGCTGACCTTCCAGGATGTATGCCGTGTACAGACAAGCACACACACCCACTGCGGTGGAGTTCTCTGTCTACTGTAACTTTATATCCAGCAAGGAGAAGAACTTGGTCGTGGCTGGAACATCTCAACTATATGTCTACAGGATTATCCACGATGCGGAGGTAATGGGAATTCTCTATTTAGCTTGTGTTATTTTCGTAATTGTAATAACGTTTTTGGATTATGAGCATAAAAGGTATATATGTGTAACATTTCTGTCATTATTTCAGAGTACGTCGAGGTCTGACAAGTCTTCAGGTATGTCTAGTCCTTATAGTCAAAGTAATGCTATGACCGTTGATGAATTACTCAAGTAATAGATTTGACTTCTCCTCTCCCCTTCTGCAGATTCCAAGTCTCGCAAGGAGAAGCTGGAGCAGGTGGCTTCCTTCTCTCTCTTCGGCAATATCATGTCCATGGCCAGTGTGCAGCTAGTGGGAGCCAACAGGGACGCACTCCTCCTCAGTTTTAGTGATGCCAAGGTAACATTGTCTAGAGCTGCCATTTTTGCTCGGAAGATGTCATGTTTAAATGAAAGCCAAAATTGTTGTCTATCTCACTTCTGGTCAAATCAGTGAATATTTCCTCCTCCAGTGTGAAAACAAAGCCTAGGTTCTGTGAATGGGCATGACGCTAGCTACAGTGGGCCCCCTTTGTTTACATACCAGTTTTGCATGTGTGAAAAGGGAAGATCGCTAGAATGTATTACTGATAGTTTACCAGGGAACTATGTGTGAAAGAGGCTTTAATGTTTGATTGACGTGTGTGTGTGTGTGTGTTCTCTTCTCTCACCAGTTGTCTGTAGTGGAGTACGACCCCGGCACACACGACCTCAAGACGCTGTCTATGCATTATTTCGAGGAGCCAGAGCTCCGAGTATGTACAGACAGTGTTCAGTTGCATTATCTGTGGAAATGTTGACAGGCTCAATTTAAACAAATTGTTTTCTCATTTGCACCTCTTTCTTTTTTCCCCAGGATGGTTTTGTACAGAATGTGCATATTCCCATTGTCCGGGTGGATCCGGAGAATCGCTGTGCTGTGATGCTAGTTTACGGCACCCAGCTCGTGGTGTTGCCTTTCAGGAGGGACACGCTCACAGATGAACAGGAGGGCGGGGTCGGAGAAGGGTACGCACGCCGTCCACCATTCATTCTGCTCATTAATGTCTTCTCTATGCACCTTTAATACCGAAACCTAATACTGATTCTGATTGTGGGAAATTTCACAACCCTTCTCCAATTCAACGAACATTTTTTTTTGCAGTTGCTTTAGATGCACATCCAGGCTTAGAAGAACACAACAATAAAACAACTGCCATTTTATTCAGAATTTCCACCTTTATTGTGCTGCTGTTAAAAGTTCACACTGAGACTCCATAGAATACATTTTTATGTTGTAATTGCTAAACGCATATCCATGTAATTGTCTTAATTGCCTGTCACTTGTTTTACCACCTCCAGGCCTAAGTCCAGCTTCCTGCCCAGTTACATCATCGATGTGCGCGAGCTGGACGAGAAGCTGCTGAACATCGTGGACATGAAGTTCCTCCATGGCTACTACGAGCCCACGCTGCTCATTCTGTTTGAGCCCAACCAGACATGGCCCGGGTCAGTCCACCACCTCAATATCTCCTACAACAGACACTCTCTTTGTTTGATTCCATCGGTTTCACATACTACGTATTGGTTGTAGGTAGGATATTGCCCCCTGAAAAGTCAATGAATCGAATCATCAATCTTTTTTTGGGGGGGTCAGTCAGTGCACATAACATTAAAACAGGATGGAAGCAAACAAAAATTATGTAATAATAATAATGCCAGGCCAGTAAGTGTAAGTTATGTCAAACACCAGAGATGGTGAGAACATTGTGAGCATGCACATTGAGTATCTTCAGCGAATGGCGAAACAAAAACGATTCTTGAAATGGTAAAAAACAAAGTGGACTATGCTCGCCGTAGTTATGATTTAGTAAAGCTTGGATGCCTAGGAAACAATCAAGACTAACTACCCGCCATCTTGGGTTCATGGTGCGTGCTCAGTAGTAGTAGTAGTAGTAGTAGAGTTTTCAAAGATCTCATGCCTGGATAGCATTTTTAACCTCAGTTTTCAGCGATCTAAAACACAAGTTTCCACCGTTTCCGTGTAGACATTAAACCAAATATCTAACTCCGATGTACTTTTCTTATTGACAAATAGTATCGCTAATAGTCCAATCTCTGTTTTTCAACTGGCTGATCCGATTCGACTGAGAAAACTCAGAACTCAGCCCTATTTCTAGGTCTTTTTCCTTCTCGTCTGTAAGCGTGCCAAGTCGGATTTGATCTCATGTTGGACTTTGTGTTTTTGTTGTGCCCGTTCCAGGCGTGTGGCTGTGCGTCAGGACACCTGTAGCATCGTGGCCATCTCCCTCAACATAATGCAGAAGGTCCACCCGGTCATCTGGTCTCTCAGTAACCTGCCTTTTGACTGTACGCAGGTCA
This sequence comes from Ammodytes marinus, assembly GCF_949987685.1. NCBI lineage: Eukaryota > Metazoa > Chordata > Actinopteri > Uranoscopiformes > Ammodytidae > Ammodytes > Ammodytes marinus. The sequence continues at coordinate 24,014,100 of NC_137221.1, forward strand.
TGCCTGTGCCCAAGCCCATCGGTGAGCTCCGCCAATTCTCTCCTTTTGTCACTGGCTGCTATGTCATTTCTGTGATGGTTTTAGATAGGAATCGATACTGGTATGTGATTTGGTTTGGTTTGGGGTGCCTCTCTGATCCCTGGTCAAATCCCTTTTTTTGTCAGGTGGTGTGGTGGTGTTTGCTGTGAATTCAGTGCTGTATCTGAACCAGAGTGTTCCACCGTACGGAGCTTCTCTCAATACTCAGACAACTGGGACCACAGCCTTCCCTCTACGTAAGCATTACCACTTGAAGACACCTACACCTGTCCCTTTTTGATATGTGGACTTAACCTAACATTTAATATGTACTGGATAATGTGCTATGGTCACCCAGGTATACAGGAAGGGGTGAAGATCACACTGGACTGCTCCCAGTCGGATTTCATTGCCTACGATAAGATGGTCATCTCTTTGAAAGGAGGAGAAATGTGAGTCATTTGTAATGATCACCAACATGCGTAAAACAGATTGGTCGTTCCTAACTTGACTATTTTTTGTTGTCTTGTAGTTACGTGTTGACGCTTATAACGGACGGCATGAGAAGTGTGCGCGCTTTCCACTTTGACAAAGCTGCTGCCAGCGTCATGACAACCTGTGTAAGTTCAAATAGCCTTTTCCTATTATGTTTCTGTATGCTTCAACATGCTGGAGGATTCAGGTTTGACTGACACCGGCTCTAGAAAGGTAATAACGCTACTTGAAGACCAAAGCTGCTGAAGGCCACCAGGGAAGTAAAACATAACGGCAGTTTCTCATATCTAGCTGAACTTTCAGGGTTCAAAGTAAACACTGAATATACAGCTCCAGAGACCACTCCAAATGTTCAGTGTCTCTGGTTTGACTATTTATAGGCATATGTTAGAGTAGAAAGAACATTTTGGTTTTATAATATAAACTACTGACAGCAGTGTTTCCCCTAGAATTGTTTTGAGGCCCGGTGGTAAGAGCTGATAAAGAGTATGCGCGCCGCGTGCGTACCAAATTTCTAGAAGAAATTGACCAAAACGAACCCCATTTGGGATGAGCCTCTTTTGACAGCCAGTTAAGAATGAGGGCATAGGGTTATACTTTCACATTCAGTACATTTGTACATGTGGTGTTTCTCACAGGATTTTTAAATCGTGCTGGGTGAGAATGGACCTTCTGGGGTCTGGGGGCATCCCCCTGCAGAAGAAAACCTTATAATTTTTAAAGTTAAATGCATCAATCTGGTGCACTTTGAGAGGTGAAATCTGATTAATTATGTGCTCTGTAAACAGCTGTCATATGTCCTGCCTATAACTATTTTCTGTAATAATTTGGAGACACAAGCCATGTCAACTATTGAAGAAAAACACGTGGATTTCAATAAAAAACAATAAACACTAAGATCTAATATAGACAGCTCCTGTCTAGTACTCATTTCTGGAATAATCTGAATCACCTCACCTTGAAGCTAGCCTATTGAAACATTTTTTTTTTTTTTATGCAAATAGCCTTGTTGAAACTAAATGAATTAACATAGGCTACACATCATGATTAGCCTATCAACATGTGTGCTACATAAGGCAAATTCCCTATTCCGACCATTATATTTCATCTAGCCTATTTCTCAATTTAATACAAAAAAATAAAGTAGCATTGAAAATACAAAGAAATAGGGCTACAATAGCCAGCTGTTTTCAAGATAACTTAACAGTTAAAACAAACAAGTAAATTAATATGTCCCTTGAACATAAATTAATGCTTTTCTGAGAATGTCAAAGGCAGGAGCAGTGTGGAACTTCTGTAAACTTACTGAAACGAGTGCATGCCGTTTTTTTCTGCGCTGTCTCTGCTGTTGATACAGATTGGGTGTGTTGCCACGGCGACGTAGCGATGTTAACTTTCTAAGTTTTGCTCAGCACTTTTTCCTGTTCAACGTCCCTGTTACTGAGTCCTTAATATCTCCATAGAGCAGGCGCTGGTTTTATTTTTGCCACTAGTTCAACGTTTGCTTGCTAGTCATGCTCCTGCTCATTGCCTTCCGTGTTTAACAAGTGCGCACCGAATGCACACGCGCATCGCGCCCGCCGTGAGCAAACACACACACACAGACAGACACACAGATCAGCTGATGGGATGATCAAACGAGAGGTTGTAAAGACAGGCGCACATGAGGGGTAGACCGACAGTGCCGCGCAGACGCTCGCAAATGATTATTACGGAATCAATGAAAAATTGATTTAAAAAAATTAAAATAAAGTAAAACATTTTATTATTTATTTTTTTAAAGTCAGGCTGCTGTTGGCCTGGCGGGGGGTCCCGTACCTGTATAATGGTAGGGGAAACACTGACTGACAGCATTTTTTTTTTTTCATTTATTTATTACGGCTCACGGCCATAGCACATGGCATGGAGCACACAATTCAAATTAAATCATTACAAACAAACAATGGTGTACGGCAAGGACAAAACAAAAACAAACAAAAAAAAACATTACTTAAACAATGGCAGGACATTTCTCAGAACGGCTCCTGTTTTAACAATAACCCCTGTTGTTTCTGATCTCAAAAGCAAAATTTTATCTTAGATGGAAAATAAACATAATATTTTGGCAGGTATTTTTCTCTATAGTACACTACATTTACATTTTTACACTCAAAAAGAACATGATATTCATCACCAACACAATTGGAATCACAGAGGTTGCAAAATCTTTCACTTCTTTCCAGCCCTTTGTACCTTCCAGTGACTTTAGGTATTCTGGTGTTATTTGTTCTCAAATTGCATATACCTACCAAATTCGAATACGTTTTTAGTCATTAAGAGCATTTTCAATAAGTTATGTAGAGATGAAGATTTAAGAAAAAGCCAGACTGGTCTCTTAATTTTTTTCCGGAGCTGTATGCTAAGTATGAGTTGAAAAAGGAGGGTGCACTTCAACAATGAGGATTCTCAGTAGAGTGCTAATTATTCCCAAATACCAATAGGCATGTTCCAAAAAGTAAAGAAATGGTAGCACACAAGTTAAGCAGGACAACATACTGTCATATCACTTGTTTACTTAGGCTTACATCCCATTAAATCAACGCTTTTCGGCACAAAAACCTTCTTTAGAGCGTTTGAAATAGACAGGTTCAGTTTAGTGATATAACATACAAGGGCACAGGAGTCACTACTGTTGGGAGTTTGGGCCTAATATTCATCAAGTTCAATTCAAGTATTTTGTCCACCTTAACTTAAAGGTGCAGTGTGTAATATGACATCATCAAGAAAGTTCTACAAAGTTCTAGAATGCAACGCTGCCTGGGTAACCCCACCCCTTTTGAATAATAACAGAAGCTACAGTGGCCTTCAACGACAAGAACAATTCTAATTTCTAAACAATGCACCTGATGACATTCCAACAATATGCTTTCAACATGGCGGCCACTATGCCTTGGTCCAAGATATGGAGAAATATGCACATATATGAGACCCTTTCTAAGGGAAAAAAATTATTCTAAACATTTTGTTCAGCTATTATGCACTAAATTAAATGTACTTATGGATATTATAATTACTTTCTACAAAATCTTCTAGGAAATAAAACCCAAAATTCTACACACTGAACTTGAGATAATGCTACTTTTTCATTACTTTTTTGAACTTTTTAAACTAAGTCTTGTCAGCTGTGGACTACATCAACACTGTCTTTCCTCTTCCAGATGGTTACCATGGAGGCCGGCTACATCTTCCTGGGTTCGCGCCTGGGGAACTCTCTGCTGCTGAAGTACACTGAGAAACCTCAGGAGAGCCTACCAGAGGAGGGCAAGGAAAAGGCAGACAAGGAAAAAGACAATGACAAAGAGAAAGAGAAACAGGTCCTTTTTTATGATTGTATACAATGTTCATTTTGATTTATATATATATTTTTTTTAAAGCACCGTTTAAAATGACATCCTTATTTTATACCGGCCTTTTGCACTTAGTGTAGTTGCATCAATTAGTTTGTTAGAAGTTGCTGCACTTTTCACATTTTATTTGCTTGTTTTCTAAAGTAGCGCTATGAACTTATTCATCGCTAATCAATTCCAGGAAGAACCGCCGAGCAAGAAGAAGCGCGTAGATTCTTCCACCAACTGGACGGGTATGTTCACAATTTTCAAATGTGCTTATGATGCGTGATGACAGAAATGTGTGTTTCTGTGTTTTTAACCAATTTTCCTCTGTTTTGTCAGATGAGGTGGACGAGATTGAAGTGTACGGAAGTGAGGCCCTGTCAGGCACTCAGCTGGCCACCTACTCCTTTGAGGTACATTTTTATTTATTTTTTGAAATGGCTTAAAAGCATTAAACATACATTCTGATCTTTTTTTAATGGCTCACAGATCTTTTCCTGTGTTCTCCTAATAGGTGTGTGATAGCATACTCAACATCGGACCTTGTGCAAACGCCGCCATGGGTGAACCGGCCTTCTTGTCTGAAGAGGTACACACACACACACACACACAACACACGCAAGAAAACACTTGCTTACGTCTCTGTAGATTGGTTACAGCAGATGTAAGTAATCACACACTTTCTATAGAGTTGTGTTTTGTTGTTTTCGACTTTGATTTCATCTCACCCACAGTTCCAAAGCAGCCCAGAGCCTGACCTGGAGGTGGTGGTGTGCTCCGGCTACGGCAAGAACGGTGCACTGTCTGTCCTTCAGGTAAACCCTCTCTACCACTGATGTTATGTGTTGTTTTTTGAAGGTGGAGTCAATATCACCTTTAACAGTGAAAATCTGCTACCTATCCCTCCTCTGTGTGTGTATGTGTGTGTGTGTGTGTGTGTGTGTGTGTGTGAGGGAGTGTTTATGTGTATACACAGCCTATGCTCTGTAAACTGGTTTGTAAACAAAGGGGGCTCGGACTGACTCATTGTAGCTAGCAACAATGCTATCAATATAGGCTAAGCTACTGATCGGCTTATACTTAGGCTTTGGTAAGTATTTGGCTTCAACACCTATTTCATTATTGACCAATGTATTGTCACACTTGCTAACAGTACTACTAAAAACACATGCTAATTGTATTTTCATAGCAATAAGCCTATCGATAGCATTGTTGCTAGCTATGGGGTCGGTCCGAGCCACTTTGTTTACATTGACGTTTACAGAACCTAGGCTGTTTATTTAGACCATATTTTTTTCAGCGCACACACAGTACAGACAGGTAGTGTGTCATGAGGAGATATTCACTAATGCATGCCTGCCTGGTCTGGTGTTATGCATGATGAATGGGTCTGCACCATCCTAAACCCTGTGGTGGCGAGGGCCGTCTGCCACAGGTCCAGTGACGGTGCTAGAGTGAAATCTGGGTCTACCAGGGCTGCCTCAGAGATTGATGGAGTAGCCTGTAAACACCCAGAAACAGGCTGACCCATACACTTCTTACATAGTGACATGTGTAACACCAGCATGGTTATATTTACAAGCATGGAAATGTACAGTATACTGTCACTGTTTAGATTTGGTTTAGAGGCATTTAACATTGATATATTTTGCCCTTGAAAAAGTAAAGTGGGGAGAGAATGTTGCTTTGTATTTTTCCTCCCATTTCATACCGTTCTTTTAATTTTATTAAAATGCCAAATTCTCACAGTAAAGTAACAATGCTTTAGGTTTCCCTGCTAACTTTGATTTGTTTCCACTTCCGTTCTCAGAGGAGCATCCGACCCCAAGTAGTCACCACGTTTGAGTTGCCAGGTTGCCACGACATGTGGACGGTCATCTCCAATGAAGTGAAGGAAGACAAAAAAGTACTGTCATCTTCCTGTTTACCTGCTCCAGCTTCTTCACTCTAATGTTCAAAATGTTCCCCCGTTTATGGTGACACCGTTTAAAAAAAGAGATAAAGGTCCATCTAATTTTTTTTGAATATCATGGATGAGTCCATTCAAACAGTACACACGTCCATATATTCTAGATTCCTTAACCAAGGTGAAATATGTCAGGCATTTTTTTTGTTTTTATTTTGGAATAATAGAATCCAGTTTCTTAAAATATTGAAATATTACATAAATCGCATACTTATTCTAGATTAATATCACTTCATGTGTAATGAATCTAGAATATATGAAAGTTTCACTTTTCGAATTAAAGAAATAAACTTTTTATTGCTATTCAAACTTCTGGAGATGCACATGTAAACTGTATATATATATTTATAAAAGCATAAAAAGCAAACAAACAGTTATGGCATAACTGTTTGTTTGCTTTCCCCAGGCTGTAAAAAGCGACGGCTCGGAGGACGGGGCGGAGACAGAGACCGGTGAGGACGGTGAGGATGGAGAGAAGGAAAAAGAGGAGAAGAAAGACGGGGAGGAGGAGGTGGAGGAGGAAGAGAAGAAGACGGAGCCTCCCATAGAGGACGACACCAAGAAACACGGCTTCCTCATTCTGAGCAGAGAGGATTCAACCATGGTAAAAAAAACACAAGAGAAATGAAAGGATCAATAAAAGTGCTTTCAATCAATACATACATTTTGAAGTGCTCAATGCTGAAATTTATTATCTGATGTAAAAAAAACAATGTGTTTGTGTGTAGATCCTTCAGACAGGCCAGGAGATCATGGAGCTGGACACTAGTGGTTTTGCGACCCAGGGACCCACTGTGTTCGCCGGAAACATCGGAGACAACAAGTACATCATCCAAGTCTCCCCCATGGGGATAAGACTGCTGGAAGGAGGTAAAACACAATACGAAAGAGTTTCACTCAAACACCAGTGAGGATTAGATTTTAACATTCGGTTTCTTGTTGTTGTCACAGGAGCAAAAGAGAATAAATGTATATTATTAAAGGTTCAGTAAGCAGAATGGTCAGTTTAGGCAAGGCAAGGCAAGACAAGTTTATTTATATAGCACAATTCAAACACAAGGCCACTCAAAGTGCTTTACAGGGGCAAGATTAAAATACATAAAACACATTAGAAGACATTTAAAAGCAAATGAAAAGAAGTAAAACATTTAAATTAAATAAAAAGTACAGGTTAAAATGGAAACAGAAAAGTCTTCAGACTCGATTTAAAAGAACTGAGGGTTGCAGCAGACCTTAAGTTTTCTGGGAGTTTGTTCCAGATATTTGGTGCATAAAAACTAAAAGCTGCTTCTCCTCGTTTAGTCCTAACTCTTGGGACTGTAAGTAAACCTGTCCCAGACGACCTAAGGGCTCTGGACGGTTCATAACGTATCAGCAGATCAGTAATGTATTTTGGCGTTAAACCATTTAGTGCTTTATAAACCAACATCAGTATTTTGAAATCAATTCTTTGAGTGACAGGAAGCCAGTGTAAAGACCTCAGAACTGGGGTAATGGATCCACTTTTTTGGTCCTAGTGAGGACTCGAGCAGCAGCGTTCTGAATTAGCTGAATCTGTCTAATAGATTTTTTTGGAAGGCCTGCAAGGACACTGTTACAGTAGTCAAGTCTACTAAAGATAAATGCATGGACAAGTTTTTCTAAATCTTGCTGAGACATAAGTCCTTTCATTCTTGATATGTTTTTAAGGTGGTAGTATGCTGACTTATTAATTGATTTAATGTGTTTCTTGAAATTCAAGTCGGAGTCTATGACAACACCAAGATTTCTGGCTTGGTGTGTGGTTTCTAGCATAACGGATGTAAGCTGTGCGCTGACTTTTAATTGTTCATCTTTGGCACCAAAGACAATTACTTCAGTTTTGTTGTTGTTTAATTGAAGGAAATTTTGGCACATCCAATCATTGATTTGTTCAATGCACTTACTCAGTGTTTAGCTAACTTCCTGTCAGTGACTGCAGTTAGCAGTCCCCTCCCTCGTCCCTACTTCACCACATTGTAGCCTTCTGTCTTCTGATTGGATATCAGTTGTGGGATCCCGAAAAGTTTATTTGCCGATTATATTGCAGAGCGGGTGACTGATAGACCGGAGTTATGAAACGCGCTCACTATATAAGTGATCACTGTATGAATAAAGAGCGATTTAACACGTATATTATCATAAATAAATCGTTTACTTCACCTTTAAAGTCAATTGAAGTTAGCTGTTTCACTGACATTTCCTACTTTAATTTCTGCTTTCAGTGACCCAGCTGCACTTCATCCCGGTGGACCTGGGCTCTCCCATAGTGCATTGCTCCCTGGCGGACCCCTACGTGGTCATCATGACGGCGGAGGGAGTGGTCACCATGTTTGTGCTGAAGACAGACACATACATGGGGAAGACACACCGGCTGGCCCTGCAGAAACCACAGATCCCCACTGTGAGGAAACCCCACAGGCTTTTACTTTGACAAACACTTTGGCTGAACTGAAGCCATTCAGCTAGAGGGGCTTCTACTGCTGCTTATATCCCTCTGTCTAATTCTATGCTTCAATAATGACATGCATATCCACAGAATCACTGCACTCCCTTTTATTTAGAAGCTAGACGGACCCAATTCACATCAATAGCTTGTAACATTTTTCTCGACTTGCCTTGTCGTTCAACAGGTGTCCCGTGTGGTGGCTCTGTGTGCGTACCGAGACGTCAGTGGGATTTTCACCACGGAAAACAAAGTGAGCTGCTCCGGCTCCAACAAAGAGGACGTCATGGTCATGAGTCAGTCTGAAACAGAGACCATCATCCATGAACTCAGGTTAGACTTCCACATGTCTCGCTTATCGACGGCTAGATTGAAAATACTGCTCTGGAAAGAATTAAGAGACCACTCCAAATGTTCAGCGTCTCTGGATTTATAGGCATATATTTGAATAGTATGAACATTTTGTTTTTTTAATATAAACTACTGAGAACATTTCTACCAAATTCCGAATGCAATTTTTGTCATTAAGAGCATTTTCAATAAGTAATATAGAGATGAAGATTTGAGAAAAATCCAGACTGGTCTCTTAATTTTTTACTGAGCTGAATGTTGAATGAACATACTTTGTACTACAATGTGGAGAATTGAACCTGCTGGGACAAATCCACAACAATACTCCCCATATAAATTGGTTTATAAGCTGGAAAAAGGGTTGGTTTTGGGGGGTAAAGTTCCTCTGTAAATGCCTGCGCAGTAACACAGTGGACGATGAGGAGGAGATGCTGTACGGAGACTCTAACGCCATGGCGGCACACGCCAGAGACGAGCTGGGCCGCGGCTCCGGAGCAGCGGGGTCCGGAGGGGAGGGAGGCTCCAGCAAAGCAGAGCCCAGCCACTGGTGCATGATCACCAGGGAGAACGGGGTCATGGAGGTGTGTATGGCAGCTTACAATGGAGGTGCAATGTCCAGGGGAAATATAGAAATAAAAATTAAGAGAATAAAGGAATTTGACAGGAATAAGGTAGCAATTTTAAAAGAAAGAAAGTTGAAATATTTGGAGAATAAAGCTGTAATAGTTGTAGTGGTAACCCATGTATGATCTTTTGTTTTATTCATTTGCCCACTTCTTAAATACAATGAATTGAACAACAACAACAAAATATATATAATTCAGGAAAACATATTACTGGTATCCTACAAAACAGTGTAATGGCAGCGTCCCAGTCAATAGCAATGTATCATCTATGAGAACGTCCTGCTGATTTGCCAAACATAATAATAAGCATTTGCCAACTTGTGAAAGACTAAAGGCTATGACTTCATTAGATGCTCCACGTTCTTCATTTTACTGCAGGGAAAAAAAGACAATATTTCTTCTGTAAAATAAATAACACACAGCCTAAAGCCACCACGTTACTCTCTCAATAATATAACTTATTACTCGTAATATTAGGCTAAGCCTTTTTTTTTTCTTCTCGTGAAATGAATACTTTATTATTTTAATAAAGCATATGACCCCTGACCCCAACCATACCACACCTGACTGTATTCCAAACCTAATTTTTCATTTTTATTTGTATCTTGTGTTTTTATTTCTTTATGTATGCTTCTATGTGATGTAAAGCGTCTTTGAGTGACATCCAAAAAAGCGCTATATAAATCCTATCGATAATAATAATAATAATAATAATAATAATAATTGTTATTATTATTATTATTATTATTATTATTATTATTATTATTATTATTATTATTATTATTATTATTATTGTTGTTGTTATTATTATTAATAATTTATTTATTTTACATTTTTAATAACGAAGCAATATTACTCAGCATTGTACATGTTTGTTTAACAGTCCTTTGTTTCTTCCATTGGAACAGATTTACCAGCTGCCTGACTGGCGGTTGGTGTTCCTGGTGAAGAACTTCCCGGTTGGTCAGAGGGTGTTGGTGGACAGCTCGTCGGGCCAATCAGCCGCTCAGGGGGAGGGGAAGAAAGAAGAGGTGACACGGCAGGGAGATCTCCCGCTAGTCAAAGAGGTGACTCTGGTTTCACTGGGCTACCAGCGCAGCAGACCCTATCTACTGGTGAGTTTTTACATCACGTGTTCCTTTGTGTTTCACATTTTCACGTTTTGGCATTATCTAACTTATTACATTTACATTTTGCATCTCATTAAAAATCAGAGTTATAATCTTAATTTAATTTTTTCAGTCCCAAATTGTTACAGAACAGATTTTGGATAAATTCATTTTATAAATCAAAAGAACAGTATGCAACTGCATGTTTTTTTATAAAGACAATGTAACATTAATCAGACAATTAACAACATGTGAACAAATCCTTCTGTTATAACCTTCAGCATAGTGCTAAGAATGATTATGGAAAGTTCAGGTGCTTTAGAAGTTGAGATTTTTGGTTCAGAGGATTTGAAAAACTAATGTTAAGATAATGGCGTTTAGAAATGGTTGTATAGGAGAAATATACAGAAGCAAATGGACAAGGTTTAGTCAAATAAACACCTAAATGTACATGTTGGACTTTTTATTTAAACTTATATGAAATAAGACATGTTATGGAAGCGCAAATTGCCTAAAATCTCAAAATTTACCTTGAAAAAAACAATGTTTTTGCCTGCAGTCTGTCGCCTAAAATGGCTTCATACTAAGGAACTAAAGAAAAGTGCCATTGAATGCTAACAGTGTGTGACTAAACCTTTGTGTTTGTTCTAGGTCCATGTGGAACAGGAGCTCCTCATCTATGAAGCGTTCCCGTACGATCACCAGCAGCCACAGAACAATTTGAAAGTTCGCTTCAAGAAAGTAAGAGCCAAGACCAAATCTCCCCTCGTGTTATGGAATGCCTCGCGTAAAAACAAACAGAGCACTGACATCTTTTGTGCCAAGGAGTTTTTGTATCGTCTGTTTTTATTGGTCTGTCTTTCTGTCTATCATTGTCTGAGTCTGTATGTATTTGTGTATCTCATCTCATCTATCTCCTCTGCCCAGGTGCCCCACAACATTAACTTCAGAGAAAAGAAATCAAAGGTGAAGAAAGACAAGAAGGCGGAGAGCGGCACCGGGGACGACGGTTTACCTGTGAAGAGTCGAATCGCCCGCTTCAGATACTTTGAGGACATCTCTGGATACTCTGGGGTGAGGAAGACATTTTTTATTTATTTTTTATTTTATTTTTTTAAATCTAACCAAGAAAAGCAATGTTTCATCCAATCACACACTCTGATGAAACTAATGTGTGTGTGCGCTGTTGGTCCCAGGTGTTTATCTGTGGTCCGTCTCCTCACTGGATGCTGGTCACCTCCCGCGGCGCCATTAGGCTTCATCCAATGAGCATCGACGGCTCCATCGAGTCTTTCTCTCCGTTCCACAACATCAACTGCCCCAAAGGTTTCCTCTACTTCAACAAACAGGTGCACACACACACACACACACACACACACACACACACACACATACACGCGCCACACTCTTAGAGTTATTTGTGTTGTTCTTAACTTCAGAAGATTCTCGTCTTTGTCAAATAAACAGATTTTTAACAGGATATCTTCTAACAAATGTGTTAGTCTTTTGTATGGAAGGTTTTATGTGTGTCCAAGCTGTGGTAGTACTTTAGCTACTGTATATATGGAGAACATGAATGGGACTTTCCAGAACTTCTTTAAATTATGAAACATTTGACAAGAGTTGTGTGTGCGCGTGCATGTGTTTCTCCATCAGGGCGAGCTAAGGATCAGCGTCCTGCCCACCTACCTGTCCTACGATGCCCCTTGGCCGGTCAGAAAGATCCCACTGAGGTGCACCGTCCACTACGTCTCCTACCATGTGGAAACCAAGGCAAGCCTTCACTCAAAACACACACACACACACACACACCACACACCGCACCACAGCAGCTACGTGACTCTAATACAAACTCCAAACATTCCATTCCCTGGTCTCACACACCTCCACTAGCATAATGCCATGTCAAATAAAAGCGTATCCATGGGAGCCGCCTTGAGAAAGTTTGAAAGCCTTCTGATCTTAAAGTTTTTCTTAGTGCGTTGTGGGCAACTTTGAAGGGATTAGTCTTTGATGTGTGAAGTTCTTTTTCCCCCTCTCAGGTGTATGCTATCTGCACCAGTGTGAAGGATCCCACCACACGCATCCCCAGGATGACGGGCGAGGAGAAGGAGTTTGAAACCATAGAACGAGGTCAGACATCATACACACACACACACACACATTGTTTACATCTATTTCCCAAACTTTTTTTACCTAACATGCCACCACAGCCCTATGCGATGAACCCCTTTAACACCACCCGCCATGATAGATACTGATTTTAAACATGGATATTAGGCGCTTTCACACCTGGTAGTCCACTTCTACTTTGCTTCCCTGGTTCCCACCAGATGCATGAATGATACAGTGGTCTGTTTTTAGACTGGTCTGGTTCTCTTTCACACCTATCCTTTCCTCTGGTCCGAAATCATATTGGTGAAGTGAACCAAAAAGCAGCGACAGAAGCCACATGAGAACGTCCTTGTCACTCATTGGTCAGATGTGTCCTGGGGGGCGGGAGCAATAACGTAATGCTTTTACAATTGGTCAGAATTTCCATGTGGGGAAACTACAGAAAGAAGTTTCTGAATTCTGGTACATGGATAATATATCACTGTTGTTTCTCCTGTGTGTCCTCCTACAGATGACCGTTACATTAACCCTCAGCAGGAGAGGTTCTCCATCCAGCTCATCTCTCCAGTCAGCTGGGAGGCCATTCCCAACGCACGGTAGGGGCTTCTTTATTTAGGTCTCGCACCCCTTGGGAGGAAAACAAAGAGTGCTAGTCTGTAAAACCAATTAAAAAAGCCTTGTTTTAATAGATATTCAGCACAACGTTTTCTCATTTTCTCTGTCAACTGGTCCCAGTGTCCCATTGAAAGTGAATGGTAATAACTTGCACCAGTATTCTGATTGGAAGATATTGTTGGTAAATCCTTATGATAAAAGCATGAAATCAAATGAAAATAATAATAATAAAATAATTCAAAATTTAAATATTATTTTAAATATGAATTACAAGACAGGAACAGCAAAGTGTAGTGATGAAAAGCTGACAGGGTGTGTGAATGTGTCCCCGTCTGTCTCTGTCACCAGGATTGACCTGGACGAGTGGGAGCATGTGACGTGTATGAAGACGGTGGCTCTGAGGAGTCAGGAGACTGTGTCTGGACTGAAGGGCTACGTGGCAGCAGGCACCTGTCTGTTGCAGGGGGAGGAGGTCACCTGCAGGGGCCGAGTGAGTGAACACACACACCTCCACAGCTGCGGAAAAAAAATTAAGAGACCACTCCAAATGTTCAGTGTCTCTTGTTTTACTCTTTAGAGGCATAATGTTTGAGTAAAATCAACATTTTGATTTTATAATATAAACTACTGACAACATTTCTACCAAATTCACAATGAAAATATTGTCATTTAGAGCAAGACAAAGGATAGGAAGCTGGTGAATCAAATGGTGAAGCTAATGTTTTCAATGGTTATTAAAATCAGGGTATAGAGGCTTGAGGGTTTTTCAGCAAACAGCTAAAAAAAGTATTAGGAACTACTTAGACCAGGGGTTCTCAAACTTTTGATAGCTGAGGGCCAATTTAGGAACCCAACATTGGACCGAGGGCCGCCGAAGGAAAAAAAATTATAAAACTGAAATAATTTCAATGGCCAGCGTCTTTGCGTCTTTACAGTTTACATGTATTGGTCAGCATCCAAACTGTGTAATTAACACATTTAAAGTAATAAATGAAGGGCTAGGTCTCATTTCAACATTGGGGAACACACATTAAAAGCGGGGGTCTGGGGGTTGTCCCCCAGAAAAATTTGAGGTTCGAACACTTCATTTTGTGCATTTTGGTTAATTTTTATGCAGTAATTTGTGTCTTCTGTATTTATTTATGGTGGAAATGTTAAGGAAAAGACAACTCGCTCCCATTGACACACATCTAATGGAATATAAATCAAGGCACTGAGGCATTCTGTATTGCATTCAAATATTTATTCTACTTTATTGTTCAAAACTTTCTACACATTGAAAACGTATCACCTTTGGAGTGTTTTTTTGTAGGACTCACTACTCATGATGCAGCAGCAGTGTTAACTATTATGACACTATACATTGGAAATAAACAGGGTGGGCTATCAGCAGTCAACTAGGCAGATAGTTCCATGGCTATCAGCAGCTAGCTAACGTTAGTTTGTTAGCTAAACTTTAGGCAAAAGAGTTAGAAACCAGATAATGTTAGCATCCATCCTTAGACACTTGACCTAATCTAATTCACCTTGAATGTGAGAAAGTGCATCGTATTGGGCTTGACAAGCTCACTATCTAACAACTTACATTGGGACCACTACACTGCCTGCTGCACTGCGGGAGGCTGACCAGCCGTCTGCAACGAGAGGCAGAGGCCAGCCGAACTTCGCAAGTTTAATAAGTGGGGAATGAATACATATTTCAGTGTTTCGACCCCTGTACTGTTTTTACTGTTACAGGGGACGCATCCCCTCCGTGCGTTTAAAAAAAAAAAAAAAAAAAAAGATATATAGGGGAAGGTGGGGTGATTTGTGCAACTTTTTACTCAAAGTGATTTTAAAGTCAGGCCTTGACAGTTATGTCTCCAACTGAAATATGTACATATATTTCAGGATGTTGTGCATCCCTGGCAATAAAAACTTTGGATCTGGAATAAACTGTTTAAGAAATATAGCTTTCGGAAAAAAAGTTGTCTTGTCGCACAAATCACCCCACGTAGTGGGGTGATTTGTGCGTCATTGTGTCACAATGACAAAGTCACCATCATCATCTTTCTGGCCATCTGAACTCTCATCAGTGGTGTCGTTAAGTGGAATTGAGATGTCACCCTCTTCTGAGCTACTGTAGACAATCACTTTCTTTTGGTGACCAGCGTATACAGCCATGCCACTGGCACAACTCTCAGAAATGTACTTTGCACTAGTTGCTCCGTGCTTGTGGAACCAACTGCCACCTGACAAATGTGATTCCCCCTACATTTCTGCCTTTAAATCAAGGCTCAAAACCCATATGTACACCCTGGTGTTTCCTCCCCATTAACCTCTGCACTACTTACTTACCTCTGCACTACTATCTGTGTTTATGTGGATGTATGGGCTTTACGTCTTTTATTTTGGTTATTGTTATTTTACCTTCATTGTTTACCTACTGAATGCACTATGTACAGCACTTTGGACAGTGCAAACTGTCATAAATGTGCTTTTATAAATACATTTTACTTACTTACTTACTTATAACTCACCCAGGCCCTTGCGCACAAATCACCCCATCCCCAGAATTTTGGATAATAGGCATGATGCAGCAATTTAGGGTTGACATTGTGCTAACTATATAGACTCAAAGTATAGCATACCAAAGCACTAAAACATGTGTCAAATGTTTTCAAACGTGTCTATAATTGTTCAGACACAATAATCAAAAAACCTTGATCATGGAAATTTTACTTTGAAAGGCAAAACACAGTTTTTTGAGCTTAAATGTGCTTATATCTTATTCCTTGTGTCTCCCTTCTTTACAGGATGAGTCAAATGGATGGCTCTTCTTAAATATGTGGTCACATTTCCAATTTCTTCCACGGTTTTCTAGAAACAAGGGGTTTTGCAACTTCCAAAATGCACAAATCACCCCACCTTCCCCTATATATATTTTTTTTAATAATTCATAATTCAATGCGGGCCGCGGGCCGCCAGATATGCTGGCGGCCCGCGGGCCGCACTTTGAGAACCACTGACTTAGACCATATACAATTGACAGAAAAGTGCATAATATGGGCCCTTTAATGTTGTAAAAAAATATGAAGAAGTGCATTTTGCGTCGTGTGTGTTAAATGGATGTTGGTTCTTCCTCCTGTGTTCAGATTTTGATCCTGGATGTGATTGAAGTGGTTCCAGAGCCGGGCCAGCCTCTCACCAAGAACAAGTTCAAAGTGTTGTATGAGAAGGAACAGAAGGGACCCGTGACCGCTCTGTGTCACTGCAACGGATACCTGGTGTCTGCCATCGGACAGAAGGTCTCACACACACACACAACACACAGCTGCTGTTAGAAAAACTATTCTAACCCATCCGCTCCAACTAAATTTGACATTATCTCAAAAAATGTAGAATGTGACCAATGCGGATGTAGAATGCTGACCTAAAACCAATTATAAACAGATTTCTTATTGCATGTAAATTAGCATAAACAGAGAGTGTGACCTCCTCTACTGTGTGTCTGTCTGTCTGTCTGTGTGTCTGTCTGTCTGTCTGTCTGTCTGTCTGTCTGTGTCTGTGTGCTTGCAGATCTTCCTGTGGGTGCTGAAGGACAACGACCTGACGGGCATGGCCTTCATCGACACTCAGCTCCACATCCACCAGCTGTTCAGCATCAAGAACTTCATCCTGGCTGCAGACCTCATGAAGAGCGTCTCACTGCTGCGCTACCAGGAGACCAGCAAGACCCTGTCGCTGGTCAGCAGGGTGAGGAGGACACACACACGCACGCACGCACGCACGCACGCACGCACGCACGCACGCACGCACGCACACACACACACACACACACACACACACATTAATTTTTATTTTTTTAAAGATTGCAAGCTCTTGATTGTTACCTCTTACATTTAGGGTGCCATTTTCTTTTTCTGTTGAAAACGAGTGGTTTTTAGGTTTGGGTTTTTTGAGAGAAGAGTCCAATTGCTTTTGAATATTTTCATCAGGCTAAATCGGCAGCAAACATTCGACTCTATCCAAACCAACGCCAACACTTCCCTGGCCTAAGGAAGTGTGCCTTGCTTTAGTACAGTACGGGCGATCGGACAGGTTAAAAGAACCAGACTTAATCCGACAATTGCGCGTGGGCACGCTACGAATGCCTAGTGTGAGTGCAGAGTAGGTTACAAACCATCAGTGTTGTATTTGATTGTAGAGGGAGATTAACTATAACTTGTGGGCTGTGACACGCACAGTGCAGTGTTTATTGATTTGGATGTACAAGCAAGTATCAACGGTGACTCTCCTGTGGGCATCTCTTGAGTGCAGCTCTTGCAGCCTGAGATTGAGGAGCAACATTCATCTTTGAACTGCTGTCTTGTTTTTCTGGTTGACAGGATGCAAAGCCCCTGGAGGTTTACAGCATCGACTTCATGGTGGATAACAACCAGCTGGGATTCTTGGGTAACGTTTCTAATGTTCTTTGGAACGAAATTCATTCAAATTAGCAAAACCAATGTCCTCCTCTCCTCAATAACCTTTTATTTTCTCCTCCTTCTTAGTGTCCGATCGAGACAAGAACCTCTATGTTTACATGTATCTACCTGAAGGTACGTCAATAAAGGAAGTGTGTCATTATATTACTACAATGCAATTTGTGTTGGCAGTGGCGCTCTCCTAGAAACAGCAACACACAAAATGAAAACCTGTGTACATGCGCTCCGCCATCTTTGTGATGCCGTTGGAACACCATATGCAAATGTAGTGTTAACCTGGCATCGAATGCATGTCCAGCCAAGTAATGTATGGTGTGTGTGTGTGTGTGTGTGTGTGTGTGTGTGTGTGTGTGTGTGTGTGTGTGTGTGTGTGTGTGTGTGTGTGTGTGTGTGTGTGTGTGTGTGTGTGTGTGTGTGTGTGTGTGTGTGTGTGTGTGTGTGTGTGTGTGTGTGTGTGGTTGCAGCTAAAGAGAGCTTCGGAGGCATGCGTCTGCTGCGGCGAGCTGACTTCAACGCGGGCGCTAACATTAACACATTCTGGAGGATGCCGTGCAGGGGAGCGCTGGAGGCCGGCAGCAAGAAGGCCATGACCTGGGACAACAAGCACATCACATGGTTTGGTAAGGAGGCTAGGTGATCCGCTCCATTAGGACATAGGGACTGATGACTATGGGATGGACCAACTCGGGAAAGTTGTTGTTCTTTCATGGGCGACCTGGGCATATACAGTCAAGCCCGAAATTATTCAACACAAAGCAAAAGTGGTGAAGAAATGGTTAGCGGACAAACACATTAACGTTTTACAGTGGCCCAGCCAGAGACCTGACTTGAATTCAATTGAGAATCTGTGGAGGGAGCTAAAGATCAGGGTGACGGCAGTGAGACCCTTTAAACTGAAAGAGTTGGAGCTCATTACTAAAGATTAATGGGCAAAAATACTAGTGGAGACATACAAAAAGCTGGTCAGCAATTATAGGAAGCGTTTGATTGCTGTAATAGCCAATAAAAATGTTCTGTTGATTATTGAGAAGGGTATGAATAAGTTTTGGACATGCCACTTTTTTTTCAAATGTAAATAAAAGCTGAAAAATCTCTTGTACATGGTCTTATTATCTTCTGGGAGAAGCCTGTGTCATTTCCAATTAAGAAAAATTTGCCAGGGGTATGAATAATTTTGGGCATGACTGTATATCAATCCTCTCCTTGTCTTTTTCTATGTGTTCCCACAGCGACCCTGGACGGAGGAGTTGGCCTGCTCCTCCCCATGCAGGAGAAGACTTACCGCCGTCTGCTGATGTTGCAAAATGCTCTCAACACCATGCTGCCTCATCACGCCGGTCTAAACCCAAAGGCCTTCAGGTGGGAATCTGCCTACAGTACAGCACGCACATAGCAGCTGCTGTTCAAAGATGGGATTATATTTACTTGTCATTTGTTTCACATAGAGGGTTTATTAGCACTAGTGACATACTCACTCAGGTTGTCTATAGTACAGTATGTGTGATGTAACCGACCCTTTTTGGACTTCCAGAATGCTGCAAAATGACAGACGCCACCTGCAAAACGCCGTGAGAAACATCCTGGATGGAGAACTCCTCAACAAGTACCTGTACCTCAGCACCATGGAGCGCAGCGAGCTGGCCAAGAAGATCGGTACCACTCAAGACATAGTGAGTGCACTATCATAATGGAGGAGGCAGTGCAGGCACTATCCCTGCGTTCCAAATCGCATACTCTCTCTTTATTCTTTTCTACATCTGACCATAAAAAAAATCTAGTTAGGATGCAGTAGGTATACACTTGGGACATACTTTTACTTATTTATTTCATCCTAACATTGCGCCTTGATCTTGCCTCTTGCTTTTAAATCCGTTGCATCCCCGTTTGTTTTCATATGGAGGCCCCGTCGATGTGACGTCACATCCGGTACGCACTGGATTATGGGTCAGAATCGGCCAAATAGGATGCTGTTTTCAATACTAAAAATCTCGGCCGGATGAAGTAGACATCCGGGTATTTCTAACCATACTAAATCTGGCAATCCTAAATCTTTTTTTCTACCATACTGAATAGTAGATAGTATAGGTATGGGGGTATTGGAACGCAGCCTATGTCTTGTTCCTATCTCCATCTAATTTTCTGCTCTTTTCATCCCCAGATCCTTGACGACCTTCTGGACATCGACAGAGTCACAGCTCATTTCTGAGAGCCCACATTCCCCACAATGCTGTTTTATATTAACTGGAGAAAACTGTTTTGTTATGGCCATCTTTGTGTACACCTGATTTTTTTTCTTTCTTACTAAAAAAAGAAGCCTGTCATGTTTTTCTTATGATATTTTGTATAAAAACAAAAATCGGTAAAAAGTTATTTACACAAGACTTGTCTATTTCTTTATTGAAATGTTTAAGTGATAAAGACAGGAGTGTCTTTAAAAAGGAGGTAGAACATCATTCACATTGTTAAGAAAAACTACTTCAAAACATTTGCTTTGTTGGATCTGGACTGTTCCAAGCCTGCATGGAGCATTGGACCAAGAACACAAAACAGAAATGGTTTAGCCCACACAAACCTGACTTGTGTGGCATGAGATTGAACAATGTTTTGTTGTTGCATGAACTCTGGCTCCAGTTGGGATGCCACTACAAGGCTAGCAGAAAAGGTTTGCTACTTAAACATTAAAAGAGTAATACAAGTCTTTGTTGTATTGCCTAACCAGGATGCTGCAGATGCTACACAATATATTGCTTGATAGAATATAAGTCACCAGTTTCTTTAAAACAATCATCAGTTCAAATAATCTCTAACAAAAATCTTACATTTCATTTAAAAAAAGTTGCTGTCATAATATTACACTGAAAAAAAAAAGTGTCAATACTTATAATATAATTCCTACTTTTAATTAATTTAATTAAAGATGTCAGAATAGGTGGAGTCTACTGAAGTCCTTCAGTTCAAATAATTCCCAGTCCATTCTGATGAGGTCATGTGTGACATCACAGTTCAGGTCGGTTTTGGTGTGGAAATGGAAGCAGCACCAGAAGCAGCAGTTTTCGGAAGGCGGCGCTGCAGTAGTGATTGATTGCATAAACTGGGCTTGGAATAGCTAGTTCACTATCTGAGGTATTCGTACATTTCGGCGTCCAGAGATAGAAGACCAACGTAGGACAGCAGGCCGAGGAAGGAGCGCGTCACACTCATGGAAGCCATCTCCCACCTGTAAAGGAGTCATGGCGTTAATATCGGTCAACTAGTCTCATGGCAGTACATGCATTATGGACACAAACTGAGTGTTTACCTCAAAGCCAGTTCAAACTTGAGGCTCTCCCATGTTGTCCTCGCCCAGGAGAAGACCCAGAGCCTGGGCAGACTTCCCGTCCTCTCTGCCTGGATCTTCCCCCAGCCTCGCACCGCACTAACACATGGAGAAGGAGGGCATATTGTCAACATGCTGAATACAGATAACACACCGCTCTGTAGCTGAACGTCTTCTGACACCCGTCTACATTACTGAGCACTTAATGTAACTTTAAAGATGCAGTGCGTAGTAAGTTTATTTTGGTGGACAGTGGAAACAGTATTTGCTCAGTGAACTTTTTCCTAAGGAAGGTGTTGTTTAGTTTGTTTTAAAGCAACATCCTGGAACAGTCCACCAATGCGCTAGCGGTGTGTTCAATTGAAATGAATCTTGAGAGCAGAACAAGTTAAAGGAAAAGATTCAAATCTCAACATGTAGCCAGAGTATCAATCACTGGGGTTCCATGTTGTGATCATTTTAGTGCTGTGGCCACAGTGTGACCTGCTGCTACTGACCTCTTGGCCATGACAAAGTATCGGTCCACCGGCGCTCCCAGGGAGATGTTGATGCTGCGGACCGTGTTGATGTTCCTGAAGACCAGCAGCATGGGCCTGGGCATGGCCTTCAGCACCTGCATGATGCTCTCAAAGCGGTGGGTGGCCATCTGCCTCATGTAGGTGGTCTCCTCTCCGCTCAGGATGTTGGACAGACCCAGCTGACGCATGTTGATGGGCCGCTGCAGCAGCATCTCACTGAACAGGAAGTACTCTGCACGGCATGAGGGAAGAGGTGATTGTTAGTGGATCTGTTCGACACGTTGGTAAATGGTAAATGGACTTGACTTATATAGTGCTTTTTAGTTGATTTTCTCAGCCCCAAAGCGCTTTACATTTCTTACCACATTCACCCATTCATACACACAGTCATCCACCGATGGAAGTAGCTGCCATGCAAGGCGCCTTCTGAACCATCGGGAGCAATTTAGGGTTCAGTGTCTTGCCCAGGGACACTTCGACATGTGGCGGGGAGACGGGGGATCAAACCTCCGACCATGCGCTCCAGAGGCGATCTCCCTCGCTACTGCCGCCCACGTTGACTTTACGGGGTTACTACTTTAGAATGCCTCTGGGATTTCATTAGATGAAATGAGAGGAACTAGAGGGTTTACTTAACTCCCTTCCAGCTATCGAGAACATTTAAATTCATATCAAATTCGGAATGTGGCACCACCCTTAAATAGGGAAGCGATAGCCAATTCATTCAAATCAGTCTCATAAAATGAGCTGAAATGTTATAAGAAAATAATTAGAAGTTGCCGTTTCTGTTATGAGGGGGACAAAGAAATAAATAGTGTACACAACACAGCAGGGGAATACATACAAGGTAAGCGTTCTCACCTTTGACACCAAGTAAATAGGAAAACTTCTCCATGGCTGCCTCATCTCTCAGGACGATGGACCTCCACAGTTGACAAAGGGCCACTCTGTCACTGCGGTCAAAAGGTCACAGTCAGAGCTGCAGGCTAAGTGGCTAAGTATTCTCACAGGTTTACACTTAAAAACACAACTCAGCTGGATCTTACCGCTGACTCAGGAATTCGTACAAGCCGTGGTCCAACAGCACCAACTCTGCCTTCTTGTCAGGACCTCGTCTCACTAGAACTGCACACACAAACACTTTAGTGATAATGTGGAATGACCTGCCTAATGAATGCAGACTTGCAAAATCAGTATCCGCTTTTGAAAATCATCATGTGGATTTATTATATTATAAAGTAGTCCAGCGTTTCGTCACTGCCTTTTTAATTTAAATGCCTTTACTTTACAAACCTAAGTTTTTGGACTAGAATCAAACGTTTTTCGGACCCAATGCAGCTACAAAAATATTTACCTGTCAGTGCTTGCTAGTGGAAAACTGTAGGAGCGACCCTGTTTTTAAGTTACCCTTAACATATCTTTGGAATTCCTGCACTGCAATAACTTTGTACTTATCAGCTGCTGCTGTGATGTGCAATATACTTATATTAGCTAAGCCATTATATCTGTGTCTTCTAGTTTCTAATTTCTAAAATAAAAGCAATACGTTAACATAATTTAAACTTCTCTGGAGAGGAGAGAAAATACAAATAAGTGTACTAGTCATCGATGCAGAATACTAATAAGTACTCTTTCACTGTGTGTCACACACACACACACACACTCTTGTACCCACCATTTCCTGGATGAGGGTCGGCGTGGATGAAACCAGTGTAGAATATTTGCTCAGCGAATGTTCGGATCAGTTTATCTGCAGTCTGAAAAAAAATAATAATCCTTTTATAAATGTGTTTCAGCAAGCACCTTTATGATACCACTGAACATCATCTGTGTGTGTAACGTTCATCAACTCACATCTTTCAAACTTAATCCTTGTCTTTTAATCTCTTCCACATTGTTGACTTTGCAACCTTCGCAAAACTCTGTCGTCAACACTCTCTTTGGAACGAAAAAGAGAGAGAGAGAAAAAAATTATCTTTAGCCCAGGACAGGATGGAAGTCCAGTTATTTCTACATATGACATACATATAACAAACCTCACCTTACTGGTTTGCTCCCAGAAGACTTTGGGTATAAAAACAAAACTGAAGTGTTTCAGATCCTCGGCGCATCTCTCAGAGTTCCGTCCCTCGTTCTCAAAGTCCAGCTCTTGAGCCAACGTGCCCTTCAGATCCTAAAGGAAGAAGACTACAATCAATGGGCTTAAAAGGTGAAGTAAGCCATTTATTTATGTTAATATAAGTGTTAAATCGCTCTTTATTCATACAGTGATCACTTATATAGTGTGCGTGTTTAATTAAGCCGATCTCTCAGTCACTCGCTCTGCATGTAATCGGCAAATAAACTTTTCGGGGATCCCACCACTGATAACCAATCAAAAGAGAGAACGCTACAAACTGGCACCCGTCTCACTGCCGATGCACATGCAGAGCGACAGATGGGTGAATGTGTATATGCGCCTACAATGGCGGAGCAGGTAAAAATCCTTCCGTATGTCTGTTTTGATGGTTTTTAATCATGTTTAATCACACTTATGGATCTGAGATGATGCTAGATAACTCGCTGCTTGAAGACCGCAGTGCATTAATGTGGTGACGTAGGGACGAGGGAGGGGACTGCTAACTGCGGTCACTGACAGGAAGTTAGCTAAACTGACCATTCCGCTAACTGAACCTTTTAACCCTTCTCAACAGACTGTACACGGACGGCCTGCCAAGAAACAAAGCGGTTCACTGACCTTAAGAACCCATCGGAAGCCAAAGCTGGGATGCATGAACTTGACGATATCCAGCAGGATCTCCAGGGTTCTGATGTCACCGTCAAAGCGGTCCCTCAGGTCGATGTACTGCACCTGGGGGAGAACAGAAGAGAACCAAACCTGGCTTTAGGAGGAGTGTGGTCAACGTGATTGATTCAAGACTGGAACTGTTTTTTTTCTATTGGGGTTGCATGAGAGAGTTCTTCATTGGCAGAAAGGAAAAATGACGGTGGAGGAGAAAAAAGGGATTCTGGAGAAAGCTTGCTGCAAAAATCTTTTCCCCTGCGTTCCAAATGTACACACTTTTTCTTTTTACTACACTACATACTAAAATACAGAAGAGTTTTAGGGCCACAGGAGAGAAAAAAAAATCAGAAGGAAGATTTTTTTTTTTTTTCATTATGTCGAGAAATGTCAAGAATTAAAGCTGGGGTATGTGATTTCTGATTGGTCAAAGTTAACATGAGCTGTACACTTTGACCAATCAGAGTGAGGCTCCGATTCTCTGTTCTTATTGGCTGTTGGGACTGTCCATTCACTTTGGCACGATTTTGTTGGTGTAGACTAGAGCATGTCAGGGAGGGACCATAAGGGAGGGACCAAAGAGAACAAGTGGAGCGGTTGAGGTATTTGGCATTGTCCAGATTTGATGACTCCACCGTTAACGCTAAAACTAGTGGCAAGACTTAAACCATGGTTATACACCTGTGTTGGTCTGATTCTGCACATCATGTTTCTGCTATCTATTCGATGTGACCTTTTATTTTCACATAGAGTGACTGAAAGTAACCCAACCAAAAAGCAGGCAAAGAAGGAAATGAAGCATTGACTTGGTTCCCCTAATGGGTTCTCACCTTCACAGCGGCAGTTGTCCCGTCAAAGAGTTCTGCCTTGTGAACCTGGGCCAGGCTGGCGGCCGCTATGGGCTCATAGTCAAAGCTTTTGAAAAGCTGCTCTGGAGTTTTGTGGAAGTCTTCTTGGAAGAGAGCGTTCACCTGTCGCAGACACAAACACAATCCTAAGAAACTTCCTCGTGCTCTGAACTATGCTGCTTGGTTTGTGTCCCAGTTCTCACCTCTTTGTACCTCCTGTTCAAGGCCTTGTCTTCCAGTATTTGCAGGGTGCGGATGTATTCGGGGGGCAGGAGGTGGTTGAAGGAGCACAGGCCCTGGCCCAGTTTGATGTATATGCCCCCGTTGGTCACCGCTCCGTCCACCATGCATTGTGCTGCCCGCTGGTGGCACGCTGACATCTCCGCCAGGTAGGATGGGCTGCTCTAGCAGGGGAGGACGGCAGTTAGACATGATAGTTTGGTTTAACTTAGTCTGTTAAATATTGTAGTCCATGCACCCCTGTCAGTGCATAATATTACTAAAATGCCACATAAAAAGGTTGACTATGCTACAATTTCATTCAAAGTGAAATGATAGTCACACAAAAGTAATCCGACTCAATGATCACTTCTGCCTCACTAGAATGTGTGTTTACCTGCACAGTCCCCCAGTCCCCCCTGCGACATAGCAAGGAGGAGCTTGGGTGAAGCTTAGACCTGCATCTTCCGTTTGCAAAACAAAACCAAGAAATGCTCTTGTGTAAAATCCAGCCAGAGAGAGGAGGACTGTGCAGATACACACACCACCACATATTCTTGTGGGGGCCGAAGTGATTATTGAGAGGGATTCATTTTGTGGGCCTCTTGTTTAATTAAAATGTTGCATAGTCAGCCTTTAAGCTTCAAGCAAGATATAGACATTCAGGTGTGTGACAGCCAATAGTCATATGGATTAAACGTCCATCGAGACATTGTCATGACATGAAACTTACCTCATCCAGGCCACGCAGAGCCACGTTGCTGGTCCACCAGTAATCCACAGAGACAAAGATTCCCACAGACAGAGACCTGAGGAAACACGCATAGCTTGATTGGAGGATGCTACGGTAGGAGGATCTTTCATTATTTTGTTGAATCTAGCGCTCTCTTTGGACAGAAGCGGTAGTGTTTTCGCGATACAAGCGCCTGCTGTCCTTAAAGGCCTATTTCACCAGTGGGAATATGAAGGTGTATTGAATTCTGAGATCCTATATAGTATAAATGTGCAAAAAAAAAATTAAATTGGTTCATCCTAGCCTGAGAAAAGGCAGAAAGAGTGTTTTATGGTCTCACTGTCTAACCCTACATTTCTCTTTCTGTGATGTCACAGATGTCTTTAAGCTCTTTGCTAGCGCGTGGCGGCGGCGCATGCGTTTGTTTAGGAAGAGAGTGAAAGAGAGACGGCAGGATGAAGTCAATGGATTTATATGTGACTAAGTCAGACTAATATTGGTAATATGACCATGGTTGATTTAGTACCATTCAAAAAGACATTCAAACACACCTGCAGAAGCGACCCATTCCTTCGATCACGATCCTCATCTTTCTCCTCTCTCTGGGTTCTGACACAGCATACTGGACGCCTACAGCCACCGGTACACCGACACACACGCCAACCACTGTCTTCCATAGCAGCCCTCTGCGCTTAGCTGGCCTGGAAGCAGCAGGAAACGTTGCCATTCATCAAAACATGCAATATCACCGTATGGGCATTTATCACTGTATGTGATGTTATTTGGTACCTGAGTGAGCTGAGGGATCTGATTGGTTGGAGCGAGGGGCCGGGGGGATGAGGGTAGCGTCGTCGGAGCAGAGCCATGTGATGCAGACACAACCTCACCTAAAGAGAGAGAGAGAAAACAGCCCTATTTATCTACAGAGCAGAAGCCAAAGACTATTCTGTTACCAAGATGTTCACCTAATCAATGTTTATGTTGAACTCTTATCTGTATCAATATACTAATATGACTGTGGACACACAGCACTAGGTTAAGGAGAGAAAGTGAACTCTGGACCCTTGCTCTGTGTTTGTCACTCAGCTTAGTTAACTCAATCAGCTTAACTTTTTGACACTTAGTTTTGTACAGTTTGAACTTGGCGGGGGTGGGAGTATGTGTGTTTCCTTCCGGATCAATAAAGTATCTATCTATCTATCTATCTATCTATCTATCTATCTATCTATCTATCTATCTATCTATCTAGCATCACAGCACATGAATAAATAGACAGCAGTAGAGAGAGAGTGTGTGTGTGTGTGTGTGTGTGTGTGTGTGTGTGTGTGTGTGTGTGTGTGTGTGTGTTTTGGGAAAGAAGAAAATAAGGGGGGTGGGGGTGTCTAGGTCACTAGATCGAGGCCAATGTAATAAGCCGGGCTTGCTTTGTTGTTTATGTTCGCAGCTCGCTGTCTGCATCTGGGGGGACAACCAACATGTCTCCAGTGTTGACAAAGTGATGCACAGATAGCGCTGATGTCAGGTAGCCTGGTGCTACCAGACCATCGTACTTCATTTCATTTGTACAGAAGGTCTGGAGGTGCTGTAATTGGCAAACGTTCACTCACTTGGAGGCGGGTGTCTGTTGAAGTTTAAAACTATTGGATCTGCCCAGTGCCACTCTGGATCTGCCATAACCAATCACAATAGCGTTTGGTCGTGACGTATGTCATGCGCCGGGACCGGCCGGAAACTACGTTGCGCGCAGGCGCAGGCAGAGTACACAAACAAAACAAGATGAAGCGTGGAGATGTCTGTCAACGATAACTGCAGGTTTTGTTTATCTAGTTTTAGAGTTCAAGGAACAATTAAAAATTCTAAATTAATATTCGATACTAAGGACACAGATAATGTTTGCAGTCAACTGTCGAGGCTGGGTCTTGTCATTGACAATACGTCGCTTCGGTCTTATCGTATTTGCCGAAAATGCTGCGCGATGATTACCAGGCTACTGCGCGATTCAGAAATGTTGCAGAAGTGGAAGGACGCGGAGACAGAGACGTGCCATGGGGGAGATGACAGTTCCACTGACAAGAGAGTCAGAGAACCTACACCGTCGAAAACTCCAAGGGCCGTAAAAAAGTCCAGGAAATCCACTGAAATGCCGTCGAGAACCAGTGTGACCAAGGTAAGGAGACCAAACGAGTTGTTATTTATTTGTAGTCTTTGTCATGCTGTTTTCTCATTCGTTGTATTGCCTCAGATAAACATCCATGTAATTGTTATCAACAGTAACTGCTTCACTAGTTGAAACGCAACCTAACTAGGGTGAGTTGCCCTAATGTGTTACAGAGCATTCTAGAGCATTTATCTCTTATTTCTGACACATGTAAATAGATAATATTGTTTTAAAAATGTTTTAAGTTTTTTTCTTCTTCAATCAATCTTTAGCTGTCCCACATTCGGAAAGGTTTTTCCAAAAGTGGGACAGCATGATTTGCCTAATCTGGGACAGTCATTTAAAGTGGGGGAATACACATGTAGGAAAATCAAATGTGCAATATGAATTTTATTCAATGTGTGGTGGCAGATATTGCATATGATATATCTCTGGACTCAAATGTTGGAATGCTTATTAAGGCAATAGGAAACATTGTTTTTATCTTGTATAGACTCATAAGTGTAGTGAGATATATTGCATGTTGTTTAATTGTAAACTGAAATGTAGATTCCTCAAATGCGTATCCAACAAACCACTCAGACGGGCCACACCTCTTCTATTGTCTTATGCTCAGAACTCCCCCTGCTGTGTCTTCAAACTGTCCCCCCCTCACATGACTGGCCAATTGAGAGCATTGCATTGTTGTTATGGTGAACTGAAGCCATTTTTGTATCTCAACCTGTCTGCCTCCCAACCTTTCTCCCCCTCCTCTTGTAATGTAAATTAGTCGTCTTCCCCCACCCAGCTTCCTTAAGTATGTATATTTGAACCTGTCTCCTACGTATTGTAATTTAGACTCCCCCCTGGGAGGCACACACACACACACACACACACACACACACACACACACACACACACACACACACACACACACACACACACACACACACACACACACACACACACACACCTTTTAACATACCATAGACCTACTCCCCTGTAATTGAATTTTCATGCAAGATTTCCCTTTTGTTTTTATTTCAGGTTGTGATCTACTATGACCTCGTAGAACAGACACTGATATGCCAATCTGACATAGCTGGTATTGTTGAGAATTTGGCAAAAAGGAAGTTTACCAGAGCTGCCAATCTCATTTCAAGACACAAAGAGATGATGGAGCATTTAAAAGCCAGTGTGTTGGATGTAGTGGAGGCTGACTGTGCGGCCCTGTGTAAACGACAGAACCAGTTCATGCTGTGGAGGTCGAGTGCGGAAGACCTGCAATCATTTTCATTTCAAGAGTTACACGACGACCTGAAGCGACTGTCCCCGTTCCTGTTCAGCGTTATATCAACAATCACAAACGACTCTCTCCCTCACATCTGTGCTGCAGCCTCAGTGGCTTTGAGAGGAAGAGAGAACCGTCTTTCAGCCCTATCCTACTACATCAACTCAGTGTTATTGTATGGTGGGGCAAAAAAGGCAGTTTTCCAGCGACTGGCCAAACTGGGCATCTCTACAGTACACTCCAATGCAGTTGGCAAACAGCAAGAAATGGCCAACTACTGCATGCTTCCAGTCATGTCCTTAAAACAGGACTTGGAGTCATTCCTGAATCAGCCCAGCACAGATGAACAAGAGAGGATTATTCAAAGAAGCCTTGAAGATCTGTCCTTATCAGGTGAGTTTGTTCAACATAACCTTTAGGTACACTTTAGAAGTATGCATTTTTTCCCTACTATAATGACTAATTGTATTTATGTGTTCACTACCATAGAGACCACTGTCCAACCAAGCAAGGAGGTGGACGTCGCTGATACCTTCACATTCCAAACACTGTCAGACTTGGACATGGCCGATTTGGGTGTTGCTCCATTGTCTGCCTCAGCATTGCCAACCTCATCTGCACCTCAGACATATTCAATCATTTTCGACAACCTGGACTTTTACATGCAGACGCACCATCAGTCCATCAGCCAAACCAACAAGTCAATACACTGGATCCACCACATGTGTGTCATCAACAGGATCAACTCACTACACCTCGACAAGTTGAAACCGGCAAATTCTATGATTGCTGTCTCGTGATGGCCCATCTATTTATACACAGTACTGTCATTCCTGGTCTGTAATGCTCCTAGTCTGGTCCTACCAGACCTTTGTACTTCATTTGAAGCTCTGTTACCGAATTACTTGGAATGTTTGTATAAATGTGTACATAGTTAATATTGTTATTGTATATTGTTATAAGTACTTTTTGGTTGAATTAGTAAATTAATTAGTTTTTAGCTCTTCTATTTGCCTTGTAAATTGTATGTTCTGTATTGTTGTACAGCCAGACTAAAAAACTCTTTCTTCCCCACTGCCCTCAGACTCCTAAACAACAGATAGGAGTCTGCTGTTACTGTTGTTATTATTCTACCTCAGGACTGCCACCACTGTTTACATTTTGGTTATGCACAACGGCACACTTTCTTTGATTTGCACTATTAAGTTTTATTTGAGCATATAGTTGTTGTTTTACCTAGTTGCTGCTCTATTTGCCTGGTAAATAAAAATGTATATTCTGAATTGTTGCTGCTTTTTTTCTATTTTACTTGTATACTGCATATTTTAATTTCTTTCTTGGCATTCACTCTGTGGAAAACAAGGAAGAATTCCATTGTATGACTGAGAACATGTTTCCTATTTTGCATATGACAACACTTGAATCTTTAAAGAATACCTTTTAATAGTACGTCTCATCGCTTCCTTTATAACTTAATAATGGTCTTACAAGTATTTGTTTTGCACTTTTATTTAGCACATTTTGTAGAATTGCACAAATTACAACCAAACGCATTTACAAAATAGGTACAACTGACACCAACCATGTTCCTGCACAAGTACACAAAAGAGGGTTTAAGTGTTCCGATCACAAGCATCACTGACTTCACTGTTCAGACTCAGAGCTACTGACACGGCTTAGGAGTGCATCTTCAACATCATCATCATCGTCAAAGTATTCACTGTAATAGAGATCTGGGTCAGTTGCATGCCTCTCTGAATCATATTGCAAATCACCATCAATATCCCCAAAAACATCACTGATGATAATTAAAATCTCCTTTGCATGGTCCAATTTAAACACAGGAAGGTTATTGATAATGTATGTGAGGTCAAATATGTATTGACAGTGGGTCAATACTGCATCAACCAGTTGCTGGCTGAATCCAGTGCAGGCTGCATGTGAGGTGTACAGTGGAATGGATGAATTGGTTAAACTACCTCTGTAGTCATTCAGCAAATCTGCAATCAAAGACTTCTCATTTACAGCCACATGCCTAGATCTCTGATCAGTTGGTTCAGCTTCAGTAGGTTCATACTTTGGCGTGGCTTCTGTACATGTTCCAGATGAACAAGAGCAAACAGTCTGACAGTATGTACAACAGAGATGGCCTGGCTCTACGTTACTGGGTTCTGCTTCAAAATGTGAATAGAGAGATTTCCTGAAACACATGTCTTTTCCAACAGCAAGCAGTTTTTTCACCTCTTCATCCACCTTGAAGTACTGTCCGGTGTTGTAGAGGATGGCATGTGATGGCTGACCATGCCTCCCAGCCCTGCCTGCCTGTTGTAAAATCACCTCTAGGACACTTGGAGCCCCGTACATTACCACGTGTGAAACATTAGGGAAATTTAACCCCATCCCCAGAGCTGTTGTTGCCACAACTATCCGGCAATTCCCTTCCCCCCTCATTGAAGCCAACACTCTCTCCTTGTTTTGGGGGAGGGTTTTGCTGTGGAACATGCCAATCAGGAGGTTCTCACTTCTGCAGTCCGGATCACAGCCTACCCAGGCATGTGCTTGCAGTTCTGCCTTTAAATAAGAGAAAACTCTACCCACTGATTTCAGGCTTTGGCAATAAATTAATATTGGTTGCATTGTTGAGCCCTTGTCTTTTGCATGTTACACAATCCAGTCTAGGCAGTTCATGTGATGAGAGGGCACCTTGCACAACCCAAGACGGATGTTTTTCTTGTTGGGACTGGCAATGATGGAAACTGCATTGTCCATATGGAGAAGTCTGATGACTCTGCTTCTGGACTTGATGTCAGCGGAGGCAGTCAGGGCCAAAACAGGTGTACCTGGTAGAGTAAAAAAGTTCACAATTAACACCCATTTCATAACGTACCCAACAAGTTGTCTAGTGTTTGTTTAATAGACTATGGCAGGGAGGATTTAATGAAGAGCGCTATGAACATGAATGCACTTTCCGAGTGATCACGCAATTCGGTTACATTACAGGGACAGTAACTAATCCTTGCAACAGATATATCTATACAGAATGTTGACATTATAATAGCATACAAATGAAATATTCTACAACATGTAAGATGAGCAACACAGAGGGCAGTGCATTCAACTCACCCTCTTTGGCAATGGATCTTAGCTCCCCGAGCTTGGCAAAACTGTCCCGGAATGCCGACTCGCCTTTGGAAGCCTCGCCCCTGAGAAAAACGAAATGAAGAGTACAATTCCTCATGAATCTAACAGACTTTGAATGCATGTTGAATGCAAAATGACAACGTTAGCCTAAGCTATCGAGTTTGCAAAAACAGCCCTATTATGTTCTTTAACGGTATTAAGTGCTAACTTACCATTTGTAGGTAACGTGGACCTCGTCAACGACGATGCCAATGAGGTTTTCCTGGTAAATGCTTGAGGCTAGCATTCGTCGCCATTTATTATTTAGCAGCCAGGACTCGGGGCTTCCGAACACCAGACTAAAGTTTCCAGCCAGAATGTCACCGTCATCATGGACACCGAGCTGCCCAGCACGAACTCCCAACTGTTCTGCCTCCTTCACTTGGTCCTCCATAAGTGCGACCAGAGGGGAGACGACAACAACTATCGGCTTAGCAGCATAGCTAGCGTTCTCCTTCGCTAACTCCTTCACGACTAACGGAGCCAGCTGGAAAATCAAACTTTTCCCGAACCCGGTGGGGAGAAGTGCCACAACATCATGGCCACCAACGAAATTCAGCAAGGCTTCTTCTTGCTCCGGCTTTAATGCATCGATATTCGGCAGCGTTGCAACAACAGACAGAATAGCTTCTCTTGCTTCCTTCTCCATTGTCTTCCTGTTATTGTTCTGACTACAACTGAAACTCGCGCGCAACTTCGACGTCATCGTTCTCAACCACTCCCTCTGTTCGCTGATTGGACCCTCAGAAATCTGAGTCGAGCAGGATCCCACTGATACACCCCATCACCAGACTGACTACTGAAGGGAAAATGAAATTTGGCCGGAAGTAGGAGGGCGGGCGGAGCCAGGCTAGATGTCAGGGACCTTAGCTGTGAAAATATCAACCAAGCTCTGTGTCACTCAGACACAGAGTGTAACGGGAAATTGTGAAAGGCAGCTGAGCAACCTTGACAAATACTCTTTGTTTAAATGTCAAGTAAATAACAATAAAACAAGTGTGTCCTGTATTACAGATACCATACACCCAGCTCCATCTCTAACACCTTGTCCACTGGTATCTGTTGTTAACTTGACCTGCTGTCAATTACAGTTAACGCTAGCGTGGCTATCTGTGGGTCAACCAGCTAACTTGAGCTAACGCTATTATCAAACCGAGTAAAATATGTTTCAGAAAATATGGTTTATTTACCACTTTGTTGGTCTCCCCTGCCATGTCTCCAGGGATAGCAAAATATACTTTGCTGCCTTGACGTACAGACCAGTGTCCTTTCTCTCAAGAATGGTAGTGAGCACTGTCATTAAGTCCAGCTCATCGACTGCTAACCAATCCCATGCGCGTGTATTACCCTGGTGGTGGAGCCGAAGAGTAAGATCGAGAGCGAGAGTGTGGGCACCCATTCACTGACTTCCGGTTTTGCTTAAATCTTGTTTTATGCATGGGCCCACGTCTATTTCATTTCTATGTCCAGACCATGGTCCTATTATAAGAGGTCCAGACTCAGACCCTTGAAGATATACAAAACCTCGAGTGTGCCATCGTATTAATTAGCGTGAACCTTTTTTTATTTTGTTATATTTGTTAGGTAAATGAAGGCTATTAATTTAAATTGAGATAACATTTATAATGAGAGAAAAACCCTGAATCTTTACTATTCAACAGGGTTCTTGTAATAGTGCTGCTTATGTCCAATGTTTTTTTTACACTTATGTATTGTTTTTAATACTTGTTTATTCGTTCTTTTTTATGTTCCAATGGAGAATTAAAATGTCGTTGTACACTGTGCAATATCAATAGGCATTGAATGAAAAAGTTGAACAGTTAAGAAGTGATTATATGAGTGGTAGGATTATCTCTATGTTACATCATCTTACATCAGATAAGCGTCATAAGCCAAAGACTCTGTGGGATCCACGGTCCTCATCTGACTCCAGCTAATGGAAAGTTGTAGCAACGAGAACAACAGTTTGAGTGGATTTTGTATGCAGGTCTAAAAAATAGGGCTATGTGATACAGCAAAACAAAACAAACGTTAAAACGTTCAACTAACTTTCATTATAGGGATTTTTAATTTATTTTGAAACGTCAGTGGAAAGCGTATTTTTCATCGAGCCGGATGCTGTACCGACCCGTGTCGCAGCGATGTTGCGCTTTCCTGTTTACGGGCGGGAAGAGCGAACATAGCAGACTGTGGAAGCTACTCTGTTTAAATCTGCAGCCCATTTGTTTTAATTCTCCTCGGCGCTGATGGGGCGCACTTTTTAAGCATTCACGGGTAGTCGCGAGTTCTAGTTGATTCGTTTTAGGTGGACCGTTGCTAAAAACTAAAGGTTATTTTTTTGGAGAGCGGGGGGCAGATGGAGGATCGTCCTGCGGATTCAGGCGGCGGTGGTGCGGCGTCGGAGGGCCCCGTGGTGCAGGTGGCAGATATATGCTGGCCCGCCGCGGCTCTCCCTCTACGGCTTCTCGAGTGGAAAGTCAAGCCCGGGTCTCTCGTTAACATTGACTCGGTGCTGGCACTGTGTGCTCCCATAGCCCCGGAGAAGGGGGCAGGGGCTGTCAGGCAGCCAGAGAAGAAGGTGAAAGCGGACCGTGCTGGAGTAGTTAAGGAGCTATGCTGTCAACTTGGACAAGTCATACCCCCCGGGTGAGTCAATGTGCTTGCTGTAGCTAGCTAATGTTTTCTGAAGTGTCCCTCATGCCCGGAAAAGGCTACAGGCAACATGTCTGCAGTAGTATACTGGAACCGCTTTTTAATAGCTTTTCACTCCACTCGCAGCAGTGCAACGTTTGCTAGCTAGCGAGCTAACATTGCTATGCTAGCTTGTTTGCTAGCTGATCTCCAACCTTCACTCACTCGCTCGTGTTAAGTCGGTCAAAATAAACAAGGAGGCTTTGGGCCAGAACTTTCAAAATAAAACTGCATTATTTTAGATGAACTGTTCCTGAACTTTTTCGGTGCCTGCGATTACAGTGGAAGTGAAAACAAACTTGAGTATTTTACCAACGTTATATGATTTCTTGAATTGTCACATTGATGGACGTTGTAGTCATGTTTACATGCTTTTCTTTTGAAAGCTACTTGAAGTGTTCTTGGCTAGTGTTGTTTGTCTTGACGAAATGTGTCCACGCGCTGTATTTTGACAGGTGAAGTACTGTCGCGTGCAACTGTGTTTTTGCCTGCTTCTACTTGCCCGTCCCGCCTTTATTTTCAGAATAACACGAGACGTATCGTTAGGCTTTTGGTTTCACATGTTTCGTTATTAATGTCTCTTAGTTTAACTTGTCGTTTTCCTGCATCGTCTTTACATTGTTCAACGTGTTCGGTGGAAGAGGTCTACGTTGCGGTCTTTTAAAATTACAAATGTTAAACACACCAATGACATAAGTGAACAATGACAGCTCTGATGCAAAGCAATGGTTGCCTGTGACAGAACACGGGTTTGGGATGTACCATGTAAACATATTGTCCCCTTACTTTGAAAAAAAAACGAAACAAAGTGCACCTAGTAATACATTATTATGAAAATAATAAACGTTAATTTAAAACAAAGTTAAAATGTATCATTATGCCGAAAAAGTGACTTCGCCAGGTGTACTAGAGGACTATACACATGATTCGCACCAGGGAAGAAGCATTTACACAGAATAGAAAGAGGTTAGCAATTTGTAATGCTTAGGGAGGTATTAACTGCAGAGTTATTGAATACCTTGGCGTAGTGCACATACAGTTACTTATCATTGTAACTCCGTGCATTACACCAAGTTAGTCAATTGTATTCTGTATATACAGACATGTTAATTGGATGTACAATTTGTTCTCCAAATAATGACCCAACATTTGCCACGGCAGTTACTCCAAACTAATTGATAACTGAGTTGCAACTGCAACAATATGTTTTCTCTAATAAACCAAATGTATTCCAATTTCTTGCAATCCACAAAGCAAACGTAATTTTATGAGAAGCCTGTCGAAAGATGGAACAAAATAATTTGAATTAACGTTTATTTTCTTTCTTTCTTTTCCAGGGGTGTCATCGTCAGAATAGAAGAATGCAGCCATCCAATCGTAATGAAGGGTTTGTGTGCAGAATGTGGCCAGGACCTGACTCAGTAAGGAAAACGCGAACAGATTTTTTTTTTTTTTTCCACTTTATCTGCTTACAACCTCACACAGTCACCTGACACGTTCCAAAGTCATTCAGTGAAAAAACGTTTTGAAGCCTTAAAAACTAAACCAACCCTGCGTTCCGAATCGCATACTTTTTACTATTTAGTATGGTAGAAAAAAGATTTAGGATGTCCCGATTCTTGGGCACAGATATAGGATGGATAGAAAGACCAGGGTGTCTACTTCATCCGGCCAAAAAATTTAGTGTTGAAAACAGCATCCTATTTGGGCGATTCTGACCCATAATCCATTGCGAACCTGAAGTGACGTCACATCAATGGAGCCTCCATATGAAAACAAACGTGGATGCGACGGATATAAAAGCAAGAGGCAAGATCAAGGCGCAATTTTATGATGATAAATAAGTAAAAGTATGTCCCAGTAGTATGCCTACTGCATCCTAACTAGATTCTTTTTATCGTCGGATGTAGTAGTATGTAGAATAGAAAAAAGAAAGGGTATGCGATTTGGAACGCAGGGCAAATATTTCCAAGCCCCAAGTATCTGCGGTGGATTCGGTTTTATTTTAATACAGAGAGAGAGAGAGAGAGAGAGAGAGAGAGAGAGAGAGAGAGAGAGAGAGAGAGAGAGAGAGAGAGAGAGAGAGAGAGAGAGAGAGAGAGAGAGAGAGAGAGAGAGAGAG
This sequence comes from Ammodytes marinus, assembly GCF_949987685.1. NCBI lineage: Eukaryota > Metazoa > Chordata > Actinopteri > Uranoscopiformes > Ammodytidae > Ammodytes > Ammodytes marinus. Next base: position 24,051,533 of record NC_137221.1, read on the forward strand.
AGAGAGAGAGAGAGAGAGAGAGAGAGAGAGAGAGAGAGAGAGAGAGAGAGAGAGAGAGAGAGAGAGAGAGAGCTCCTCGGGTCATTAATCAATCGCCACACTCTGCACCCTCCCTGTCACTTTGATAAAGATGTAACATTTACAGCTGTCAGTTAGAATCATGGACTCACTACATTCATTCCAGATTATAGTGATCTAAAGTAACATAGGGCTTGTTTGCTATTATTAGAGGAAGGAAAGAGTGGCTGTTATTGAAGATTTAGCTTGTAAGGTACAACGGAAGTTCTGTTTGACAGCCAACACCTCAGAGTTGGCATTATGAGGACACATAATGTTAGTAATACCTTGCACTAGCAAAACAATGTAATTCCAAAGTAGCTTAGAAGTGCTAACGATCAGACCAAATCGCTTGCTAACTGGAGTGTTTTTCTGTGCTCACTCCAAATGTTTGTTCGAATCAAACCATTAACAACCTGTCAAACACATTTTGATAAGATTGTTTTGTAATGGCTGACTTTTTTTATTTTCATATTCACAATTGGCCCCAAGGAAACGATCACTCCCAAAGCCACAACATGTGTTTAACTCCCACACTCTCCTTCTCAGGCTGCAGGGCACCAACGGGAACCAGCAAGCTCACATCTCCACGGCAACAGTCTCCATGGTGCACAGTGTCCCCGAGCTCATGGTCAGCTCAGAGGTGAGTCATGTGATGGAGACACCGTGTGTGTGTGTGTGTGTGTGTGTGTGTGTGTGTGTGTGTGTGTGTGTGTGTGTGTGTGTGTGTGTGTGTGTGTGTGTGTGTGTGTGTGTGTGTGTGTGTGTGTGTGTGTGTGTGTGTGTGTGTGTGTGTGTGTGTGTGTGTGTGTGTGTGTGTGTGTTGTCCAAGATATCTAATCACATATGGACTGTTTTTGAATTGTGCTGATATTTAGTAACCTCAAATTTAATCCTTTAATTCATTTCCATGCAGAAATAATAAAAAAATACTCAATGTATCCTGGGGATTAGCAAGTATTTGAGGGGTGGAAAATCTTACTAAAACATTTTGAGCGAACGCCTCTCAGCCCATAATAGCAGCCGTGCATTCAAAAGGTCCGTTTAGGTCTGGGTTGTTATTAAATACTCTATGCATAGTTAGAAATATATATATGCACCATTCTGTATCTATACCATATGCATATCCTTTGTTTGTTTATTTATTAGGGACAGTGCATATTCATGAACAGCTGCCAGATTTTAGCAAAAATGCTAGATTTCATCTGTTGTCCCTGGCATGCAAATAAATACAGGTCAAAAAAAAGAATACATATACAAAGGCACAAATAACTCAATAAAATAAAAGAGTTTAAAGGTGGTCACAGACTTGGTTTTCTTTTATCCACTGTTTGAGGTGTGTTTTGAAGGTTGAATCATTTTGTGAGTCTCTTATTGTGAGTGGGAGAGTATTCCAATATTTAGTTCCTTTGACTGACAGAACAGTTTGTCCGAATGTAGTGCGTCTGTATGGGACGTCACAGTCTCCTCGGGCTGTGGCCCTGGTGCCAGTCCCACTCGCAGACTTCAGCTTAATAAAATCAAGGTGGATAGGTGTGTGGCATCTGTCTCAACCTTATGCTAAGTTGCATTCCTATATTGAATCCAATACACAAGCACAAACAAAATGATGAATGAAAAAATGTAAACTGAGCAATACTTTTGAAATTTTAGTAATAAACACTTTATAAATAAATAAATGTATGTGTGTGGGGAGAAAAGCGCTGAGGTCATTCAAAAACACAAAGTGGTTGCTTGGGAGTTTTTTTTTTTTTCACACCTTTTATTTGATGTGCTCCAACAGCAAGCAGAACAGCTGGGCAGAGAAGACCAGCAGAGGCTCCACCGCAACAGAAAGCTGGTCCTCATGGTGGACCTGGACCAGACGCTCATCCACACCACCGAACAGCACTGCCAGAGACTGTCCAATAAGGTAGAATCAGTCCCATCATATTCCTCTTTTATACTGCCGGATGGAGAGAGACACCTTTTTTTTAGTTTATTTATCCCTACCAAGAAAAGTAGTTAGTTAAATGAAAACAGCTGTCAGTTTGTTTTGTCCTGTGTGAAAGGCAACTGTGGAGTTCCTTTTGAAAACAAATAGCTCTAGTGTGTACTCTCACCAAGGCCTAACAAACACATTTAATGAATTTCCTTCCACTTAAAACATTTGTAAAGCTCATATAAAAACAACTTTAAGCCGTGCGCTGTTAACTTAACATCGCTGTTTGCTCGCTGCAGTACTAGACCGTCTTTTTTCATCAACAGCTTGTCAATGAGCAGAATAGAGCATTCTCAAGGTATACATATTGTACCACCGACATTCTTTCTACACATAACAAACAACATGAGGACCCAACCTGGTCTAAACTTTGTGCTACAGTGGTGGTGAGAAAGGAGCAAGGCTTTGAACTGGTCTCATTCCTGACATCGTCTGTAGCGGTTCTTATTAAAACATACTTGACCTTTTTCAAAGTCAAAGTCTTTTGTCAGTTCTTAGATAGATAGATAGATAGATAGATAGATAGATAGATAGATAGATAGATAGATAGATAGATAGATAGATAGATAGATAGATAGATAGATAGATAAATACTTTATTGATCCCCCGGAGGAGAAATTCAGGTGTCCAGCAGCAGATAAAAACACATCCATCCATCATACATATGATATATGCAAGAAATACATCAGAATCCAAATGGCGTTTATCACTGACCCACAGTGCAGTTAGTAATAATAAAATAAAAATATAGAGTTAAATAAGATAAACAAGATAAACTTAAACAATATTTACATAGGATGAATTCTAAATACTAAGCAGTGCAAAGGAATTTTCTGTGCAATATAAAACAGTATATATAAAATTGAATAGAAAGTAAAAAATAGATAAGTTAAAATGAATAAGTAAGTAATAAGTTTTAATGGATTGTCTCATCATGTTATCTCTTCCAGGGCATTTTCCACTTCCAGCTGGGGCGCGGTGACCCCATGCTTCACACCCGCCTGCGCCCACACTGCAAGGCCTTCCTGGAGAAAATCGCCAAACTCTACGAGTTACACGTCTTCACGTTCGGGAGCCGCCTCTACGCACACACCATCGCTGGTAACTGACTCATTGTTTTTTTTTAATTTTTTAAGATATTTTTTGGCATTTTCCATGCTTTATTTGACAGTACGAAGAGACAGAGGTGAAATGCAGAGAACGACCGCGGGTGGGAATCGAACCCGGGTCTGCTGCTGGGCCCGGCCCGGGGGAGGGACGCCCTACCAACTGAGCTAAAAGCGCCCCACTGACTCATTGTTTAACATTTGTACTTGGCACTTTCCGCACATTATGGCCCACGATTAAGTTCACTGACTGTTTTTTTGCTCTAACTATACAGCATGTTGAAACCTATATAGATGTGGACAGTGTTTGTTGTTTTGGTCTTTTGCTTGTACTGGCCGTCTGTGTCCACTAGAGGGAGGTGTCTGCTCATGTTTTGTTTTCCAGCTGATATCGTCACTGTTGTGCATCTAAAGTCTCCTTATCATTTGCGAGCAGCGGCAGTGCTAAATGTTTTTAAAAAGTCCATGTGAATTGACTTTATATTATGCAATGACATTTTGGCAGGAGACCGGCCGGAGAGAATCCTTTTTGTTTTTCCAGCCTAGTTAGGTTTCTCTTCGTTCTGGAATTATGTAAATATATAATGTATACATTTGAATCTATTACATTTATGATTCAAGGCTGGCTTCTTTTTAAATGCTGGTATTGCCTGTTTGGTATTCAGGCTGCAGTCTTTCACCATTGCATATAGTAGAAGTAGCCATGGGATTGTACTGTGCGGCCTTCATTTGATGAATGTTTAATGCATTTTGAATTGGATTTTACCACTGGCCCTGATTCAGGGAGGTCAATTTGTCCTACAGCTATTGACAGCCTGTGTTGTGGTTAAAGGGGACTATAGCCGGTTAGTCTTTCATACCCTGGCTAGGACTGTATCTGTCCAAGGTTTTATCAAACTGAATATTTATTTTTACGCACAGATGAAGAAAAATTCAAATAAATAATCTGAGAAAGTACATTTTTCCACACTTTCTATACTACAGTACTACTGGGGGGGGGGGGGGGGGGGGGGAAGAGTAGTGAAAATGTCTTAAAGGATATGTTTTAAATGTATCCTAGAAATAAAAAAGCATATTTTGTTGTAAGTACTGAAGTATGTTTTTCTATGTAAGTGAAATACCTACTATGGCTATATTAGAGGAAGTTTTATCATTTCCTTTACAGCCAAATTCAATTCAATGATTCATTCAAAAACTGTATAATTTTTTTTTCTTTTCAACTGAACCATTGATCTTCATTTTTTTTAAGGCTTTCTGGATCCTGAAAAGAAGCTGTTCTCTCATCGGATCCTTTCTAGGGACGAATGCATCGACCCTTTCTCCAAGACGGGGAACCTTCGGTGGGTGCTGCTGCTGCTGCTGCTGCCTTCTGCTAAAGACGACCACTCAATCGATAGCTCACAGTTTTAGTCTGTGCTGACCCAAGTTATTTCACGCTGTTTGGTTTCAAGAGCAAAACATTCCCTTTTTAGTTGAGAGAAAAACTTGAAGTGTGTGAGAATTTGGTTCACTTACAAGGTGATGTTGTGAGTGACAATTACTTTGTTAAAAGAGTAGAGATCTAATATTCTCTGACTGTCACTTTTATAATGGATGATGTAAGAAATGCAAGTGCCACTCATTTTGATGTATAGCTAAACTCCAAATCCTGTCACTATAACATAACTACAGCCACAGATAGATAGAAATAATGGCCCTCACAGCATTTTCTTTTTTTTTTTTTTTTTAATTTGTCAAAAGAGCTCAGCCGTTTAAGTGTGTGTGTGTGTGTGTCGTGCTTGATTTGCCCCTGACAGGAATCTCTTCCCTTGCGGTGACTCGATGGTCTGCATCATCGACGACCGCGAGGACGTGTGGAAGTTTGCGCCCAACCTCATCACTGTGAAGAAATACATCTACTTCCAGGGCACCGGGGACATCAACGCTCCCCCCGGATCAAGGGACTCTCAGATGGCAAAGAAAGGTACAGTGGCTGCTACTGCCCACACAGCTTAGATAACACAATGCCCTAGTAAAATGGAGACAGCATAGACGACAGAGCTGCTGGCAGATTTATGCAACGCTGGGGCTGGAAAAGGAACAACCATGTTTTTCCTCCGCTGTGCACATTCCCCTGTGAGAGGCACTTTTGGCAGAAGTTCACAAACAAGTCAGTCCTGGGAACTCACTGATCCTGGGCTTTCTTTTTTTCTTTTGAAAGTGGCTACAAGGAACTGTCAGTTTTTGTTGATTCTTTTGGCTTCTTTGGACAAAAGCGAAAGTGTTTTTATAACGCCAGCGTTCAAATGCGTGTGTGTTTGTTTAGGAAGAGAGTGACAAAGAGAGAGCGCAGGATGCATTGTGATGTAATGTGATTAAATGTGACTATGTAAGATTATTAATGGTTACATGACGATGGTGAACCAAAGTAAACTTTGATTTAGTACCGTTTGTCTGCCTGCCCAAATTCAGTTTTTCTAAGAATAATCGGTCATCATATAATATAACAAATTATAAAAATAAAATTTTCGATGATGGTCTGGTTTGCTGTTACGAGTAGTTTATGATCGTCAGAGGAAAAATGAGACCGTTTCATGAACATTTAAAAGTTCCTCTCAGGAGGTTTAAGTTCAGGGTGCTAATGCTGAATATTACACAGTTCACATAAAGGTTTATATAACTATCTCACTGACGCTCAGCTCTGACGGCAAGTGAATTGCAATAGAAGGACTTATTCTCTGCACCTCAAATCAATGCAATTCATGAATATTTGAGGTCTTAAAGATATATATATATATATTTTTTTTTTGGCATTTTTTTTATGCTTTATTGATAGTGCAGAGAGACAGAGGTGAAATGGGGCAGAGAGGGGAGTGACATGCAGAGAATGACTGCGGGCGGGAATCGAACCCGGGTCTGCTGCTGGGCCCGGCCCTGGGGGGGGGGGGACACCCTACCAACTGAGCTAAGGGCGGCCCCAATCTTTGAGGTCTTAACGGGTTCCAATACCATCTCCTCTGTTTGTCCCTCCGCGTTGCGCTCCATGGCACAGTGTATGCTCCTTCATTATCATAGCAGGAAACAGGTTGCCGGGAGCCAGCCAGTGTGTCTCCTTTGGGACTGCTGTATAGGTGCCCCCTCATTTACACCCACTCTCCGGCTGGAGCTTCAATTAGCGGGAACTCCTGATTTGCACTGATCCTATGTTACAGCAGCTGCCAGCCTCAGCTATGGCCCTTGTGTTTTCGATAAACATGAGAATTTCTCACAAGCTTCAATCTGCCCAAAGTGGATATGGTCCAATGTCAAACTCTTGGTGTGTTTTTATTCATTTATTTCCCCCTGAAGATACTCTCTTGCTGCTTTGCAAGTCAAATATTATAGGTAGGCATTAATGCGCACTTGCTCTGGTAATGTCTGACAGAGGAATTTCATACATACATTTAATTATAGGATTCTATTATTTTTATTTAAATGTACATTCATACATTTTGAATATGGAAGCTACTTTATTTTTCATTAATGCTATTAACGGTGTCAAAGAAACCTTGATTTATTCATAACAGGGAGATTTAAAAGTATAATGAAATAAAGAAATATTGACTAGTACAGCTATAAGCGACTTCTATGTATGTGCTAGTGTACTTTTGACTATATAATCTGGATATTTGACTTGTGAGCCTCCCTAACTAACACTTATTTATTATTTGCTGTTTATTATTGTACCACACCCTGTATCGTTGAATACATTGAACCATGTAAACTAGGGGTGTGCACGGTTACACGTGTACACGTTTGTAAATCATAACCGTTTAGGAAAAATCAATAAACGAAAACCGTTCTTTTTTTTTTTTCAAATTTTCTTTTTTTTAAAGTTTTTCATTATGTTCTGGAGACACACATTTATTGATTTTACCTCACTAATAAAGTCATTGGGGATGATAAAAGGTAGTCTGCCGAATCTGTCTGTCCCTCGGCGAGTGTGTGTGTGTGTGTGTGTGAATGAGTGTGTGTATCGGCGCACACACACACATACGGGGGGACTCGCCGTGCTGGGGCTCGTCTCACAGCCACGGAAGAGAGATGAAATATAACCTAAATATTAAAGTTACCCGGTTGACGTGAACTACGCTCGTAAGTAGCCCAAACTTTATAACACCTGTTCAACCTGCATACACGTGGACATGTAGAAGTCGTAGAAATGTGCGATAGGCTATATTAATCAGGAAATTAATGAAGCGCGATAATGACGGCGCACATGACAGCCAGGCGAACGTGTGTATGTGTGTGCCATGGACCTATTATAAGAGGTTTGTAAACCATAGAAAGTATATAAAAACGAGCGTGGTTCATGTCAACTGTGTGTTTACAGGCGAACGAACGCGTATGTGTGTGTGCACGCGCGCCTACAAGACGGCGGGCGCACGAGGACAATGACGTCACGGTTAACCGTGTACACGAAAAAAAATCCGTCGTGTACACGGTTAGACATTTTTGTAAACGTTCACACCCCTAATGTAAACCATGTAAGTCTAAAAAAAAAGGGTACTTTTTGTTTTTGAGAAGGATAGTTCAAAAGTTTTGCCCACAGTCTTAATTTGCTGCATTCATATTCTGGAGTTTGGTGACCACTGGCCAGTGCCCTGCCACCTCATATTATTTAGCTGCAACCTCCTATCTATCTATCTATCTATCTATCTTGGCGCTGTGGCTTCAAGTGATCGAGTATGCTTCAACCAAGCCAATGTATCATCAGTGGCGGAGGTGTATGTTAACTTTACAGTACATACAGAAAAAAGACTAAATCATTACTTTTTGACTGTCTCCGTGTCAGTATCGCTGTCTAGTGTATTATTCTGTGATGTTGACAGGTTATCACTAGACAATTTTATTTCACGCTCCGAGAGACACTCGGTCTTCCCAAAGAGACTCCCAAGAGGTTCCTTTTCTGAGCTTAAATCTGGGTTATCCACTGGGTAGAATGTACAATTGTGACAAAGTTCTGACTTAAGAGGTTTATTATAACTAGGTCACAGATCTTCCACAATGCCAGTACATGTTGGAAAGGGCAATGAGAGGTGACAGTAGTGAGGTGATAGGCAGTCAAATGATGAATCGAAAAAATTGAGAATGTGTTTTATTTCTAACAAGTTAAGACAAGAAAAGGAAAACAATCAAATAAAATGGTGAAACAAGTAGACAGACATAATAAAGTAGTATCTACAAACGGTTAGTTAGATTCTCTGTCCTTTTACTCTGTTAATGAGGAACACAGCCGCTACAAAGTTGATTCAGAATTACTGTCATTGTTGTTGCTCTAGCTAACACATTTTAAGTGGCTAATTCCTCTTTAAGAGGCAAGTACATGCTGTGATATGCTGAGAGGCAAGTGGGCCATACAAAAAACCCTATCATTAAAATAAGAAAACTTTTTAATAATTTCTTTATCATTATTTCACACATTTTATTTATATATTTTCCACAACTTAGTCATTCATTCTTTTAATATCTAAAGTCTAGGTCCATCTCTTACTCTTTCTTCATGTGTTGATTGTGCTGCATATGTCTTTGAACAGAACACTGTGTGATTTTTCATGTCTTGTTCCAGCAGGAAGCTCGGCGGGTCGATCGGCAGAGAGCACAGCAGAGCCGGCGGTGGGGACGCCCGGTGCCGACGAGCAAAGCAACGGCCCCAAGAAAAGGACCAAAGAAAACAACATTTCCGAAACACAGGAGTCCACAACATCTCATCCTCCTCAGGAACCGGCGACGAATGAACGGACACATCCCACGGGGGTGGTGGAGGACGAATCGGGCCCGGGAAAAGGCTCCGAGTCTGGGGAGGGGTCTAGGGAAACTCGGGTGGGGGACGGAACGAATGCTAAGGAAGATGCTAGCAACAGAACACTCACACAAGAGTCACAGGACATTGCAAACTCATTAGCGCCTAGCCAGGAGTCCAATAACTTGGACTTTGACCTTTCCAGTGACAGTGACAATGACTCCATTACAGATAAGCCTCCGTCGTCAGATAGCGACAGTGAAGGCAACAAGTCGACGAAAAAACCTGTGCGGGAAGGAGTCACACAAGAGCCCGTTGTTGGGTTAGGGGCAAGGGAAGGGGACGGCAAAGGAGAAAAGAGCTCTGACACGGCAGAACCTTCAGGAGTTCTACTGCCGGACCCAGAGCTGGGAAACGGCTGCTCGGACAGACGAGAGCCAGAAACCGAGTCCCAGAACAGTGAACAGTCCGGGGTGACTATGGGGGAGGAGCTGCTGGACCAGAGTATGGAGGACGAGGAGGAGGAGGAGGAGGAGGAAGAAGAGGTTGACAACGACCAGGACGACCACCTGATTTACCTGGAGGGAGTCCTGGAGAGGATCCACGCAGAGTACTACTCCCGCTACGAGGCCTACCTGAAGAAGGAGGCCCCCGAGACGCCCGACATCCGCAAGATCGTCCCCGAGCTGAAGAGCAAAGCACTGGAAGGCACCATGATTGTGTTCAGCGGCCTGTACCCGACCAACTACCCCATGGAGAGGACCCGGGAGTACTACCACGCCAAAGCACTGGGCGCAAAGATCGGCAAGACTCTGCTTTTTAACGCCCAAGATCCAAGTCGGACCACGCATCTCCTCGCAGCAAGAGCCGGTATGTAGAGATGTGTGTTTGCTGTTGATCTAATTTAATCTAAGTCTTTATTTTGTCAATTAACACTTGCAAGGTAAGTCACACACGATAACAAATAAGTTTTTCCGCTATCCCTTACTACATATCTAACACACACATGCAGTTGTACAGAAAGGGGTCATACTCTTCACGCAGGTTCTCTACAGCTGGGCTGCGCCCCTGGAGCAGTTTTTTAGTAACTGATGGTTACTAGTCGGCCCCCCCTTTCGTCTAGGCCATCATATCACCGTTGGGCCATATGGATAAAATATCATATCACAAGTTCTTTTATGGCAGGATCACAATCTAGATTTGATCACAAATCTATGCTTTTTCATATTGGTCAAGATTATTTTACCACTCATGGAAAATGCAGGGCCCACAGATTTGTTTAAAAACATATAGAAGGCTTATGTTCGGTTCCATTTTCTTAAAAAGGATTTTGTTTTTATTCATGATTTTTTTAAATAATAAGAATGATATATTTAGTAATGTTTTATTAACTAACTGCAGGCTCTGTAAAAGTAAACAAAATCCCCTCTGCTGAAACTCTAGCTCTAAAAGGAAAAACACATCATGATTGATTGCATTTGTTCCCTCTCTCCAGTGCTTGCTTGTCTATAGGGATAAGAATAATGACCTTTTATTACTTTTTAAAAGACCTATGTATTTTAATTTTTTTAATATATAATATATATTCTTTTTAAGTAGCTGTGTGCTAGAACCGTTCTTAGCTGATGCAGTTAATGGTTCACATATATGTCAACAAGAGTTTATGGGCCACTGTAGAGACCATGGTGAAATTCCCTGCACCTTGAATAGGACATGTTTAGTTTGCTTAACAGAAACTTGTGTCAGCTCTGGTGTGCTCTTAAGAGAGATAACAGTTAACAGTCAGGCTGATATCAGTGATGTCAAATTGTACTCGATTGCGTGCATGCTTTGTTTCCAGTGAATCCCTCATGTGTAGGTAGGAAATCTGAAGTCAGAGCAGGAATGGCAGCTCTGCCCCGACCAATACAATATACTGTATTTAGATTGTACATTCAATGGCTATTTTGGAAAAAGTGCAGTCTATAATTTAGCTGGGAAGCTGGGTTCATGTTGTTGTTGTTGTTGTGTATATGCACTGTTCTCCTGCAGCTTGAAATATTCATGCATTAAAATAGGGCTGGGCGATATGACGATATCATATCGTGGACGATATAAAAGTGTCTACCGGGAGAGATTTGGCCATACCGTTTATATCGCGGAGATACAAAGTTGATGTGGCGGGAGCATATATGGAGCGGGAGGCAGCTGTCCCTCCGAGTCCCTATAATTGCACTGCAGTTACACCGCCGCGCCACACGGGGGCTCTGCTGCAGAGTTCTGGGCTGCAATACAGCTTATCTACCCGCAACAGAAGAAGCCTCATCTGTTGCTCTAGCTGTCTAGCTCATGGTCTAGCTTCGGTGCGCCGTCACTAAAGTTAACAAACCAACTCCGTGTCACGGTGGCAGAGCAGCTGGTTTTAACGGTCAAAAATGTCATCGGGCAAAGGAAACTTGCTTGCTGCTTCAGCGTGCTGTTGCCGTGACGCAGAGTTGGCTTGTTTTAAGCCGCAAACTACATGGGTTAGCTCTCGTGAGCTAGCTGGCTAATAATGACATCTTTAGCCTACTCGGGGCTTCACCCCCGTGCTGTTATTGTTGGAGACAGCCAGCAAGGCTGGTTTTATGTAACTTAAAACATGTCAAACTTGAAAATATTATTTGTGTTGAAGCTGGAGTTAAAGTATTACCAGGCATTTGCTCATTAGTTAATTTTGACAGCTTTTTTAAATGAAGATGAGCAAATACTGCAGTAAAATTCAAGTATTTCATTATTTTGATATAGGCTACTATCAATTGGAAAATGTAGGCTCTTTGGTTGATGCTGTCATTTTTATTTTGCACTGACTGACTAAAGCCAGACTGGTGTGGTATGTTGCACCAGTTTCTCTTTTGTATGGAAATTTAAGTTCCAAGCAAAAGATGAAAATAATCTTACGTGATTAAAGTTCAGTACGGTTATTGTAATCCATTGAATTTTAAGGAAAAATACTATATCGTGATATATATCCATATCGTGATATAAAATTACCTATATCGTGATATAAGATTTGGTCCATATCGCCCAGCCCTACATTAAAATGGATTCTGCATAGTTCCCTGAGAGAGCTCCGGTAGTTAGGCCCACTTGATTGACAGAAACAAAGTCCACTTCATTCTGAGAGCCTCAGGCTATGTTTGTGTGTTTTGTCCCAAATGAAGGACTTCACATCAAAAAGCTGGTGAAAATGTATTACATGGAGGCTGGTTTTTGCATTTGTAACACCTGTGCAATGCAAGGCTGTAAGGCTGAAAATAATATTCTGCCTCGCTAACGCCCGACCCACCATGTGTAAACCTGTTTGTTGTCCTGTTGTCCTGCTTTGAATGTTGATGACGTCATTTTTTTAAATGACTCACCCTAAGCACATAACTGTCATCAAATGTTACTACGTTCTGCAGTCGGCAGATATGTGTGCACCACGTCTTTTTACATTTTCTGGTGGTTCACTTGGAGCAGTGGTTCACTGCTCAGCTTGAGAAAAAGTGGATTCACGCTTCCTTTGCTGCGAGTCCAGTTTACCTTTTAAAAAAAAACAAGCCCAGCCCGGTGCACTGTTGTTGTGGGAGCCCGCTTGTCAACTTATCCTGCATGTCAAAAAGTAGAGAAAAAAATCAAAAAAGAAAATGGAGTCAGGGCAATATGAAAAGTAGTTTACGGAGTCAGGATATTTTCCTCCTCGCTGTTTTTTTTTTTTTTTAGCTATGCTAGCAGAAAATGGTAATGTTGGTCGGAAATCGCAAAATGGGTCCACTACCTGTCCATACTGTGTGTGCGCGGAAGAAAGAAAAAACAGTGTTGGTACACAGCCTAGGCTCTGTAAATGTGTAGTGGATTGTTAGGAGATATTCACTGAATTGACAACAATTCAGATCAATCCATTGTCATGCAAATGAACAAGCGCAACAAAAAACGGTGTAGACAAATGTACGTTAACTGAACAGACATTGTGGCAAGTTGTTTTCAGTGTGTGAACAAGCATCTGATTGTTTTCCACGCATGACTGCAATAACCCTAGGGTTAATGAGCTTCAAGGCTTCCTTTGTACCAAACATCAATAAGTCTCATTAAAGTTGAGACACTGCTCTCTGTGGATTTAACCAAGCACAACATGACCCAAGTGAAAGCATAGTCATTCTAAAAGTAATACTGACCTGGCAGTTATTCTCTCAGAACACACAGCTCTAATGATTGATCTGAATTATTTAGTGAACCCGCAGAGTGTTTATTTAGTAAAAAAGCTTTTGATTGTAAAGGTGAAAAACCTTAGCTGTCAGTTTCACCTTTTCTTCTCTGTGATTTCCCTATAGGCACCGAGAAGGTTCGCCACGCACAAAGCTGCAAGCACCTCCACGTGGTCAACCCTGACTGGCTGTGGGGCTGTCTGGAGCGCTGGGAGAGGGTGGAGGAGACGCTCTACCCGCTAAAGGAGGACTATTCCAAGACACCCAGGTAACAGGTTTGCGTTCACACCGGGTCTTTTTTGGTACGGTTCAACCTAATCGTACATTTTAATATAAACTGGCTGTTCCAATATGCGCATCACATTAAGACCAGCATGAACATAACCTGCCAATGCTCCATGGTGTAGACCAGGGGTGGCCACTGTTTTTCAGCTTGTGAGCTACTTTTAAAATGACCAAGTCAAAGTGAGCTACCACCTATTATTAGGAGTCAAAAGTCACGGTTCGGTACGTACCTCGGTTTTTAAGTCACGGTTCTGTTCTGTACGGTACGGTTCTCAGTTAAGAGGAAACATGTCTGCAGTTTTGCAGCCTAAAGGTATTTTCCAGTATAGAAAAGAAAAAACTGCTGCATACAACCAAAGTCTCCAATAAACATCAGCGGAGTGAGAAAGATAGGCAGACAGACTTGCCCAAATTATTTATTTTTATTTATTTATTTATTTGTTTATTTAACAGGGACAATGCACAGCACATAAGCAGTACCAGATTTAGCTATAAGCTAATTTTCATCTGTAGTCCCTGGACAGGAAACAGAGTAATAGAGCAAGAAATATACACAAATGCATAGGTTTATCTTAAAGGCAGACTTATAGAGTCATACAAAAAAAATCCTTCTCAATGATCACTTCTGCCCCACTAGAATATGTGGTGGTCTGTTTGTCTGAACAGTCTTCCTCTCTCTGGCTGTATTTTACATAGTAGAATTTGTCACAGTGTAGAAGCCTCAACACTTCCTTGACTTGGATTAGCTGTGGTTAGCTCACTGGCTAACAAACTGATATGTACTGTATGTCAAATTAGAAAGTGGTGTCCTCTCTCCCTCCACCGAACGTCGGCGCATGCTCACACGGCTCGTTCGCTCTTTCATAGTAAAAAAAAAAAAATTAAATAATTTTTTTTTTTTTTTTTTTTTTTTTTTTAAGAATGCCACGCGATCGACCCACACTACCCTCGCGATCGACCGACCTAGTGGCCACCCCTGGTGTAGACAAATGTAGAACAATTTAGTAATTTGAATTTTACTCAACTGTCTGACCAATAAGTGAAAGCGAACCGAACCATCTAAAAAAAACAGAACAATGTATCCAACTCACATCTGGTGCGCACCAAAGAACAGTTGAGTGAGCCGTGGGTTTTACAGGACATCCCAAGATTATAGATGTGAACTTATAAAATACTACAGATGTTTCACATTCACTCCAACATTTGAATAATCCATCTGGAGATAATACTCAATCTAAAGTTGTTTTACCTTTTGTCTGCTGAAGGAGTAACAGTCCAGCAGTGTTCCTGGACCATCCGGAATCATTACAGAAACATATTTTCCAGCCGGCCGCCGCCGTCCACCACAGACCTTCTCCTCCGGCCCCCGAGGTGCGGACCTACGACCCCGTCACAGGGAAGCTGATCCGCAGGGGCCCTCAGGGGTCCCGGCCGCAAGCCTACCTCCAGGGCTCCGGCTCTATGTCTATGACTGATCACAGAGAGCAGTCCGGTCTCAGGTAAGAACACAGTGAAGCAAAACGATCAAATATTCATGCGACGATATGAGCCCTTCCTTTTTTTACGTTTACTATTGCACATTTCAGTAGAGTGTGGATACACTTTTATTTGAAATGATAGACTTTCTGTGCCCAGGTATCCTGATATTAAGTCCACACGTATAGGTCAAGCTCTATACACAAATACAGTGCGTTTTTCTGTTCTTTAATTTCAACCTTTTTGATATTAACTGAAAAAGAAGACATCCCATTGCACCGCATCCAGAAACCAAACCCTTGGTATAAGTGAGATATATACAGTATATATTTCTCTGTTTAGTATTGACAGTACTAGTCGCCAGTAATGGATCTTAAATGTATTGACTTCCCCTCTGGGCCTCGTTTCTATGCCTCCCTTTTCTCTGTAAACTGAAACAGCAGTTTATGTAGTGCTATACGCTCCTTTAAGTTTGACATGACTTAGCCTCAATTGAGACATACAGTGGCTTCAGCTATCTACCGAGGGGCCGTAAGCCTTTTAATGTATGCTCTCGCTCTGTTTATAGCCTCTGTTTGCAAATGGAAACCTGCAAACCTGTGTACTAGTGGCTCCCAGGCAATCCTCAAAGCGCAAATGTATGTCAAATAAAATTTATCAAAAATAAAAGCACAATAAATGCCCCTTTTTTGAAGGTGGGGTCTCTCTTCAACAGTGTAAAATAAGTATCTAAAAAACGAAATAATGTTTTACACGCATATAGTTATAAATATATATTCTATTGTCCAGTCACGACTAATTTAATTTGTGGCAAGGTGCAAGCTTTACAGTTCCTAGAAGTCCAACTCCTGAACTTCCACTCCCTTTGTCATTTAGCTGTCAGTCACATGTGCAACTGAAGAGTGCGTCCTGTCTTTGTGTGTTATATTTGTCATTATTGCCAAAGATAGGCTGTCTGATTAAAAAAATAAACTAACTAACTAACTTTGGCCATCTCTGTTCTGTACAGTCATGGTGGCTTGTATTTTTCTTAATTTGAGAATAATTGATTTTGTAAAGGAAAGTCACAAGCATAAAACTGACCTACATTGTTCATGCAATGGAGGCAGAAAAAGTTTTCAGGGAGTTGCATACACTTGGATTTAAGATCTGTTTGAATCAGCAATGCCAAGGGGGAAGTATTAAATCTTCCTCTTCCCACTCGCATAAGATTTACATCAAATTGGCCCTCTTTCTAGAGATAAAGCCCTTCTAGCCTTGGTTTCAATCCTCAAACCTTAAATATTCAGCTACATGCGCAAATTGTCAGTGCTGTGGTATAGACGAATACAGAAGATGTCAGTACCCTGGTTAAACATTAAATCAAATATCTTTCTGTCTTTTTAAAAGCTATAGTGCGTAACTTTTTCGTATAGATGGATGTCGATTTACATTCAAGCCATCGCCAAATGAGTTGACGCAAAGTTGATTTAAGGCTATCCGCTCCACAAAACTCTTCTCTGTATTTCTCAGTCCCCGATACTGGTGCAGGAGATTAAAAAAAATCCCAAAATGTTCCCCAAAAAATTTCTGTTGATTCTACTGCTGAGAAGAAGAAAAAAAACTCCTACAGCACAAAGTATCAAATCCATGCGGGATCACCGAAGGTTCTAATGTATTGTAGATGACCAACAGTGTTCTAATTACTCAGAGTTCCTCCATGGGTGAAGCAGCTATTTCCACCTATTTGTCTGCACTGAAGCAGTGTGTCATGTTTATTGTCTTTGTTCCTTTACCACAGGGGAACTTCAAAGAGTCAGCAAGATGACGCAGCGGGGCCCAGCCAAGACGACGAGCAGCCGGGGCCGTCTCGTCGGGAACGTCAGCCCAGCATGTCAGAATCTATGCCTCTGTACACACTCTGCAAGGAGGATCTAGACAGCATGGACAGAGAGGTAAAGGGGGAGTGTGTGTGTGTGTGTGTGTGTGTGTGTGTGGGGGGAGGGGGGGGGGTCAGGAATAGCAAGGCCAAGAAAATCCATAATTTCAGCCAGTCTGGTACATGCAGCGCCTTTTTTTTAATTAATCTGCTTGTTGTAATGTCCCCCACGGTGATGGGGGATTACATAGTGGTCTGACAGAAAAAACTGTTAGAAGCCCTTCAAGAGCCAGAAGAATATATATTCAGTAACCAAGGCATTTGAATAATCTTGTCTCCGCAGTGACTCTGGGAATGTTTTTTATTTTTTCCCACGCTTAAATAACCCATTGCAACCTCACTGCCAGGGGGCGAAGTGCAACCAACCACTGCAATATTATCACTCCGCACCTGAGTCTCAAACTGTGCACGACCCCCACAATCAAACAAGCTTTTGTCGATGTCGCCGCAAAACAATTTTCAGAAGACTTGCTGTGGTGGTGATTGGAGTAGATTGGAGGCTCCTGCATGAAGGAGCATCCCCGTGGTTTGGACTTTGCTTGCACTCCGGTCTTTTCTATTCTTGACTTGATGAGAGCCTTCCGATCCACCCAGCTGCTGATGTTATACAGCAACAGCCACTTTTTTCCGTGTTGATGTCTTTGGGCTTTTACTGCCACGCTGCCTCTGTCTGCAGTTCGCCACGTTACATCTAGTCTCGTCATCACTGAGTACAACTTATTCATAATTTAGCAGCGCTTGGTTTGATCGATTGGATCTCCCGCTATTGTTATGTGTGAATGAATACAAATGATCCTAAAGCCCATCTATTCTCATATTAAAATCTTTACACAGCCCTGTCATGTCGGGGGTAGGTCCTTCAAATTCTCAATTTCTTTTGCCGTCGTTGCGAGGCAGGGGACGTGATTACTAATGTCTTGAGAGCTCTTCACAGCCTGCTTGGATAATACTCTTTAATGGACTTTAATGAATTCTGCTAATGCTTTCATCCTGAAGAAAGAGCTTTGTGGCTTAGTCCTGTTAGACACATGACATGGGACAAGACATGTGTGAGGTGAGGGGTCCATATTTTTTTTTTCTCCCTTAACCCATTGATGACTATTGCAATCTAGGATGCATGTCCTTAATGCCTGAGGGTTTTCTGAAAAAATAGTATGAATTGTCAAGTCTACCAAAACCTTAATATCTTAGCCTGTGTAGCACATAGAAACATGAAATAAAATACATTTAAAAGTTAAGGTTCACAGGTTTTATTTAAACATGCTCCCTTAGCGCTTACAAACCAACACATTTTTCTAAAAATCGTCAATTAGATGGGGGAGAAAAAAAAAGAATAAATAATATAAAATATTAAAAAATAATGTGCTAAATGAGGTTATAATCCTGCTTCCTTTTAGCATGGATAGTAGTGACTGAGTGTGTAGTGGTGGGATACAGATAGACAGATATAGGAAGGAGAACATAGCTTTATTTTATTATTTAGTTCAGTTATCACTGGCACCATAAATCCGACTTCCCAGTACAACTGGAACGCAGACTGACTCTTGCTGTCGGGAGCCGATCAGCTGGTCCAAACGGCTGTATACCATGGAGATGAAAACGAAACTGAAACTTAACTATCGCCTGGCTGGGCTGAATTTGAGTTGGAGCAGCAAAATATAGCCTAAATTCATAAATATTGTTAATAAATAAATGCAATGTGTTGTGTGATTTTCGTCAGTAGCCTATAGTAGACCTTGATTCTGCGCATCAAACGCCACTAACTGTTCTGTAATACAGTATCGCCGACACAGCTGGCGTATTTTATTTTTTTTTATTTATTTTTATTGACGTGATTTTTGGCAAACCACACAACTTTTGGGTGCTCACGTGGTCTTAAAAAATCAACAAAACCCACCTCATGTGTATTTGAACCAATGACGGTGCATTCTATGCTGCGCACGCCATGAAAATTAGATAAAGTAATAATGCTGCGCTACGCAGCATCAGGCAGGAGATACAATGTGGCATCGCGCAGCAGCCGTCATCAATGGGTTAAAACGTCCTCATCATTTTATAATAATATTCTATGTTATAAATCACATACAAAGTACAAGGTACAGTTTTGAGAACGATTGACTGTGTTTTATAGACATAGGCAGCATCTTACTTTTTCATGAATCAATGTTTTCATATTGACAATGGATGAAATGACCATGTGTAATGTGAAACGGGTCATCTGTCCATACTAGCAAATGCACAGAGAATTATTACCCTACGCTGTAGTTACCTTTATAAACTTTATTGTTTTGGTTCACTCTCACAGCTCAAGTCAACCTAGTTTGCAGGCTCAATAGTGGAATACTAATAAAGAAAACTCACAATAAAGCATCTTATACCAGTAAATTGTGCTTTAATATTTAGTATATTAATATGTATTTGTCATTACCTTTACAATAATGCTGACAGACTGTTGATGGAGCTAATGCATTGTATTCTGTTAAGTCTAGCTATGTGCCAGTGAAGCAGAAAGCAGAGCCTTTGACTTCATTTTTAATTAGCAAAGATTTAATAAAGTAAAAGATTTGTGTTCTTCTGAAAGTCACTTTGTGGCGTTCTCGTCGTCGACCTTTAGATTGAACTCAGGTTATATATCCTACAAGGGAAAGTTTACTGTTTAGTTCAATTCAATGATGTGGCTGTCGGCGTGATCGGTCATGCCTTAAATGACGAACCGACTCCTGATACTGGCATGCAAAACAGTCTGCTCAATTATTAACTTAATTAAATTCCGGGGGATAAATAACTCTGTGGCTGCAGGCAGCAGCCTGGAAATATAAATTCTTCCCCGTTCTGTTCCTTTACTTATGAGTTTGAAGAAGAAGCAGAGCTGCATCTAATATCCTCTAAAAACTACTGGCCTCGAATATTGTCAACACCAACAGCTTTATCCATTTTGCAAAGCTCTCATGGTGCTGGATGTTAAAGTCCTCTTTTGGTGTTTGAGGATAAAGCCAAGCCATTTATTAATTCGTTTTTTTTTGTAGGGCTGTCATAACTAACGTGTTAACGCAGGGTGATTCATTTCTGGATCATTTTTAACGCAATTAACTCATGCACAGAATGAACCGCCCAATATATCCCACCTGCTCTGCATGAAAACAGTGCGTGTAACCCAATGTTCCACTCTTTCTTGATGGGCTCCATTTTCTAGCTATGGCTAAAGCAGGACATGTTTTCAAAGATCCCCTCTGTTTGTTTGTGCCTATTAGGCATCATTACGACCGCAGCAGGAAGCACACTGGAAATAGTTTCTGTTATTATGAGGGAAATGGTACATTATGTCAGAGGTTAGCCTGGGCCTTTTTGCACGATTGTGTCTGAGATGAGCTGGGGTGGTAGGACTGAAAAAATCTTTCCTCTGCCCCCTTTATTGGAGAATCTGGGGGTATTTTGTGGTATTTGAAATGTCAACAGCATGTTGTTCAAATGTAGAAATGGACTTGTTAGATCTACCATTGACCAAATTGATACATTTAATGTGTTATCATTTTTCATCAGTAAGTCTTGGGCTAATAATAATTGATCTCAAATGGTGTTTTACCCTTTTGTTATAGACGTTAATTTAAAAAACTATATAAGGGTTAGTCTCGTGTGTAACAAATCATAAACAGGTTGAGAAGTGATGCCAGTAATGTGGTAATTACTCATCTCCTGCTGACTACTTCAGGGACCAGATGTATCCCTCTGACATCACTCTCAGTAAAGTGGGAAGGTATCACAGCTACTGCAAAAAAATAAAAAATAAAAAAAAATCATTTATCACTTAGGTCTACCCTTTAGTGCCAAAGTACTGTGCCTTATGTTTATGGTAACCTTTTTCATTGTCCAATAACACATCGTCATGGAATAACAGACTATAGATTAATTTTGAATCTTAATTAAAAACGCTTGCTTATTTAGTAGTACCATAGATGAAGTTGATCGAGTTGGTTAATGAGGTGTTCAGTGCACACACTGGGAAATGTTCCCAAAACATCTGAAACACTTATTGTGTAAATGTGACATTGAAAACTCTTCAACATTGTAACAACATTTCATAGTCATGAAAGCAAAATAGGCCCTCCTTAAAAATGAGACATTTATTTCAGGTTTTTGTTTCAGATGTATCGATTGTTACCAAAGTTCTGCTTGGGCCTGAAAGTGAAACCCACACTCGGCTTGTACCTTGGTCTTTGAGACTCCTAGCCGAAACCATGCCAACACATACAAAGATCAGGGAATCTTATCTAGTTACGGACAGTGAGCTCACCAGTCGAATTGCTTTGCCCTCTTCTCTAGGTCCATTGCATGTGTACTGCGAACACATGGTGCTGAAAACACAAAAATCGATCCGTAATCTGATTTACACACATTCATTCAAAAGACACGGAAAGCAATGTGAGGCTATATCACCATTTAGGAAGTACGCCACCAGAATCCTTGTACAACATCTTTTGCACTGTAAAAAAAGAGGATCGAAATTCAGTCAAAGGAATGGTACTTTGTAGATACACTATATTTCAAATGTCATCCGACTTGGGATTGCCTTATCTAAAGGGCAGTCTGTGACGTTCTTAACCACTCTAGGTCTTCAGGGCAAAGGGAAAGATCCAGTCTTAATTGGCTGGAGCACGGCACACATCTGAGTCAGGTAAGACGGCCTCTGCCTCACATTTAAATGTCACCAATGGGTACGTGATGGTATGTGTCAGTTTACTCCGGAGCAATGTGTGCAGAGTGACTCAGCAAATAATCCCTGCAGTACACCAACTGTATAACCTTTCTTTGAAATCACTATTCCCTTATCGGCTGTGTGAGAACAGGGACCGTCTGGATTCTCTTTTGCGGACTGCTATCAGTAAAGCCATTCTGCAAATGGGACTGTCACTCCTTTGTAAAATACTATTTGGTCGCTAAGGTTGCCCAAACCTTATAGTAGCCTGTTCAATAGGACTTTCCCTGTATTAAAACAATTCAATTGGAGCATTAATTAGAATTAAAACCAAATTCGGGGGCGCCTTTAGCTCAGTTGGTAAGGCGTCCCCCTCCCGGGCCGGGCCCAGCAGCAGACCCGGGTTCGATTCCCACCCGCGGTCGTTCTCTGCATGTCACTCCCCTCTCTGCCCCATTTCACCTCTGTCTTTCTGCACTATCAAATAAAGCATAAAAAATGCCCAAAAAATATGTTAAAAAAAATAAAAAATAAAACCAAATTCATTCCAACTGTTTTGAACGCATCCCACATACTCTTATTACATTCCAGAATTGATTTTGTTTGCCAGCTAGTTGGCCAAATCTCAAGTGCCTCACTTGTTTGAGAACCTAATGTTACTGCAAAGTTGCATTTCATCAAATCGTCACACAGTATTACTATTATCCACAATTTTTGAAACTATGGAGTTGATGCCAAAATGCTTTCAATCCTAACAATTCAGATGGTCTCTGTTCATGTATGTGCGGTAAGCAGGGTGAGCTAGGTTTCACCATTTAGCGTTTGTGGATAACTTTACTTTTATGATAGAAAAACATAGTAGCATCAGATTATCTATGAGGACAATGATCTTTACTTTTAAAGACAGCATTGTCTTGGGCGCGTATAGCTTCTTAATGAATTGATTTCTCCCTCTAAACGGGCATTTAACGTAGTAAAGAAATGTAAAGAAACCAAACTAAAACAGTGTTTAAGGTGGCTGATAAATATATTGTTAGTAACATCTAAGATGGGAATAATGACAACAACAAAAAACAGACCATTCTCTTGTGATTCTGTAGGTTAGGGTAAGAGGCTATAATGTAACAGTCATGAGGATAATGTTAGTCTTTTCACATTTTGGGAAACCCATCAAATGTCCAATATTAACTCTTCTTTTGGATCTATTTTGGTCTCCACCAGCCAAATTTGATTTTAACTATGTTAGTACTGAAACCGATATATTAGGCTTAAATGCTTGACGGGTTGGCTGATAATTCTGTGTTCATCACCGTAAGCGACCCCCTTCCCATTACACAGTGTTGCAAATTGAATTAATGATGGCTCACTTCCATTACGTGTCCCACTAAACACTGGCAGTGAGCCGCTATACACAACAGGCCTAAAATGATCTATAATACAAGACAGCCATATATAATGTCATTAATTACTCCTGTGCTCTTCCTGCCACAACGTGATGGAATGGTGTGCTGTGAAAGAGGTCTATTGAGGGATACAAATGTTTCTAAAAATCGTCAAAATTAGATGGGGGGGGAGAAAAAATTATAATAAATAATATAAAATATTTAAAAATAATGGGCTAAATGAGGTTATAATCCTGCTTCCTTTTAGCATGGATAGTAGTGACTGAGTGTGCAGTGGAGGGATAAAGATATAGACAGATATAGGAAGGAGGAGATAGCTTTATTTTATAATTTGGTTCAATTATCACTGGCACCATAAATCCGACTTCCCAGTACAACTGGAACGCAGAATGACTCCCGCTGTCGGGAGCCGACCAGCGGGTCCAAACGGCTGTATACCACGGAGATGAAAACGAAACTGAAACTTACCTATCGTCTGGCTGGGCTGAATTTGTGTTGAAGCAGCAAAATATAGCCTAAATTCTTAAATATTGTTAATAAATAGATGCAATGTGTTGTGTGATTTTCGTTAGTAGTCTATAGTAGGCATAGATTCTGCGCTCCGAACGCCACTAACTGTTCTGTAATACACTATCGCGGGCACAGCCGGCTTATTTTTTTGATTATTATTTTTTATTTTTTTATTTTTTTGATTGACGTGATTTTCGGCAAACCACACAACATTTTGGTAGTCACATGGTCTGAAAAAATCAACAAAACCCACCTCATGTGTATTTGAACCAATGACGGTGCATTCTATGCTGCACACACCATGAAAATGAGATAAAGTAACAATGCTGCGCTACGCAGCAGCCGGCAGGAGATACAATGTAGCGTCTCGCAGCAGCCGTCATCAATGGGTTAAGGTGTTCATTTTTTAACAGAACACCTAGAAATGAAATCCTGATGAGTTTAGGCTACATGAGAAGGATGAGAAGTGATTGATTTCAATACAGCAAGCAAGGTGAGGATTTAGACATAGGTCAGAGTTGGTGTGACACGTGTGACGCCACAGGGGGCCTCAGAGACACAGCTCATCAAACTCGGGATTATAGTAGATCAAGGACTGTGATCCACTCTCTCCCTCCGCCTGCAGGTATTGATCTCACATGACCTCACTGAGATAGAATCTTGGGAATGGCTTGGGAGGTCGAGCTTCTGCTTGGTTCTGCAGAATGTTAAGGCTTATTAGGGAAGGTTTCTCGTAGGATTTAGATGGACATAGCATGGCAGATAACCTTCCTTTTTTTTGTGTCTGTCTGTATAACATACCCCTGAGCACTTGATACTACAGTAGTGTTTTGCGAACAAATGTATAATATTTATAATCTTCATCCTTCTGCAAGGTGAAGGCCAACAAGTGCTCCTTCAGCATAATTCCCTTGACATCGTCCAAACAAATGAAGAGTGATGTTACTGCATGACGAGAGCAAAGTCTTTGGGGAAGTTTGAAAAGTGTAGCCTTTACAGTCAAGTATTATAATTAGTATTTTGTTGAGACCGGTTGGGTCCCAGGACAGTGTTTTGGCTAATACTTACCAAAAGAAAAGTCAAGAAATTCAGAATGCAGTACATGACAGCCTTTATTTCTCTGTGACTACAGACTTGTAAGCAAATATTTAGCATGCATATTTGCTGCAGTCCCAACACGGATATAGAATAACATGGTTCGAAGAGATTTGACTTGGCCGATGACGTTTCTGTTGATTTTGAGAAAGCTTAATTTCATTTTTCTCTATGCAATTAAGTCCTGTGTGTACTCTTGCTGGCCATGCTGCCCATGCCTGTTATGAGTGCTACTTGTCATTTCACAGCCAGTAAGAGCTAGTATGGTATTTAGAAATGCAAGTGACATTTTCATGGAGATTAACCACAGCAGCTGATGCTTTGTATAGGCTTGCAGTGCAGATAAGTGTTGGGGCTGTGATAGGCCCATGTCACATCATTTAGACTCCATTGTGCCCGATCAATTGGTGGACTGTCCAATGTTTATTTTCCATGCTTGGAACCAAAACACTTGCGACTGTGGGTTCTGACAGAGTTGAAAGCATTTATGGCATGATTTATTTTACAATTGATTAGTTGCAACCAGGGAATACTTTTTTTTTGCGTCAGAGAAATGACTTGACAACCAAAGCATTCTTGTAAAATTAGCCTTGGGTAAGGTCAGGTGGAGGGTGATCGCACTAAACAATTTAAACAGCCAAATACAAGTGTAAAAGGTAAAATCCTTTTGGCTGTCACCCTAATCGGAGTGTGTGTGTGGCGCTGTCTGTGGTCCTGAAAATGTTCATGCATGTTTCACAGCCACGGTTTCAAAAGCAGCGAGTGACAAGATATAAGACCTGTTCTAAGGGGTCAGATTCAGATGCTGTTTACATTGGAAACACTAAGGGTGCATCCGTGCTACAGCGATTTCGGCCCGTTTTCCGAAACCATGTGCACGAGTCAAGTTTTCGAAACAATTGCGTCTGAACGTGAAAACTTTTGAAAATGTAAAGGGACACCTTTGCCGTGTTCACTGTGTACACAGGCCCTCTGTCAATTTCGACACAACCAGCAAATCACTGCTCCCAGACCAGCAACTCAATCATCCAAACCAAGCTCAATCGTTTGTCTCCCAACCATGGAGCGCTATGAATATTCCTTCTTCTCCGCTTTCATTTGCACAGTCCTTGGCAGCCTGACACAAATATCTTTGTTCATCTGACTGTGGCAAGATGTCCAGTGATGGTCCTTGCTCAATAAAAATCATCAACTATTCTCAATGAAAACATTTGGTCCTGAACTTTTTCTGAACCGTACAGATTCAGAGAGATACATCATTGATATAAAACCCTCTCTGGAATATAGAATCTCTGAATAAACTAAAAGTATTTCACGTCCCAGGCTGTTCCATTCCAAAGTAAGCTTTTTCAGCCCAGTCTTAGGTAACTAGCCTCGGCTAACCTCAGCTGCATTTTGTAGCACTTCTTTCTGAGCTGATGGTGAAAAGAAGTTGCTCTCAAAAGATGCTTGTATTTTCTTTTACTTTTGAGTGCTTTCTCCGTGTTAGAGTAGGCAGAGGTGCGGTCAATGATGTGAATTCATTGTTGTTGTTGTTTCCTTCAGAATGGGTTCCTCTTGCCCTTGACTCAAAAGCTGTAGGGCATTTGACCCTGTGGGAATGAACAACACTGTTACATCTAGGGGTGTACACGTGTAACCATTTAGTAGATCATAACCGTTTAGGAAAAATCAATAAACGAAAACCGTTTTTTTTTTTTTTTTTTTTTTTTTTTTTTCAAATTTTAAATTTTCTTTTTTTCAAAGTTTTCAAACATGTTCTGGAGACTCGCATTTATTGATTTTACATCACTAATAAACTAATTTGGGGATGATACAAGCAAACGTGTGTGTTTGTGCCATGGACCTATTATAAGAGTTGTGTTAACGAGCGTAGTTCATGTCAACTCTGTGTTTACAGCATAGATAGTATATAAAAGGTTTACAGGCAAACAAACGAGTGTGTGTGTGTGTGTAAGCGCGCGCCTACAAGACGGCGGGCGCACGAGGACAATGACGTCACGGCTAACCGTGTACACGAAAAAGATTCCGTCATGTACACGGTTAGACATTTTTGTAAACGTTCACACCCCTAGTTACAACCAAAATGGCATTGAAGGACTTTGTGCTCCGGTCTTACCGATCGCATCACCTTTCTGTAACTTTTCTTTCATGGGGCTCTTCACTAGTAATGCCTTCATATCATCTTTGCAGCTACCTGTGTACATTATACACTTGCATTAATTTACTCTTCCCCTCAGGCTCTCCACTATAAATGCAAGTTATCTGTGCCCATATTAAATGACCCATTGTCAATCAGACTCCCTACAGCTATCAACCTTCTGCCCTATTACCACCTCTCATTACCTCTCTTCACAGACGGAGACAGTCATTTTGGCAGGGAATTACGCCTGTTAAGCTTGTTTTTTTTTGCAATTAAGTATTGCTTTTCTGCCTGGTGTGTGTCTTTATCGTTAGCTTACCTTTCAAATAAACCTTGTCGGGCTGAAAACAAATAATGGTTAGTTAGAGCCCTTAACTGCCCTCTTGTAGATAAGGTAAGAAAACTATTGATAGGAAAACCTTTTTACAAACATCAATATACTTTAAGGATTCGACCTGTCAAGTAGAACATTTGGTCTATAGTAGGATGTTGCAGCAGGAACTCAATCTAAGCCCTATGTAATCACAGCTAATTGTCTTTAAGTTGGCCTCAACAGCAGTTCACCTCTCTTGCACAGTAAATGCTGCTTGTAATTGCTGGCTTTCATTTTAAAATGAGTGAGTGTCGGCTTCTTTTGCTGCACATCAATCTTTCAGTGTGACTAACGCCTCAAGACAGACCTGCGGACGAGGATAACATATCTATGTCCAGAGTTTGAAAGTGTAATCTTAATAGCTTTGCTGGACGGGGTATGTCTAAAAACCCCTTTTCTTTTGGGAATGGTGTCTGTTTTGATGTGCCATGCCAGCACTGTATTATAAATATGTATCGGCATCATTTTGAGTGCACAGGGGAAAAAATCCCTCTATTTCATGTTTGCTCTTCCCTTATGTGTATATTTTGGCAGTACATCTTTCCTTCAAACAGATGAATCCTCAGTAGACCACTGAGTGGTAACAAACAGGGCCTCCACACCAATAGTGCAGTAACTGAAGCGAAAAAACAAAAAATTATATTTCCTGAAATTGCACCTTTACGACTGTACACTATGCGTGGCTCGCAATGATCAGACCAATTGCCTATCTGCAAACTAGCTTTGGGTTGGGGGATGCTGTGCCTTTGATTACAGCCATGAAAAGGACACTGTGGGAAGAATGGCAAGCTGTTTGTGGAGATTGTTAATATTTCAGTTTGTATTTTAGATACTGTTCAGCATCTCAGTGGTATTTATCATTAGTAGTGCTACAATTTCCCATACATATCAGATAGGACGATTTGATTGGCAACTCAGAATTTTTCAACGTAGTTAATGAGCTCCAATGGATCATGTCCAGACCAACAGACTGAGCACATCTAAAATTTGCCAGCTGCTGGTCTGGATTTCCAGGCTAAGCTTTTGCCACTGCCTCTATAAAAGTGTAAGAGAAATTGGCCAAAACCAATTCCCTTTTATGTTCCATTTCATTTTCCTATTCCTGCATGAAACCCTGTTTGCTCAGAAGTAGGTCAAAGTAGAATTCTTAATAATTCAGACGACATGCTCTGCACTTAAAGTTGAATTGAAATGTGAATTATCCTTGTGTTTTGTGTAAGGAAATATAACCTCTATTGATACCAGAGCTACTGGGCAGATTTTTCTATTTTACATAAGAGGATTAAACTATTTTAAGAAAAAGAAGATTATTTTTTGTCATTTTCAAGCTTTATTAGATAGTACAGTGTTGAAATGGGGAGACAGAGAGAGAGAGGGGGGGGGGGGGGATGACCTGCAGTAAAGGTCCACGGGCTGCATTTGAACCCGCGACCACTGCAACGAAGTCGGAGCAAATATGGTACGCTAATTATGGTTTATTTTTCGTTCCCACCCGCAGAGATGTTGCGTTAATCAAATTACAGAAGTGACGCGTTGGCCATAAGCGAAAAATAACAATTTTGAATGCTTAGCAGCTATCACAAAGGCAATGCCCGAAAAATTGTCACTCTCTAGTTGTCATGGGAGATTGTGATTGGGAACTAATATGAGAAGAGAATAATTTTAGTTGGTCCAAAAAGTTGGGGGGAAAAAAGCACTTTGTTTTGAAATGAAATCTTAAATGTGTGCTGCTGGCGGCAACAACAACAACAACATATTTTGTCTTGTTTGTATCTTACCCTGTAATCTTTTGTCGCCCTACCAGGTCAGTCTCATTCAAACGGACACTGAACTATTCCTACAAAGTTTTTCCTCTTTTTTTCCATTTCCAGCACAGCCTTGCCTCAGGCACTCTTGAGCCCAGTTCAGACCAAAGATTCGCCTTGCAACGAGACGCAACTGCTCGCCACAAGCTGG
This sequence comes from Ammodytes marinus, assembly GCF_949987685.1. Taxonomy (NCBI): domain Eukaryota; kingdom Metazoa; phylum Chordata; class Actinopteri; order Uranoscopiformes; family Ammodytidae; genus Ammodytes; species Ammodytes marinus. The sequence goes on from NC_137221.1 coordinate 24,080,495, forward strand.
CCTGGACGTTCTAGAACTGGACCTTGCGATTTGACATGTTGAATCTTCTGCGACTCCTTGCGACGGCTTGCAACGAGCAGTTCACACTGCGGCGATTTCTCCCCCGTGACATTCTAAAATCGTCTTGCCGCAAGCAGTTGCAAGGCAAATCTTTGGTCTGAACTGGGCTTTACCTTCTACCTTTACCATGGGGCTCAGTGGCTGTCCATATAACCAACAGCAAGGCTTTAATGAGCCTGGCTTGAGACCAGTAATGATCCCTGCTCTAGCCCCAAGAGAGTGTCCACATGCATTAATCCCAGTTTTCTCTCCGCTCCATGCCAGCTAATGAGTCAGTGGACGAGATGCTGCATATTTGCTCTGGCAATTTTCGCCTTGGATTTCCCATTGATCTTGTGTTTGTCAAATGGCTAACCTGCTCATAATGACCAGAAAGCTTGGGGGCAATGTACATTATGAGCTGTTCAAGGCTACAAGATTGATGAGCTCATTGAGCTGACAATTTTGCTTTGTATAGCTGCCAGTAAGATTTTTGTGAAGTAGAACAGTTGAATGCTTGTTGAGAAAATGGGAAGGACAGGTGCGCAAATTTTAGAGACATAATAAGACATTTTAAAGAAATACGCTCACTGTCTTTCTTGCTGGGGGGTCAGACGAAAAGCAACTCTTGCAGCCTTAGCCAACCACTGTTTAGCGTTGCTTAACATAATGACTGGAAACAGGAGGACACAGCTATCCCTGGCTCAGTCCAAATAGCACAGCCTACCAGCACCTGTAAAACTCACTATTCCCTTAGATCTGTTTTTTAATCCTTTAAAAAACCCTATAAGAATAACAACTTGTATTTTTACAGGGGCGTATGTGCCAAAATTAGGCCAGGCTAATAACCCTATTTCCTAAAATGTATATCTTTAAGGAACACCATATTCCAGATGCAATTAAATTCTCAGTTGAAATGTGCATGGCATTGTGGTGGCGGATTTTGCATATGATGTATGTCTGGACTCAAATGTTAGAATGCTTATTAATGAAATAGGAAACATTTGCTACAGGCCTGTATAAAACATACATTGAATGTGTTTTAGTGAAACTAACTGAAATGTAGTTTCAACCATCCCCCTCAATCTCCCGAGTGGAGCCAGCCTGACTATACATTTGAAAGGTGACAATGATCCTGCAGACAGCCTCCTGCTGTTCTGGGGCAGCCTGCCCCACCCACGATTATAATATGAATGTATATCTCAAGCCCTGTCTGTCTCCCAAACCTGTCTTCCCCTCCTTCCCCTCACCCAGCCTTACCTGTCTACCCGCCTCCTACCATGTCCTTAAATAGTCCATGATTTTGAGTGAACATTGTCACTTCTTGTAACATACTTACGTGTGTTGGAACCGGTGACCTCTCCGCGGAGAATTCTTGCTATTCTTGATTGAAAATAAACCTGATGCTATACACTATATCACCGTTTGCTTGACTTTTCTTACCACAGCATCAATACACGTTTCGTCTTCTTCGTGACACTTTAAGCAATAGTGCTTCATTACATAGAATAGGTCCTTTATTCTATTTAATGATTACCTCCAAGTAGATGGAGTGTTAATAAAATGGACCAGGGTTAGCTATGTGAGATAGCTCAGTAGTTAAAGGGGAAAACTAATTGGTATTCAGTGAATGGAGATACATTAATGAATCTAATCTGCATTTAAAGAGTTGTCCCTGTGCAAAGTGAAATTACATCTGTTGGGGGGATTTATCATAAATATGTATATATGCTGAGAATGATATGTAAAGTAAAAAGAAAACTGTAGAGTAGAGAAAGGATTGGTCTGATTTGACGTATTGTTGCATGAATTACGCACGCACAAATGTTGCATGACCTGGTCCAGTCAAGAACTTCAAAACAGTATCTCACAAAAAAAAACTAAAAACATTTCTCCTTCCGTCCTTTGAAATAAAATAGGTGGACGATATGTTGGACGAGGAAAGCGACAATGAAAGTGAGTGCCGAGGGAAAGAGAAGTCTATCAAGGAGGAGGTGGAGGATGAAGAGGAGCCACAGCAGCAGAGGCCGGGAGCTGGACATACAGCAGCAGCAACAGCAACAGGAGGAGGAGGAGGAGGGGGGGCCGGTCCTCAGGCGCTCAGAATAGAAGAAAGGATCCAGACACCATCCAGTGAGGCCTGTGTGCCTGCTGGTGCACCAAGGTGAGACACAGGACCTCATTGTAAAAACTAAATCTCCATTTCTATCTAGAATAGTAATTTACGTCTGCCTTTTTTTTTTTTTTTGGTCTTCCCACTTTACCGAGCCCTTTTCAGAGTGCTACTACGTCAGCAGCCCTTCTTATCTAACATGTGGCGCATAGGTACAACATAGCTATTTTTCCCTCTTCGGCCAAATATATTTGCATTTGCATGTGTTTTTTATCATTTCAGAGTGTCATCACTGCTGGCACTCTCCCCCTGTACACTGTTGATCCTCTGCATCTTGCATAAACGCCTCCGGGTGAGAAGGATGCTTAAGTTAAATTGCAGTAAGCAAGACCCTTAAACCCTTGAGAGCCCTTTCAAATGTTTTTTTTACATTCTCAGCTCTCACTTCCTGCAATGACTATCATCATAACAGAGCACTTCATCAGCACGGCCATGCTCAAGGCACACGGTGACTGGTCCGTTGCCATGGAGACACATTTCAAACAGGCAGCTAAAGAGTTCTGATAATATGAGAGTCTGTTGTTGCTGAGCTGAAGGCCAGGCCAGAATTGAGCAGAGATATTAGGTTCAGTCTCTTCCAAGAGATTTTTTTTTGGTTTTGTTTTGCACATATTGTAGTTTGTAGCCAATCTCAATGTTGAAATCATTAACATAGTTAACACTTCTCTCAAATGTACCGACATTGCTTTATCTTCCACACATATTGTACATTTCTATGGTAACTGCTTAGGTGCATTGTTGCAGCCTTGCATAATATTGAATGACCCCCTAGTTCCAACCATTCTGTGAAGTTTATTAAGCCTTCCTTGCTCTAGGCAGCAAACATTTGTTTCCCAGACAATACTCTGTCAACACCCAATCCCTTATCTCATGACACTTTTCATGTGGAGACCCTACATTCTCCCGTGACCTAGCACTTGGCGGTGGCGGCACGGAAAATTCACATTTGTAATGTTAAGAGAGACAGTAAGGCACACAGCAACAACAATTATAACAACAACACTCATAACAGAATTGTGGCTAATAACAATAATAATAGTACTGTAGTAGTGGGCGTCAAGCGGAACCAGGTGGTAGCAGCTGGGGGTCAGCAGGCACACCTCCACATACAGGCTACCTGTGAGACCACATTGCACAAAAGCTCTGTTCTAGCCTTACTGGGATGTGAATTTCAACAGATGAAGAGGTAAAAGCAGGAGAGAGAAGTATCATTGGAAGTCCTCCATCACTATCCAGTAGGTCTATAGCAGCATTACTAGGGACTGGTCTAAGGCAAGTCTGACTAACTTTGAACCTAAAAGTGTTTTGAGCTTACTTTTAAATGTAGAGAATCTAGTAGTGTCTGCCTACCAGACTGAAATGGGAAATTGATTCCACAGGAAAGAAGACAGATAGTTGAAGGCTCTGCCTCCTGTTCTACTTTTGGAAACTAAAAGAAACCACAAGTAAGCCGGCATTCATAGAGTGCAGTGTTGTTGTGGTAAGGTATGATGAGCTCAAAAGGGTTCCGCCATTGGTGGGCTCCATGCGTCATATTGTTTATCCCAAAGATTTTGCCTTACTGAATCTTGATAAGCTTTCTAGGATCAGCTTGTGAAGATGTGTTCAAAATAAATCCCTCGTTCACTTTTCTCTGTGTAATAGACATTTAGTTATTTACTGAACAGTGAGCATTACATTGACATTAAAGACTTCATCATTATTCTGCACCATCACTGTTCTCAGCTTTTGTATCGCACAATTCCAATCTTTGCCTTTTATTGAATGTGACACATTGTATTTTGGGATTTTAAACAAAGTGTAAGTGCACTACACTCTACATTTTCTATTCCATTGTTTGATGTATTTTACACCTAAGATTTGAATATATCATGCAGGAAAAAAAAACGGTAATATTTCATACATTAATTGTGGCTCCGTTCCAGCAACTATTGCTACGCAATTCAGCATTTAATAATGTCATAAGTTACACCTGTGTTTGACATGTTGAGGGGGGGGGGGGGGGGGGGGATCTCTTCAGCTCTAACTCCAAGCCCCCTGGGAAGACAGAGAAAAAAGGAGCTGTCATACTTGGTTGGCTGGTTGGCCAAACAAAAGTAATACCCAAGCTGTGGTATGAGCCCCCTCTGATGATAGCCCTGAAGTCGGAGCACTTCACTTCATCTTCCAGACTTGGGTTTCCTGTCTGGAAGTCAGAGCTTAGGAAAGGAGATACTGTATACCGGATGTTTTTCCACACCACTTGTGGTGCCGTATCCATGGCTACCCAGGCTTTGGCAGGCAGGGTATGGTGATTTTTCCCTCTTTTGGACAGTCCGTCTGTCACCCTGGCCTGACACCTTTGGTTGTTACTAATGAGTCAAGCCAGAAATACACCGCCCACTGTGTTGTTTACGTGTTGTTGAAAACCTCTGGAAGTCCTTACCCATCGAGTGCAGTGTTGCAGGAGTGGCACCTGATTAGACGGCCAGACACTGAAGGGAAGACAAGTCTGAAAGCATTATAGACTTCACTGTGCTCCTTCCACACAACGATACACAGTCTCATCCAAAGTGTTCCTGCTATGTCTATCTCCATCAACTCTTTCTGGATGTACATTTGTAAAGACTGTTACACTGACAGGAATAGTTTTTAGTTTAGTTTATTTCGATCTTAGCTTTTTTCATCAGTTGCCGTCCCCATATATCCTGGAAGGAAGAAGTTTGTTGACATTCATCAAAAGTAGAGCATATAAAAGTGGTAGCATTTTAAAGGGTTCTTCAGCAAAGAAGTACCGGTCTCCCATTTTTCAAATTTTTGTCTTTTGAAGAAAAATGTCTTCCAGAGTGTATCAATGTAATTCTCCTGGCCCACAGAGAACATCATGTGGCTGTATTGTGGCCCAGTTAGCCATTGGAGGCAATTTAAGATTTTTAGAAGAAGTCTATAGCTGCTTCCTGACTCTGTGCGACCTCCACTCCTTCGGGAGCTGGCTTAATAGTTTGCCATTCAGCCAGTCTCCGTCCCTGGCTTCACCACTTTCTTATATTTGGCACAAAAAAGACATACAACTGTTGCTAAGATACTGTAGCGATGTGAATGTTTCGATTTATGTTCTCGCCATCATTCAGCATCTGCTCCTACCTTTTTTTTTTTACTTGTTTTCCGTGTAAAGTAAAAACAGCGTTGCTCTTTCTGTTTCTTTCGACTACTGAAAGCACCACTGGAAATGCAACCACATCAACAGGATTAAAACATATATATCATTTTTCTTTTGTTATCTTGTGTTTTCCCATTTTTACTGTACATGTCCTACACAGCTTTGCATTTGGATAAACACATGCTGTCTTTCTAATATCCATTTATGCATGATGGGCTTGTATCCCCAGTGACTTGCATCCAAGTCTGCTGCTCGTTTATGCTTAAAGGTCTTTATTTTGCTGGTGTTCTGCCTCATTTCACTTTTAAGGTGTCAAGCCTGTTGCACATGTCAGGATACAATAACTCTTTAATTTGATTTTGACCTGGCTGCAGACTGGGTTAAAACCACAAATGCCCAAAATATATCTACCCCGTGGCTGAAGTACCATTGTAGTTTATATTTTAAACCTGCAGTGTGTAGAATTTTGGGTTTTATTTCCTAGCAGATTTTGTAGAAAGTAATTATAATATCCATAACTACATTTAATTTAGTGCATAATAGCTGAAAACTATTTTTGAATAATTTTTTTGCCCATTAGAAAGGGTCTCATATATGTCCATATTTCTGCATATTTTGGACCAAGGCCTAGTGCCATCTTGGAAGTGTCATAGTTGGAATGTCATCAGGTGCATTGTTTAAAATTTAGAATTGTTCTTGTCCTTGAAGGCCACTGTAGCTTCTGTTATTATTCGAAAGGGTTGGGGTTACCCAGGGAGTGTTGCATTCTAGAACTTTGTAGAACTTTCTTGATGATGTCATATTACACACTGCAACTTTAAATGAGGACAATTTAAATGTCATTTCTACATTAGCCTGAAGAGCCTCACAGACAATTAAAGATGTGTCATGATTTAAAGTATTCCGAGCTTGAAACCTGTTCCCGAACTATCTGCTTGATCGGTAGGAAACACTCCATTCTTCATCACATGGTCTGCTTGCATTTGTGTTCATTTATTCATGTCAGAACATTTAATTTATTTCTTCATTATTTTGTCATCTAGGTTCTTTCAATTTATGTTTTGATATGTTACATATACAAGTATTCTAATAGCATAAAAATGAAAGGAAACAAATGACTGCTTTAGAGTCTGGTCTCTCGATGCGTCTGAAGTAGATGCACCCAGTTTTTTTTATCGGACCCCCACCAAGCTCCCCTTGAATGACTGGGGGAAAAAACTAACATGTAGAGCATTTGGGAATTAAGTAAAAGTATGGGCAGAGTCACTGTTAATGTGCAATGAACATTAACCCTTCCATTACTGTCTTCTGTGAAGAAAAAAAAGAAAAGCATTTACTGACCTTGTTCAATCAGAAAGCCTTGAACTGGCATAACCCCAACCGCCCTCCCATTCTGTCCTTTGTGCTACCTTGAAACTCCAGTGTTTTAATGCTAGTGAGATGCATTTCTCAAAATGTCCAGCAAGGTGGGTTTTTTCAGCCCCCCCCCTTGTAGATGTTTAAGTAGGCGTTTGCTATTATGGTTTGGATTGGTGTAAATGATTCATGTTGAGCAGTGGCGCTAGGGGCTTGTACGGATTTAAGATTTAACAAGGAGGTTGCAGGGTGGATATTAAAGATGGATGAACCTTCATCACCAACTAGTTCACGGAAACTTTTGTCACGTTCTGGTTGTGGCAGTTTTGGTCTCAGTTTCCAGGACCTTGCTGGAGAGTTTCCCTTGCCATCCCAAGTTAGCTTGATTCTGTCGACCGACTAAAACTCTTACTTTTTTCTTCCATAAACAATTTTTATTTTATTTTTAATTTTTTTTTCAAACAAACATCAAACATTTATAACCCCCACCCACCCCACACCCCAAACAATCCTTGGGCATCTAAGCATCTTACTTAAAGCATTTTCACAGTACAGAGCATTCAGAGTGGTTTTGGCCTATGTTTCATTATGGGCATTGGTCTGGGGGAAATCCTAGGTCATAAATGTGTTAGTCTTCAACTATAAGGTTTCTCAAGTTAAGTTATTCTTACTGCTCAGAGTAACTTTCAGTTGGTGTTAATTCTTGCACAACCTTTGGACAAGAGCGGTAGTGTTTTTACTACGCCAGTTGTTCCTGGATGAGCGTACCCATGACAAAGGCATTAAGAAAAACTATATAAAAATAGCATCCTTTGCACTGATGGTCTCATTTGCTGTTACATGTCATTTCTGATCATCAGAGGAAAAATGAGACAGAAATATTTAAAAGTTCCTTGTAGCATGTCTATACACTCACTGCCCAGACTACATAAACGAGCAGGTATACAAAGGGAGTCTGACTGTGCCTGTCTGTCAACACTTCTCCAGCCAATCGGCTAGAGGCAGCGTTTGTGACGTTAGTAACAACAATCATATTGGATAGGTAGATAGTGACGACTTGATGTTTTCAAGTACGCGGAGCCTCTGACAGGTCAGTAAGGGCGGTTGGATTTGTTTTGGTGGTCAGTTCAAATATCAACAAGCTTTCTCTGGAATGGCTTACTACCTCTTAAGTGGACAGGAAAAACCTTTGATTATACAGTATTTTGGGTTATGTGGACAGTTAATCTGGATAAGAGAATATTTTTTTTCTTTTTTTTACCAGGAAGCAGCATAATAATAAGCAAAGACAGACATAACTTGATACACTGCATTGGCGAAAAACTGGTGGGAATTTTACCCATCTTTTAAACCAATATCCTCAAATCATATGCAGGGTTTTATTGCGACAATGAATTCCCCATCACTGAGACCTCTCTGCACCATAAAGCCTGAGGGAGAATCAGTGCTGTTAGGAGACTTTGTATAATGGAGATCATTAAGATGATATCTGATATAATAAGCGTTCGTTATCAACTCACACACAGTGTATCGTTACAACAGTTATATGTCTATGTTGTACAGTATATTTATATTGTCTGGCATGTGTTGAATATCAATTCATCTATGATTTGAGTACTTTTTTTTAAGCACAGTTGTGTTTATTGGCCCCTGTGGATGGAGAATTAACCCCATTTAAAAAAGAATGATCAGGGCCATTTGGTCTCCTTCCATGTTCCGAGGCTGAGGCACACTGCAGACTGATTATGGAGCTGAAGCCAAACTTAACAAACGGAGGCTTCCAGTTTGTGGATTAGTGAGCCGAACCTTTGGTGCCAAGTGACGCACGGCTGAGGGATTTACTCCTAACTGCTGCTGCACTTTAACTACCGAAATCATCACAATGGGCTGTGCCTCCTGACGAACACATGCTCTCGTCTTTTGGTTCAAACTAAAGATGGAGTCAGCGATTCTAGAGAATGATTGTAATTAAAAAAAAAAATGTTTTGTCAAAGTCAGTGAATATCTCCTTACTGTCCGTATTGTGTTTGCGCTGGGGGGAGGAAAATCCGGTGTTAATACACAGCCTTGGCTCTGTAACTGTTATGTTCACAAAGGGGCCCAACGTAGCTAAAACATGCCCATTTATAGAGCCTAGGCTGTACATTAACACAGGATTATTTTTCAGCGCACACACAGTACGGACAGGTAGCAGATAGCGATGAGATATTTACTGATTCTTTACAAAATAAATGTTTTGACGACAATCATTCTGACGTGCCTGAGAGTTGAAATGACATTCAAGCGCCAATTATGTTTGCCCTTCCTTTTGGGGACACAGTTTTCAGTCAGGATATTGGTATTAATATTAGCTTTGTTTGTCTTGTTTTGCCGATGTTGAGGCGCGGCGATATTAACTACACTGTGACGAGTCTGGGGAGTTTCTCCTGAAAGTTAGCAACGCTTTCATTAATTACTCATTCTGTCTCTGCCCATTGACTCCTTCCATCCATCACTTTCTCTTTGAATTGCTCAACGTATGACATCACACGTTTTTCCTCCCTACAGTATTACAACATCGTCATCTCTCCTCACCTTTAATTTCCTGTCGCTCCTAGGTGATAGCGATACATTCCGATGCTCACGCTCTCCTCTTCTCCTGCGTCGTGTACCTTCAGAGTGCGTTTCTCTCAGAGTGAGAGTGGCAGTTTAAATCTTTTCAGCTTGAGTGAGCATGTTATTATAACGATGCCAGAACAGAGGTGATGTAAGAGGGGAATGGGCTTGTAAAGTTTTCCGTTCGGTTTGTCAGACAGCAAAGTGTGAAATTCAAAATGTGTTCCATTTTCTTTGCCCCCTTTTTGTTGTGTTTCTTTTTGCCTGGTTTTCCGGTTGGCTGCCAGTTATGCATAGTCAAACATGTACAGGTGAAACTCGAAAAATTAGAATATCGTGCAAAAGTTCATTTATTTCAGTAATTCAACCTAAATGGTGAAACTAATATATTATATAGACTCATTACATTCAAAGTGAGATATTTCAAGCCTTTATTTGTTATAATTGTGATTATTATGGCTTACAGTTTATGAAAACCCCAAATTCAAAATCTCAGAAAATTAGAATATTACATAAAATCAATAAAAAAATGATTTTAAAAACAGAAATGTCGGCCCTCTAGAAAGTATAATCATGCATATGTACTAAGTACTTTGTTTGGGCCCCTTTTGCATGAATTATTGCCTAAATGCGGCGTGGCATGGATGCTATCAGTCTGTGGCACTGCAGAAGTGTTATGGAAGCCCAGGTTGCTTTGAAAGAGGCCTTCAGCTCGTCTGTATTGTTGGGTCTGTTGTGTCTCATCTGCCTCTTGACAATACTCCATAGTTTCTCTATTGGGTTCAGGTCAGGAGAGTTGTCTGGCCAATCAACACAGTAATACCATGGTCAGTCAACCAGTTACTTGTGGTTTTGGCACTGTGGACAGGTGTCAAGTCTTGCTATAAAAAGTAATTCAGCATCTCCATAAAGCTTGTCAACAGACAGGAGCATGAAGTGCTCTAAAATCTCCTGGTAGACACTTGTGGTGACTTTGGACTTGATAACACAGTGGACCAACACCATCAGATGACATGGTGCCTCAAATCATCAATGACTGTTGAAACTTGACAGTGTTCTTCAAGCCCCTTGGATTTTGTGCCCCTCCACTCTTCCTCTAGACTGTGGGACCTTGATTTCCAAATGAAACACAACAGTGATGATTTGAGGTATCATGTCATCTGCTGCTGTTAGTCCACTGTGTTATGAAGTCCAAAGTCACCACAGCCATCTACCAGAAGATTTTAGAGCACGTCATGCTTCTGTCTGTTGACAAGCTTTATGGTGATGACAATTTCCATTTCCAGCTAGACTTGGCACCTGCCCACAGTACCATAAACCACTGGTAACTGGTTGACTGACCATGGTATTACAGTGCATGAATGGCCAGACAACTCTCCTGACCTGAACCCAATAGAGAAACTATGGACTATTGTCAAGAGGAAGATGATACACACCAGACCCAACAATACAGACGAGCTGAAGGCCACTATCAAAGCAACCTGGGCTTCCATAACACCTCAGCAGAGCCACAGATTGATAGCATCCATGCCACGCCCCATTGAGGCAAGAATTCATGCAAAAGGAGCCCAAACCAAGTACTTAGTACATATGCATGATTATACTTTCAAGAGGGCCGACATTTCTGTATTTAAAAACCTTTTATTATTGATTTTATGTAATATTCTAATTTTCTGAGATTTTGAATTTGGGGTTTTCATAAACTGTAAGCCATAATAATCACAATTATAACAAATAAAGGCTTCACATATCTCACTTTGCATGTAATGAGTCTGTACACGATATTATTTTCACCTTTAAAGTTGAATTACTGAAATAAATGAACTTTTGCACGATATTCAAATTTTTCGAGTTTCACCTGTATTTCTTATTTGTGCACAGTTTATACAGGCTCCGTCTTAGCTTCTTTTTTGGTGTTTACCACGTCCTGATGGAAATTAACACACTCTTTATCTGCTAAATGCTCCACCATGAAGCATTTAGTGAACTGTGTCTGCCTGCTGTATGCAGCTGAGCACGTCACTGTGCGGTAGCTTTTTAGAGCTTAGCTGCCTGCTGTGGACACAAAGACTGAAGCAGAATAGTAATGTTGTGGGGTGGTAATCTGAACAATGAGCTGGAACTTTAAACATCAGTAAAGCCAAGGAGAGCTTCAGTTTTAAGGGATCATTATTTTGCAGTGTCAGTGACACATATGGGTTTTACGTTGTCATTTGATTCAATGTTAGACTTGTTAAAAAGAGAGCCCCAATAGATTCATTCAGGTTAGAAGAAAAAATACCACAGAAGATCCTCTACCCTACAAAGGCTAGGTCCCTGAAATGTCTGCCCTGTTAGAAAATATTCACAGTGCATCATTCAAGTCAGTAATGGAGGACAGTGCTTCTCCACAGATGGCTCAGGCACAGTGTGAGAGCTGGTCATCAAGAGACGTCGGTGGGAAAAAAACTTGTGTGCCCTCTTCATTAATCAAAGGAAAGATGTTCAGCGGTGCGGCAGAGCATGAAGTCACGTCTTCCTTTTGACTGTGATATCAAAGAGGCGCTAACGGTGTGAGAGCCGATTAAACATGAATGATACGCAGAGCTGCAAAACGGCCCGGACTTACCAAGAAGCCCACACCGCTATGTCTCACTGCCTCCCTGTTCTCTCACTGTCAGTCACCGATCGTCCACTTCTCCTCTTTAGACACTAGTGAAGTATACATGCTCGTCTTTTTGTACATTTCAAAGATCAACAGTGTGAGTTGACGCTCGCAACCCCCCATCCCCTCTTTTATTAAAATATGTATTCTATACTTGATGTATTTTAATCTTGCCCCTATAAAGCCCTTTGAGTGGCCTTGTGTCTGAATTGTGCTATATAAATAAACTTGCCTTGCCTTGGCAGGTTGTAATTGGACACATATTTTTTTTTAACACTCAAATCAATATTGATACGTCCTTCTCATGAATCTGATTGGGAGCAAGCCTCCATAAAACTAGAAGAAAAGCTAAGGAAAGGATAGTTTTGTGCAGAGAGAGCAGTTCTGAGGAACTTTACAATATGTAGCAGCCACTGTTGTTAATGTCTTCCTACAGCGGGTGCTTCGTCAGCTTGTACCTCTGTGAGTAGACGTGGGGGCCGGTCGTAAGTAACGTGCGAGGATAAGGGGCCCTGGGAAATGTTTCACAAAAAACTTTATGTCCCTTTTTCCCCAATGGATGTTCTGGGTCACATTTTAGAAATGGATTCAACCAAATAGGCTGCTGTTGCAGTACACTGTGGGATGTATTCTGCCTCAGGCGCCTTGGCTGATTCTGAGCAGTGCCACTGTATGTACTTTTGTTTGTGCTGATTTAGCAGGATTTGTTCTACAATAGATTTTCATGAATTGTCACACCTTCACATCAGTATTTGTCTACTCTAGGGGTTAACTTACACATGTATGAGTATCCCTCAGATTTCTAGTAGTCTCAAGGGCCCTCTGCGATATTTTTCCCCAGTACCTAAAGCAGCCAAACTAACCTTTTTCGAAGGGGCCAGAGCAATTCTGTAAATACTGCAACAACAAAAAAAAACTTGAATTGGGCTGTTTTAAAGTTGTCCAGTACTTAAGTTGGCCAAGGCTGTCCCTCATGTAAATGCTGATATATCCTTGCTCAGCCTCTAATGTTAATTAGTGGTCAGACTTCCTACTGCAACTGGTGTACCATGGTGGGAACATGAGATGGCTTGTACATATATGGCTGTTTTAAAGTGGTACACCTTTAGGAAGGGGGCTCATGGTCTTTCTCTCCGTTAAACTCTTATCATCATTCTCTCCCACTGGTTCTTCTTGTCAGGTTTAATTAGTCATCTCTCCCATGCTGGCATCATTATTGCATTTCTTTTGGAATGGTGTTTTTCCAGCAGCAACTACACGCGTGCTGTTCTTGGCATCCAAGATTCATTAGGATAAAATAGCTTAGCATTGGGCAGGAACATCAAGACAATTTCACTATTTGCTACAGAAATCTTTCCCATGTATTACATGTGACTGAGATACCGTCGCTCACGGAAAGAAAAGGCATGATCTGGGTAATCTGTTCATAGTTTGTTTTGCTGCAGGATGACAGGTCCTGTTGTTGAAGCCTTTCTGTTTTTTATAGTCCTCCCATTGACCTCAGAGCAGAGCAGTCAAACCACAGCTCCCAAGGCCAACAGAAAACCTGTTGCCTCCCCATCCACTGAAACACATTTAAAAACCAAATCCACACTATGCCCCCTTCAACACTGCTTTCAGAAAGGAAGGCCAATTCAATCGGCAGCCATCACTTGGCACAATTTATCTGTCCTCTCTTGGAGAAAATGCAGGGAAAAACGTTCTACCTTTTTATTCTCTGACAGTTCAGGATATTCATTCTACACCTCCTGGATATTTGGATTGGATTGCACTTTTGTCTTGTCCGGTCATTTCAGCACATGACACACACACAATCGATTTTCAAGAGTTTTAAACTGGTAGCTCTAAGCTGCCACTTAAAAACTATTTTCAGACATTATTATCCAATGTGACGTCAGTAAGCTGGATAGAGCACGCCAATTTTTTTTAAATGGCGACTTCAAAGCCCTTTTCAAACAAAAAGTTATGACACAAAGCTATTACAGTAGGTCTGTCAGATCTAGGGAAGTTTACTCTTCACTTCTTTTACTGCAATTCATGGAAATATGTTCATTGGAATTCAATTTGGGACATCTAAATTGAAGCTTTACATTAAGTCAATTTCTGCAAGCTCTCTGGCGCGGTTTAAAAATTAACTTACTTTTATGGTTACATATCTAAATGCTTTTTTGATGCCCTAAAACTAAAGATAAGTACACAATGGAAGCCTACAACACTGTCTTGAAAAACCCACTGCCATCTTGCCGACTGTCAACTGTCAGGTTTGTTAACAGAGTGCTTGTTTGTTTGCAGTGAACCCTGAACCACCACCCACCACAACTCAAAACCTCCTAATTAAATAACAGATGCTTCTTCCGGTGTCAACTTTCCCTCAATATACGGCTTTTGCTGCTACAGTAAATTACTCGACCATCCATCACCCCATCAACCTGCAACACAGCTGATTCCTCATGGCTTAGCCGATACGATTCTAGCTCATTGTGTTATGGCCTATGTACATAAGTGCTACTTAGAGAAATGAGATGAAGTAAGCTTTCCACATTCGTTGCAAGATTGATTGTTTGAGAATTAATTTGTTTTGCCACGCGAAGTCACACAAACAGTGATTGCTGGCGGTGCCTTTTATGGTGTTAACATGTCCTCGGCTGTGTGTAAAAAAAAACAGCTTTTGTAATCAAATTGTATTAACGGGAGAATAAACTAACTTGCGTAAGGGTAAAATATTGCAGAATCATCAAACAACAACCTGATTATTTAAATCCTTCTTTTCCTTGTTCTTTCCAAACAGCAGAGCAGAAACAACCTGGCTGGCCCTCAGCAGCATCTGACGTGTTTTGTTCAGTGTACGCTTTGACCGAGATGAAAGGAGGGGAAAATAGCCCATCTTGGCATACTGTGAATTGGACTTTCTCACTTTCTTCCTCCTAACTCTCTGTCTAGCCTCGCTCCTTTCTCCCAGCCCGGTACCTTTTTAATTCTTCTTCTGGTCTGGCACCCTGCCCTTTTGTACTGGGGGATTAACGGAAAGCCTTGAATATTGACCACATGTTCTCATGGAACCTCTGTCCTTGTTGCTTTTCATCATTCGGCTCCAAATCTCAATTTATTTTACAGAGCCGTTTATGTATCTATTGCTAGTCTCAATTATTATTGTACTTTAAACAGAGTAACACCAGCAATCTATCTTCACATACATTTAATATGCCAATAGTTGGCTTTCTTTGTGAGGTGCTGTTTGTTTAAGCTACTGTTCATTTAATGAAAGCCGTTGGATAAAATGTGCAACAGCCTACACATCTAGTCTTTTGTATTTGACAAAAGAGTAAGACATTTTTTCAAAAGGCCAGTGAAACCGTCCGACAGTGCATTCACATTAACAAGGAAAGGCTTCTGCCTGTTAACATTAGAGCTAAAGCACGTGGGCTGCACTACAAAGCTCATGTCCATCTTTTTCTT
This sequence comes from Ammodytes marinus, assembly GCF_949987685.1. Taxonomy (NCBI): domain Eukaryota; kingdom Metazoa; phylum Chordata; class Actinopteri; order Uranoscopiformes; family Ammodytidae; genus Ammodytes; species Ammodytes marinus. Next base: position 24,095,897 of record NC_137221.1, read on the forward strand.
TGGCTTCTGTGACTATTCTCCTGTGTGCTTGAATGTGCCTTGGCCCTAACACACTCCAAACAGACACAAACCATCCATGGACATTTCAGCCCAAAGACGGCACCAAATGCCTAAGTTCACAACTTCCCCACATGTAGTTTTTAAGTGTTAAATGCTGCCTGTTTAGCCCCTGGTTTTGTACAGCCAAAGTACATACTATTTTTAATTTAAAATGAACATTCTCTGGAAAAGATGCTAGGGTCTAATGTAAGCAGCAAAGGTTTTATTCCCTCTTTTAATAGTTCCCCTCTTCCCTCGAAACAATATCTACATCCTGTGAATTTGCTTGTCCTCGACCAAACGTCTTCGAATAGAATAGAATTAACTACTGCAGGACAATAGGACATTAAAATGGGTTAAAACAAGTGAGACCCCATGAGCTTTCCCATTAGAATGTCTGCTACAGAGGGCCCTGTTGGGGGTAATTGTTTTTAAATATCAACCGATTCCCTGAAGTCTCCTATAACGGCTCTCTATCTCACCAGTACATGCTCAAATCATTTAACTGCAAAGCTGTTGTCTTCAACTCATCCATAGATGTGGTTTTGTTGTTGTGAGTCTTATTTTCTTTTGCCTTTTTAAATCTGTCCTCTGCTGCGGGGCTGCTGAAGCTTACTGTTAGAGCGTATGCAGGCGTCTTGACACTGTGAGTGAAACAAACAGCCTAATTAAATTTTGCTCGTCTCTTTAAAAGTTCTTCCCTCTGATTCACATCTAAACTCAGCTGGCTGCATTGCCTGTTATTTTCCTTGTGGCATGCAGTCGGAGTGCTGTGCTGTTCTGTGATGGTGTGCTTTGTCAGGTGCCAGCACAGTTGTTTCTGTGAACAAAGGGCAATGTTTTCCCTCTGCCATGCTGTCAAAAGTTTTGTGTTGAAATAAACTGCAGCTGGAAAGTAGTCCCTGTAAGGTCAGCTGTCAGATAAGTGGAGAAAGTGAGGTGTGCACAGTGGTTCCCCTACACATGTATTGTTTAAGGACTGTTGGGTGATGAGTGCTTAAAACCTGTATCTCAGAAGCAGCATTCATTTACCACACATTGCGCTGGCTAGTAGATTTATTGTGCAGCACTTCATCATTTCGACTATGAAATGTTATTTCGATAAGGCATTCAATTAAAATGACTGTACAGTAGAAATCTTTAAGAAAGGTCCTATTCTATTGGTCCTTAAAATAGTTAGAAAAATGATCAAGAATGATCTGGAATGTTTTGACAATTCAGGAAGTGTATTCCAGACATGTAGTGCTAGCTGGGGTAGGCTCTTTTGTAAGTAACCTGTCATCTACTCGTTAACTCATTGTACAACACAATCAAGGTATTCATAAGTTTCAGACAACACTGTGAATGTGTAGTGAGGGATAACTCTTGAGCCTTAGCTCAACTCGTGGATGGCCCAATGCATATTTTGTGCAAATGCCCCCAGCTGTCCTGTTAGTCTGTCAATGAAGCCTGACACCTTAATCCCAAAGGTACTTTGAAATTTGCCTCATCCAGGAAAGGAGGGATTATCGCTGTAACATTGGTTTCAAAGACACTGACAGCCGTCCGCCTTGCTCGGCTGCCCCTTGGGAGCACACTGAATCTGGCAGCATGCGTTTCTCAGCGGAGCAGCGCCAAAAAAACAACAGAATGATCCCTGTGCTCCCTGATAAACACAGCTCAGCAGTGCGAGAGAGAGAGAGGGCATGCTGTGAGGAATAGGAATGCTTACTCAAGCTTTTCACATATATGAAAAGAGGAGAAAGGGGGAATACGTAAGTAGGGAAAAGTTAAACTGCAGGTAATCTGGCCCAGTTTTTTCCTCCTGGCTCGTGGCTTGAAGCTGGTGAAGCAATTTTTCTATTCATGCACTTGGTTGGGATTGAGCTCACATTAAAGCAAACAGATGCATCTCAGGGGAGTGCTGCCGCGTTAATAGCTTTTGTTTATCACCACCATAAACACATAAATAAGCAATTTTTCCCCTCACAGAAAGTTGTATACGGTGTGTTTTTCTGCATGAGACAAAGTAGTTGTGTGTGTGTGTGTGTGTGTGTGTGTGTGTGTGTGTGTGTGTGTGTGTGTGTGTGTGTGTGTGTGTGTGTGTGTGTGTGTGTGTGTGTGTGTGTGTGTGTGTGTGTGTGTGTGTGTGTGTGTGTGTGTGTGTGTGTGTGTGTGTGTGTGTGTGTGTGTGTGTGTGTGTGTGTGTGTGTGTGTGTGTGTGTGTGTGTGTGTGTGTGTGTGTCCTTCGCTTTTTTATCACCTTTACATATTGTGTTAGATTTTACCAGGTTATTACTTATAGTGCTCATGAAGGTTTATTTTGTGAACATTTTTGTTGTGTATGCGATGCACCTTCCGCCAACCTCTCCTCACATACTTTTCACTCCGTACCCAGAATAACTTTTAGCATCCTCAGAGAACCTGCTACTTTGAACTGTTCATTTTACGGGACCGTGGAAAGAGAAATGGTGACAGTAACAGCCGAAGCACAATTTCTTTTTTTGGCCATGAAAAAGCCAAAGATGCTTTCTCAAACCTTTCATCTAGATCTGCGATGTCAAAGACAACTTGGCTAGCTTTATGTTTTTGAAAACGTATCCCAAATTCTTAGCATTGCCATATTTTTTGCACCATTGATCTTTAGTCCAGAAGGAAAAGGGACTGGGGTTTGATGTCAGAGGACATTCAGAAACGAAACAGCATTTCTCCGAAACATCACAAGGGGTCTGCTGCATTAACGTGGGCATGTTGCTCAAGTTCCCGGTTTGATGATGAAATGTGTCACTATACGTACACTATGAGCTCATGCGTTTGAAGGCTCACATCAAGATTTAAAACAGCTTTCGATGTTGCTGCAGTTATTGGATTCGTACACGCGGGCAAAGCAAATCAGCTGTATTCTACATAGTAACGTTTGTTGGTGTTGTGTAGTAAACACAAGATTCCGTCTAAGCACCAACCATTCTCCTGATGTATGAAATATTGACCCAGAGAGTCCAAGAGGAGGTGTCAGCTTATAAATTGTGTTGCACCATTCACTTTTTTTTTAGGCTGAACGGAATGCTTCAAAGCCTCATTCATTGTGGCAGTTCACATCCAAATCAATTTTTTTTTTTTTTTTTATCATCCCATCTTACATTATTAATATAGGGGTTTTCTCTCCGTCCGTCCCAGTCCCTCACAGTTGACAGACAATTTACCTTTTTACCTGCAAAATTGTACTTTTAGCTAACTTCCTGTCCCTACGTCACCACATTAATGCACTGCGTCTTCAAGCATCGTGTCATCTAGCATCATCTCAGATCCATAAGTGTGATAAAACATGATAAAAACCATCAAAACAGACATTAGGAAGGATTTTCACCTACTGCGCCATTGTAGGTGCATAAATATTCACCCCTCTGTCGCTCTCTGCGCGTGCACCGGCAGAGAGACGTGCCCGTTTGTAGCGTTCTCTCTTCTGATTGGATATCAGGTTGTGGGATACCAGAAAAGTTTATCTTCCGATTACATGCAGAGCGGAGTGACTGTTATGAAGCTTGCACACTATATAAGTGATCACTGTATGTATATAGAGCGATTTAACATGTATATTAACATAATATATCACTATATATACTTCACGTTTAACATCTTCTGTAGCAGGTTGTGGTCCAAGACAAATGTGAATTGGTCACGAGTCCATTCTCCCTCAATGCGTCACAATTCAATGACACATCGCAGTACATCACACGTCTATAAATGGTACAAAGGTGTACAACATAACACCTATCTAACGGGCAGAATAAGAGGGAGGAATAACGGCTCCCCCTGCACCAAGACGCATGAGCCAGAACAAAAGCAATCACTCAATCACTCGGACAAAACACTCAACACAAAGTGAGTCAAAGAAATAAACGAGACATCCCGCGGATAGAAAGAGCAGGGGGGAGGTAATAGATCATTAGACTATTTTAGTTCTCTTCCAATATAACATCTTATGAAAGCAGTGGAAAAGGTTGTTCTTGCAACTGCATTCATAAAAAGTCATTTCTACAAAACGTATTTCCACCTATCATGGGCCGTATTCACTAAACATGTTAAGGCTAAGAGTAGGTCCTAACGTGCTGATTTAGGAGTAACTCAAAAATAAGGGGTGTTTCACTCCTAATTTTAGGACTCCTACATTTTTAAGATAAGTGTAATTCACAAAGCATTTTAGCGCTAAAACTAGTTCCTAAATCTATGAAAAGCTAGGAGTCCTTGAGTCCTATTCACTAAGAGTAAATCACAGACAACCATTTGATGGCATTTTGGAGAGATTTAATGCTAGTGAGCTATACTAAAGGTACCTTAATAGCTGTAAGGGTTTAAGGATCTTAGTAAAGCTATATTTAGAAAGTACGCTATAGACACATTTATATTGATTATATTTATATAATAAAATATTTATTAAGTTCCTTTTCCTGCAGTTGCTTTGGGTTTCCGATGCACTGAAAGTTACTGTTGGTGTCACGTTTGGGTTTAATTTGTTACTAAAGTAGGTCTATGTGGCGCTTCGCACCATCTCCTCCGTTCCACTGGTCCGCTACTGTATAGTTGCGCGTCGTCTCGCCTTTTTCCTTCCGCATGCACTTTACGATTTCGCCAGTTGTTGTTTCTAAATTGTGAATTTCCTGGTTTGTCGCTGTCTGACTATTGCTGCATAGTCCGCCGTTGAGAGAAATACAGTGAGAGTGCATGGCATGCAGCTGTTCAATGAGGATATTTTTTCCGATTCAAATCATTTTAAAATTTAAAATGAATAGACCTATGTGGCGCTATTGTAGGTTAATTGTGAACGAATGTGTGGGGAACCCTGCAGTATCTTGGTTTCATGTTAAATCAGTGTCACTTGTCATTAATTGTATATAAAAACTCTTCACTTTAATACAGCGACACGATATGGATATCTCCCACAGTGTTTCTATCACAAATTCACTCTTAGCTCTCATTCCACTGTAGTCACTGTAGGCATAGAAGGTATGAACATGACATCATCCATAGCATCAGGGTCATCACCGCCCTCTAGGCTTAGCTAAGGAGTCCCTCCCATTCCTTAGTAAAAGTTGGTCTTATCAGCTTTGTGAATAGGTTTTAAGAAATTCCTCCTTACTAAGAACTTTTTAGTGCTCCTTAGGAGTACTCTTAGCGCTAAGAAATAAAATATTATGTGAATACGGCCCCTGATAAACATTTAATATCCACAAATTTACATGATGATGCTACAGCTGACTATCCATTAAAGAATATGGCCACATTATAGCATATTGATCATAAACCGTCCAGCAGTATGCAAGGTTTTGACCCAATCTGGTTTATATTAATATGGAGTCTGTGGCTGTGTTTTAAGTGTTAATGCCAAAGCATCTAATGTAGGACTCGAACCTTATCGGGAGCACGTGGAATTCCACGATTTAATCACTGCTGATTGAGACCCTGAGTGTGGTCTCTGCATATGATATTCAAAAATAGATGACTATTACAACTGTCAAGCCAACCTCGGAGGTGTATAAGAGATATGTATATAAGAGAAGAGTATCTCATTAGGAGCCACCTGTCATAGAGGGGCAATTAGTCGGCTTGGGTGGAACCGGTTTGAGCCGAGCCGAGCCGCTGCTGAGTGCTCTCCACCCACTGCATGGACTGATGAGAACAACATGTATGGTGGGACTATCAAAGTAGTCATGGTCAAGGCGGTTCTGGGTTAGCTCTGTTGTAATACCTTTTATATTAACATTCAAACCCCATTTTTACTGCAACTATGATTTCCTCCGTGGATTTATTTAATCGCCGATATCTCAGTCGCCAGTTTTTCATAATACATTATATACTTTTTCATTGAATTAACCTCAGTAATTGAGATCTTATTCAAAATCATTTATTTTGACATATATTTACACTGCTGCCTTTGTTATGTTAATTCATCATTCGGACCTCCAAATAAATTGGCGGCCAATATCAAAAACAGAATATCTTAAGCGGCCTTAATTTTATGATACTTTTTAAACGTATTGCTTAAAAGTCCCTCAACTCTTTCTGTGCAGTACTGAGTCACCGTGGTGCCCCCTTTAAATAATCCACTTACACAATATCGTCACACACCCCTTTCAACATGTCTGTCAGTCTTCTATCATACACGTTTCCCATTGTTTAGGTGACTGTATTCTTGATACTGCCCCAATATATAGATAAACCATAAACTAACCAAGTGACTGGACTAAAAATATAAAGACCAAGTCACACCACGCAATTGCAGCAAATACAGTATGCCATGTTTGCTAATAAGCATTGATTATTTTGTGTAACATTCACACTGGCATGGGTTCGACTTTCTATCGCCACCTCGGGCACTTTCTCTGAGCTGTCTAAACTTCGGATAGAGATGTACATCTTTTCACATCCTTCATCTGAAAATCATTCCTCAGCCTGCCTCACTATTGTCACCTCTCACTGTCAGCTCACTTGGCTTTAATATTTGTGAAATATGAGAGATAAATCTGGCAGCAAGGGCACCGGGGTTGTTTGCATAGCTCTGGAGTGTAGAGATGGAAAACCCCAAAGCAAAAACTCATCTCAAATGTTTTATGAGTGGGGACAGTCCGAGCTCATAAATGAATTAAGCAGCTTTGGATTGGAAGGGATCCCAGCTGAACTTGCTTTAAAATAAAGTGTCCAAAGGAGTTTTCCCAAAGGACATTTAATGGTTGTTGATTGGCACATTGACTGTTGCTCCTTCTTCATAGGGAAGTGTCTTTGACTGATGTCCCACGTAGAAAACCTGTAAAACGTTTTTTGTTTTGTTCCTACACTCTTTGAACCAGCTGCAAAGTCCAGAGTTGTGAGTCCAAATCTTTCTCAAGCTCATGTGAAAAGATCCCCACAACATTGTAGAACTGGTGCTGTCAGTAAGCAGACATAAAAATGAAGTAACTTATATGAAAGGCCGCCTAAGGGCTTTTCAATGGGATTCTCCTGCCTGTGGCTGAGCCAGATATGGGGGTGGTTTGATGCAGTAGTCATGAGTGACTGGGGACAAATGACACTGACAGTGACAGTGAATCACACAGTTGAGATGCTACATCACACCTTTGTATGTTGCTTCGGGACTGTCAGCTAGGTTTTTCCCCCGTATCTATAATCTGAACAAGTAAAACTTAGTGAAGGAAAACAACCCTGATGTACCTTTTTATTTTACGAGAACACTTGCTGAGTGTTAATATTAAAACTTCTACCTGTTATGTTATTGATGCTGCAAGTATTAAACCCAAGTATATATCAATTTTGCTATTCCCTACTTCAGGTAATTGTGTACACATTGGCCACCGTGCAGGACAAAACCACTTCTATAGGTGACCAACAAAGTGACTTGTTTTAGTGTGGGGGCCTGTGAATCTAGTAATATATGACAACTATTAGAACTCACTGCAACAGTCACACATTCAGAGAGAAAAAAAGACAAGTTCCATCAAGTTCCATCCAATAAATCCAGTTGAAACGAAAAAAGTTAAAGCTTTGAGATTGAAAAGTAGCCATGAGCATTAAAGTCGCATGTGATACACTTTCCTGTTGTTCCTTTATAGTGCAAATGTTGCATTGAGGATCAGGTAGAGTTCAATGGCCATGGGGATAAAAGAGAACAGTTTGCTTGTATGATAGAGCCAACAGTATTTTTCCAGCAGTATGTTTTGAACATTTTCAACAAAAATGTGAGTGTTATTTAGTTAATTATAATGATTTTCACCCCAGATCTACTCTTTTGGTTCACTCCCAATGCTTTCACAACCTTATGTCTAGACACAGAGAAGCAGAGGGTACACTTAGTACCATTATCATTATTTTGAAGGTACCCCGCAGTGATTCCATTATGGGTCTTTGCCATCCCTTTACCTCGACCCTTGACCAAGTATTTACTTCTTAATACAAACACTGTTTAAAGTTACATTACAAGTTCATAATTTATCAAGTGTACTTAACCTTTATTAACATACCTATACATCCATTGAAAAGTGTATTGCTTGCTGATAATCATTCTCCCTGTCCATATTTATCAAGAAATCCCCTAGTACATAATTTCTAGATATCCAACTCAGAGTGCTGTGCTGACACCCTATATTATCTTCAGGTTACATTCACTTTTACTACAGGACAATGACTGTGAATTTTGCCCCCCATTGCTTACACTAAAATGGCTTTAGTAAAGAGATCTCTCCACAGCCAGGGTTGAAAGAAGGAACAATTACAGTGACCATAAACATTTTCTGTCTGTACAATACTGCTCCAAAGTCTATTACATCTTTCCACTGTGAGCATACTACCTAATAGATTAGAAATGTACACGATTAGAGATGTAAAGGACATAGTCAATATGTATAATTGGGTCCTAAACAGCATGTGGTCTCAAAATACTACGTAACTGTTGTGTTGTTGCTTGTTGTTGAGTTCCTATTTCTCATTCCCTTGCAACACTGTTGAAAGTCAGATTGGTTTCTGAAGCATAGCTAAGAAAAACTGACACATCGCCCGTAAAAACCCTCCCGTCCCCCTGTGTGTCCTTTCATCCTGCCTGTTTGTCAGTTCTCATAGTAGGATAATACATAATATAACGAGAGGCAGGGAAAGATAACGCCCGTATAGAAACTGCATCGCTTATCAGCTCGCTGCATACGGAGCTGTTAAATGCATGAGGGACGGGAGTGTATATATATAATCTTAAGCATCTGCATTTGACACATCTCCAGTAAAGGATATGGAATCAGAGAGAGAGAGAGAGAGGGGGTTATATAATTTCTATCCTTGTTAGGTGACTTTTGGCGACGCAATAGCTCGCTAACAGTAAAGATTGTGCACACAGCGCATTTTGAGATTACAGAGAAATGAGCTACTTTTGTTCATTATTGACTCAAATTAATGGAAATGTTGAGTGTGGAAGGATAATTGCGTCCTATTGATCTTATTCACCGGTCAGTATTCAGGTCTTTGTTTAATGAGATCTTCAGGGCAGGACTTGGGGATTTTGACTTTTTTTTTATACCGAATGGACCTAGGCAGGAAGAGTGGGTCCAAGCCTTAAAAGTTGTAGATCATTATTTTGTTCATTACCCCTCTCTTTGCTCTGTTTCCTCCTGATTCATACTTCATTTCTCTCTTTTGCCTTTTTACTCCCCTCTTACCCTGAGCTTACTTATTTTGCTGTAAGCAGAGTCATCAGAGGCATTTGAAGTCCCTGCTTTTTACAGGGTTTCCTCCTCTCCTCAAATGTTTTCTCTGCCTCCCTCCTCAACTGTCCTAGATTGAGATGCCTTTGGGTAGAGTTTGCAGCCTTCCACTTAACTAGGGCGAGAGCTTACTTCTTTATCGGCAGGGATAGTAACTTTGCATCACCAGATTAAACTGTAGTCGTTCCCTAACGTAGCCCTTTCTGAATGTTCCCAAGGGCGGCGTTAGTGCCGCCTGGACTTAACTACAAAGGTTCATAAACATTTATCTCATCTTGGGAGTGGAAGCAGTTTTCTTGACTTATGTTAGACATTTCCCATACCACTTATGTATGTTTAATGATGTAAGGCAATTTAGCTGCAGGCTGTTTGTTCACCAATAGGTGCTCATTAGCGTATCTTCTAGACACCCCTAATGCAATCAGCCTCCCATAGTGCATAGAGATTTGGAAAAAAAAACATCTTAAAGTAATAGCCTTAACATCTGAGTCTATAATCTAGAAACATTATGACCTGCTGTGGTGTGGAATTAAGATCCATGTATGAGTTTAATTAAAGACCTACTTCACCGGGAAAAATATGAAGGTGTATTGAACTCTGAGATCCTAAGTAGTATAAATGTGCAAACATTTTAGAAATCGGTTAATTCTAGCCTGAAAAATGGCAGAAAGAGTGTTTTAAGGTCTCACGGTATAACCCTACATTTTCCCATGAGTGACATCACACTAGTAAAAATGTAGGGTTAGGGTTAACATGACAGCTGGGCCAAGAGAAGACTGGGTAAAGAACGCCGGTTCTGTATGGGTGAATTATTCCTTTAAGGAAACCTTCTGGAAAAGGGCTTGAAATGCGATCTGTTGATTTTTCTCCCCAGTTTTTATTCAAATCTAGGTCCTTATAGTTTCATAAATATCTACAACTCCACTGAGTATTACCACCTGACAGGTCAGGTCCACTTTGCATCTTTCCGTCAATGGCTGCCTGATTTAAAGTGCTCTCTCAAGGCTTAGGCCCAGCCTCTCTCTACAACATTTTAAAACTTCTGGACAAGCCAGCGTTCCTGTAGTGAATAACCTCTCCAACTGGAAAATATAACAAAGTCAGAAAGTTCCTCCATAGCACTTTAGAAGTAGCCTGGAAATCCTGACCCTAATATCTTGAACGATAGAGGGTCTGGCGACGATCAATAGTAATTTCCAACTCTAGGGGCGGCTCCTACTCGTGCATTTCAAATGCCACTGCACGCAGTTGGATAGCACTACAACCAATCAGAGCGATGCACAAGTGACGTAAGCCCCGTTCGTTTAGCGAACAGCTGTTAAACTGTTCAATTAAACGTTTGCCGTTGTCGGTCGGCAAAACAGAACATTCCACTTACTTGCTAGTGAAAGCTATGAGTCCCGTCTTCCAATTCGTTAAGGGTCGAGGCCAAAGCAGTCTCAAACTCACACAACATATCCGCAGCCATCTTTGATGTTTACTATCACAGCTTCGACGTCGCATGCACGTCACTGTCGTCATCCGGTTACGTCCTCCCCAGAGCACCATATAAAGGGCTCTGGCGCGCCCATATTAGATAGAACCAATTGAAACGTTATACCAGATTTCTGGTAGTCTTGATAAGCTTCAACGGAGCGTCTCCAGACCAACACGCGCAGCAAATTTAATTTGCCAGCGCCTAGTGGCAGGTCTGGGAATGCCAGGCTACTTTAGAAGTACATTGTTAGCAACTTTTCCCCCTGAAGTAGTTAGGTCAGAAGGTCCTTCACAGCAACTTTAATATCCAGTCTATGACCCTGTATTGAGGGAATTTAAATATGTCCGTGTGTAAAAGATCCTATTATCCCAGCACCCAAACTGTGACAAATATATGAGTGAAGCTAATGGGGAAACTTCAAATGACTGAGTATCCTCCTTTTTGTAAGTCTTTTACTTGTTTTGTTTCTACAGCTGGCCAACCACCTCAGTTTCATATTGTCTCTATTGGTTCTGATTTTGAGCCTAGCTTCATATCTTTACACCTATTGGATGCATTCATTTCCAGAGGTTTTCTCTGCCACTTATCAGATTGACATTTGTGCTTCAAAATGAAATGTCTTGCCAGCTGTTAGATGCATTTGCATGCAATCTACTGTTAACATTTAGAATCTTTTGTTTTCATTACAATTAGCGCTAGTCTTTAGGGTAGCTGACCCCTGCTGGTTTTCCTAATGTCGGTGCATAGTGTTTGAAAGTGATAACTGTGGCACAGATGGTCCATACTATACAAGTAGTCTCTTTTTTCTAAATGTAAAATATGTACACAACACTGTGTGGAACTGCGACCCGCTGTGACTGGGTGAATGTAAATGATTGTGGAAACATAGACATTTTTTTAAAATATGACAATCATGACAAAGAAAAAGCATTCAGTGTGGGTTGACTCCACAGTCCACTGGTCAATACTTTATCCAATGAACAGGATCGGTTTACAAATACTGAACCCTTTTTCTAACATTGTTGCTGGGCAGTTTATGTTTATATAGTTTAATATACATCTATTGATGCACTTAGACACATCATCAGTGATGGAACCTGGGGTCATTGGGTGTTTCGGGTCTCGCAACATCATACACCCTCACCCAGGCGACCCAGCCGGGATTGATCAAGTCCCAACTTGTGTCTAAGTAGCATGTACCCACGGATCACCCCTTTTGATCCACAGCCATCTAGAGGCCTTCTCAGCTGCCTCTGTGGTGGTCTTGATGGCCTTTTGTCTGGCGTGCACCTGCAATTCCAAACATGCTGTATGCTTTGCAGAGAGATCGCGCTGCAAAGCCTCTACAGCCCACCTCTATTGGCACACACCGGGCACGCCACCCCGACTGCGGCACTCCTCCACTAAGTTGGCGTACTTGGCACGCTTCCTCTCATTGGCCTCTTCCATGCGATCTTCCCAGGGAACTGTCAGCTCCAGAAGGACCACCTGTTTTGTTGCATCTGAGAACAGAACTAGGTCTGGTCTCAGGGTGGTCTCAACGATGTGCTCTGGGAATCTGAGCTGCTTTCCCAGGTCGGCCTTCATCTGCCAGTCCGGTGCGGTTCCAAGGAGTCCCGCTGCCCCCCTTGGCTGGGGCTTAGGCTTCTCCCCTGCTCGAATGAAAGCAATCGCCTGCCTTGCTGGTCGGAGAGGCTTGTTCTGAGTGATGCTGGTGAAGATGGTTTCTGCTATCGCCTTCAGCACCTGGTCATGGCGCCAAGTGTAGCGTCCTTCTCCCAGGGCTTTTGGGCAACAGCTGAGGATATGCTCTAGGGTTCCTCTCCTGAGGCACAAAGGACATGATGGTGCGTCAACCTTGCCCCAAAAGAAGAGGTTGGATGGGCTGGGTAAGACGTCATAGACGGACGCAATCAGGAACTTGATCCGGTAAGGCTCAGCTTGCCAAAGCTCAGACCAGGTGATCTTGCGGTCCACTGCCTGTTCCCATCTCGTCCATGCGTCTTGCGGTTTCATCCCCACCATCTGGCTAGCACGCAGTTCCTCCACACCAGCTCTCACTTCCTCTTGGACCAATCGGTGTCTGTCTTAGCCCAGGGCTTTGTCGTAGCGCGCGGTTGCAACGCTGCCAAGCCCTGCCCTTCCAGATGCCGCTGGGCCGACCAGCACGCTGTGACGCAAGCGTGACTCCGCCTGCTCGACTGCTTCCTGCGCCCTCCACTTCCTCCCAGTCCTGACTACAATGCCAGCCTTGGAGACCTTCGGATCACTGGACTGCAGCACCTCTCTTGCACGGGTAACCATAAACTCCTCATTCAGTCTGCTAATGGGGAGCTTCAGTTTGTTGCTGTGCCCGTACAGAGCGATGCTACTCAGGCTTCGTGGCAGGCCCAGCCATCTACGGAGATAACAGCTGATCCTCCTCTCAAAGCCCTGTACCGTTGTTATAGGCAACTCGTACACCAGCAGGGGCCACAGAATCCTGGGGAGAACACCGTGCTGGGCAGTTTATGTTTATATAAATGTAATTTAAACTAATATTTAAACAGTTTAAACAAATACTATTTCAAATCTTAGTGAAAATTTAATTTTGTATATTGCAAACTTAGTCCAAGGCCAAGACCAGTCATTAGAGATGAATCCATCTGTAGTGTGTTTGTAAGTAAAGTTGTTGAAAGAAAAGAAGCTCCTTTTTGTATTGGTGCAGTTTAACAGCATGTGAAACAGGCAAAAAGGGGAGTAGGACTGAAGCCTGTGTTCTGTGGGTGGTTGGATTAATAGACCAGGATTTAGATTGGATGTAATGATGCGAAGCGGAGCGAAACTGAAGAGCTCGTCCCCACCAACCCTGCGCTATCACAACTGTTAATATTTGGAAATGGGAGAGGGATGGTGGGAAAAATTCACACAAGCCAAGTATTTGCCGTGTGTGTGTGCATAGTGAATCATACAGTGTCGCCAACCAGCCAAGGTAGTATAGGAAGAGAATTCACTAATGGTGGTACATTGGGGATTGTCTCATTTTTTCCCATTATTTCCATCGTATAATTATCGATGGCCATTATAGCTCAACCTTTTATTAACCTTCAACCACTGAGCCTCAATCTGGCAGCTCTAAGAATAACACTTTTTGTCAATTTAGAAGATGGTGGGTGTTGTGCTTGTAACACACACACACACACACACACACACACACACACACACACACACACACACACACACAAACAACCATTTCCGCCCTGCACACAGTCTACAGGGGTTCTAATGTAAGTGTCATGTCATGGGGCCTCTCCACTGATACTAGCCGACACCTGACCTTTTAATGAACACACAACCAGAGCCCCGCTGTTGTGGGCTGTTTAGCGAGCCTGTCTGCCAGCAGTATGTGGCCTAATGAGAGGGGGCCCTCTCTCAGCAGGGCTGCTGTCAGTCCCTCCACAACATCCATACTAAAGTAACCCCCCCTACACACCTCATTAGCATCATGCTAATAAGCCATTCTGCCAAGGATGTCATGGAGAAGCTGGAAGGAGGGATGGCATGTTTACAGCCATATCAAAGATTTATTTAGCCACCTAGGAACAGGTGCTTTCCTTTTTTTTCTCCTTGATGTGTTGTTGTTGTTGTTGGGTGTCTTATGGCTCAGGATTGAACCCCAGCACCTTTTTGAAACTGAGGATGGAAAACTTAAAATGTTAGACTGCATTTCTTTATGTTAGGGAAAGGTTTTTGTGTGGCTGCTTGTGTCCCTGTTTGATACTTTATCATGTCTCAGTGCTGGGTACAGAGCTGAGCACAGTCAGTACGTGGTTAGCATAGCTGAGCGGGTAAACACTGGCTGACTGTATCATGAGAAAAAGTTAGTCTGGCTTTGACAAGCAACGTTACAGCACTCTAATGAGCGTATTGTACTTTTTTGGTTTGTTAAAACCATACACAGACAGAAAAGACAAAAGTTTGTGCTTTTGGCAGGAGTTAAAATAACTTACACATCTGAAACATCTTAATCATTTAGAAAAAAAGTCGAAGGAGAAATAGTTCCAAAGTCTACAGTATAAAGGCGCCTGGCGCTAAAGGGTTCTTACAAGTAACCTATTCTAGGGAGACTCGCTAAATTGTCAAAACTGCTCATCACATATGATGTTAGAACATTTTATAGGTGTGTTTTTAGGTTTACTTGGCCCCCTTTTGACAGAGCCTGGCTAGCAGTTTCCCCCCTGACCCCCTCCAGTCCTCATGCTAAGCTAGGCTAATAACACCATGACTCAAGCGCCAAACTTCACAGCCAGACATCACAGTGATAATACATCTTTTTAATGTCGCATATCGTTGTATATCATGCGCTGTGTATAAGCTGGTGTACGTCATTGTTCTCAGCCACTCCCTCTGTTCGCTGATTGGTCATGCAAAAATGTATCCTGAGAAACCCCGCGAATATACCGCGGACCCAGACTGACTACCGAAGGGAAATGAAAATTGAGCAGAAGTAGGTAGGCGGGCGGTTCCAGGCTAAGCTTTTTGGTCATGTTCTTAAAAAAAACAGAAAAGGTATTGTTGTGTCTTGTGAAACACTGGTATCCTAGCGCCAGTAGTCTTGGTTCAAACAATATATCCATCTGTAGGTGCAAAACACAAACGTCTCCCAATCCCAGACCCTCCCTGTGGCCTTGTCTGATCTGCAGCGGCTTCTTTTTTTTAATGGAAGGTTATATTTCTGTAATGGTGTGGTTAATTGCATTTCCACTTTCAGCCATTGACACTAACGGTTGCCCGCTTGCCCGGGGTAACTGAAAATAATGTTTGGTCAAGTTGAGATTGCTTTTTGGTTGCCCGGACGGGCAAGTGGATATTAGAGGGATTGTCAGTAGTCTAGGCTATTTATTCATGTGTTTTAGAGTCCGCAAAACAATTGTTTTCCCGCTAACCCACACAAAATAGATATGCTATATTTGCAATTGAGCAGCTGCGCGCGGCAGTCAGCAGCATCACGCTCTCTATCTCTCACACACACACGGCAAGGCAAGGCAAGTTTATTTATATAGCACAATTCAAACACAAGGTCACTCAAAGTGCTTTACACACACACAAAAAACAGCCTGCAGTTTCGCTGTCTACGTTCCGAAAACCGGCTCTATTAGGCTATACGTACCTGGTTCCGCTATACATTCAAAACCCAGAAATCAATAGGCCTAACGTTTGAGTTTATCGATACCGCTATGGAGTCCAGTAGGTCACATGATGTAATTTTAAGTCGGGTCATCTTCAACTAAAGTGTTGTACCTTCGACTGTGTGGAAGAAACTCCTTCACCCGCTATAACTCCATCTAAAAAAATTTAAAAAAAAATAAAAAAACGTCCGCTGAGCCGCTGCTGCTGCAGACGGGCTCGGCACCGTCTCTTCATTCATTCAAAGCAGCGGTGATCAACAAACGAGAGACTGTATAGCAAGTCCCTAAATCCATATTAAAATCTGCAGGATAATAACCAGTTAACTTAAAAAAATAAATCGCAAACGGTTCAAATGTGATGTGTTCAGGTCGGCTCAGTAAAATGATTATTAGGCAAAGGTCAATAAAAGGACATCATGATGTGTTCAAGTGTAACATCACGCATTTTTTCGCGAGAAGCTTGAATAATACAGTTTAGGTGAAAAACTTGTTTTCCCAGCAATATAAAATAAATAGTAGGCCTAAAAATTGAATTATGGGCAAGTGCTTTTGAAACCTTATGCCTCGTTTCCACCGAGTAGAGCGGGTCGGAGCGGCTCAGAGCGGCTCAGAGCGGGACAGCTCACTTTTAAGAATCTCGGTGTTGTTTCCACCGCCGACCCTACCCTTACTGGTAGGGCGGGGTTTAGGCTGGACTGCGATAGCCGCCGCCAGAATGTGGGTCAAACTATCGGCTGTGGAACAACTGTGGTCAAGCCAGCGGTCTCTTGTTTTTGCTTGGTCAAACCAGCCGCTTCTTTATTTATTCCCCGTGTTGTTGTGAGCACAGAGACGGCTCGGTGCAACTGATAGAGACAGTGAGCGAACAGCGCTGGCTGCGGCAGCTACGTGACTAGCAGTGGGACACAGTGTAGCCAACTGATTCATTTAATGACGAGGAAAAACACCACACAATAAACAGTGCCGCGCTCACATTTTCGCCAAAACTCTCTTCACTCTAGCCGAGGTGACTACAAACGGCGGAAATGATTCAAACCAGCCGCTTCTTTATTTATTCCCCCCCGTGTTGTTGTGAGCGTGTATTTACTACTATCTATGGCGTAAACACACAGAGACGGCTCGGCGCAACTATAGAGACAGTGAGCGAACAGTGCTGGCTGCGGCCGCTATGTGACTATAGGACACAGTGTAACCAACTGATTAATTTATTGACGAGGAAAAACACCACACAATAAACAGTGCTGTGCTCACATTTTCGCCAAAACACAAGACTATCTTCACTCTTGCCGAGATGACTACACATGGCCTTTTAGGCACCCTTTCAGGCGGCTAGTACCCCTACGGAGGAGTACTGAAATTTGGAGCGGCTCAGAGCGGTTAGGTGCGCTTAAACCGTACCCTACCCAACTTTTGGCAAATGAAAAGCCAAACTACCCGGACAGAACCGCTCCGATCCGACCCGCTCTACTCGGTGGAAACGAGGCATTAGTGTCAGCCCCTGACTTTGATTTTTTAATGTGACCGTCCCCTGAGTGGTTAAGCCTCATTTACTCTAACATTTTAAGCCCATTTTGCTTTTGCTTTTTTCTTCCCTCAACCCAATCACTTCCTACTCCCAAAGGCCTTGCTGTCTCATCTCATCCGACATTTTCTCTTAACCCTAACCATCTCTCTGTGTTTGTATTGAATCCCTCATCACCACAGCGCTGCTTTTGTTCTGGAGCGTTGAAAGACATTCACACATCTCCTAGCAGCCTCCCTCACTGCTTTGTCAATGTCTTTAGCTTGAGGGAGTGTCTGGATACAGTGTAGAACAGGAGAACAAGACCATGTAAATTGCATTGTGTTATTCTCAAGGGCTCAGGCTGTAATCTGCAAATGATTCCTTTTCTTTATTTATTTATTTTTTAATTGTGGAGTGTATGGGGACTGCATTGCCTTCATATCCCAGAGAAACAACTGGTCTTCACTTTTTATTCATTACTATACTTTATTGGCTAGAGCAACCACCACACCATTTTAGTTTAGAAAATTGAATGCAAATCCAAACAAAAGTAAGAAGTGCAGTTTACCACATCAGTGAGTCGGCAAGTCTAGGGATGTGTTTTTTTTTTTGTTGTCTCTTGTTTTCTTTTTCTCTCAGCGTCAGTACAGACAGGTAGTGTGGATTGTGAGGAGATATTGACAAAAAAAAAGTGATTTTAACAATAAGCGTTCTAGAGAATCACTGACTCCACCTTTTTAATTAGAGGTATTTTGAAAACGTTGGGAAAGTGTTTCTGTCAATTCCTTCAAGCGTGATCTGTTTTCATGTCTGATCTTCTTTTCTCTCTGGGGTTCGTTCCATCTTGCAGCATTTTGGGCTTTGGTGTAAAAATGTAAATCCTGTTTTAAGGCAGCATCAGAGGACTTCCGCAGGATACAATAAAAAGTTTAGTTCTGTTTCTAAATGGGGGGTGGGGGGGGTGTAGCTCAGTGGGTAGGGTTCTCGACCCGCAACTGCAGGGTTGGTGGTTCGATAACCCAGTCTCCCCGCCACATGTCCAAGTGTCCCTGGGCAAAGAGACACTGAACCCTAAATTGCTCTCGATAGTTAGCTTGCACCCTGTGTGGTAGCTGCTGCTATCGGTGCATGAATGTGTGCTCCAGTTGTAAGTCGCTTTGGATAAAATCGTCTGCTAAATGACATGTAATGTAATGTAATGTAAATGGTCTAATCTCTGTTGTTGTTCTTGTAGGGGCCACAAACGTAAGCATGATGAAGCCAAGGAGGAGCAGCAGCAGAAAGAGGAGTCTGGAGATGAATCCTCCAAAGACTCCAACGGGGAGGAAGGCGGCAGCAGCTCGGAGGCCGACGAGATGGCAGCGGCCCTGGAGCTGGAGCTCAATGACTTCATGTGACTTAATGAAGGGACTCTCAGTCACAAGGGGGGGAAAAGGACAACAGAACAAACTAAATCAGCCCCATTCGCTCCTACAAGTGGTACCTAAAAATAAATCCTATTTTTCTGCTTTGGATCAGTGTGTACTTAGGATGTATGAGCCATGAGTGTGTGCTGTCATATAAAAATGAATGTTTTCTGTACAGAGATGACATGTTGCGTTGTAAATAAGGGCTTAGATACTGTTTGTTTTTGTTTTTTGTAGCATTGATAAAAAAAAAAAATTGGTATGAATCAACTTTGATGTTGAATTTTATTGTAAGATAACAAGTTGGAGAACCTGAAATTTGATACTTTTTTTTTTTGTTTAACTATTTTCTATTTCAATTTTTATATTGATAAGAAAAAGAGAAATGAAATAAGTAAAAATGCCAAAGAGTTTGGACTAAGGTTTCGCGTCAGGCGTGCAGCTAAATATTTTACTCTGGACTTCCAGTTTTACTTTTCATTTTGGCCTCAATAGTTTTTTTTTTTTGTTTGTTTCTAGTGTCATAAATGCAACCAGTGGACAGAGACCTTTTGAATGTGGTTTTTTTCTTGAGTCATTTCTTCCTCCTCATGGCGTTTGTACTTTTGATAAAATACAGTCATTGTAAGCTAAGCCTCTCAGTCTTTGTGAAAACCAGCCCCCCCTTTGGTGCACGGTCACCGCGAAGCCAATCCAACCCAACTCCCACTTTGAACCATTTATTTCTTGTGTTTCAGAGAGGTGTTAATCCACCTTTCTCTTGTCAACTCACTTCTACTATCCATATTGTACAGTTATTTTTTTTTTATACTTTATTTTTTTATTTTTCACTTTTAGGGAAACATACATACATTGAAAAAAACAACAACATATTGTACAGTTCTAAAGGACAGACACTCTAAACTCCGCCTATGCTCATTTACACTGGAGCACATGTTGCCTCAAAGGGTATGTTCGCCCAAAATATAAATATATTTTACCTTCAGTGTTGTCTAGTATGCAGATAGTTTTTCCGAGTTTTTTAAGTCTGGAACTTAAACTATGCTAAGCAAATTGAGGGTGATTTTATTTTCGAGATCTAACTTGTCTCTAAAGTTTTCTATTCTCTATTTAGGAAAGCATACGGGACATTATTTTCACATTTCTTCCGACACGCAAGATTTTGTAATGTCCCAGCATTCATTGTGAATGGCCATCCCTGTCTCCTTTTTTAAATGAACGCTTATTTGGAATTACAATTTATTGTAGCTGCTGTCTGGATGATTTTCAGAGGAAGCTTGTTTTTCCATTAGAACAGCACGACATATATTTAGGCTGGTCTTCTTGGTGCATGTTAAACGCGCCAGACTTTTGGCACCAGAGTTATTTATCCTGACTGCCATCTGTAGTTGGTTTAAGCAACAACAACAGCAGTATGTTGTTAGTTTGAAGTATTGCCCTAAGTCAAAAACCATAACCTTTCCCTAAACTTATCCAGAGTACCCCCAAATGTTTAATAATGCTGTTATCACTACCAAGGCAATATATTTCAGAAAGCAAATTAAATGCTGTTGTCTGATAACAATATTTGATAACATATTTGCTGTGGCAAAAGAAAAATAAGCATTATCTCTCGGAGACATGGTTGGAATGTCAACAATAGTGAGGTAAACGGAAATATGGCATTCTTTTTTCATATCTAATCTGCCAGGAATTAATAACCACACATCGTTTTGCCGGATGACGCTGGGTCCAGTTTAGTATAAGAAATGTAATTACTTGTGGTGCTGCTCACCGAGTTTAAAAAGTTCCATTTTAAAATATTCAAGGGGTAACGTCTCCCTCCAGAATCATTTTCCCCGTTAATTAGGTCGACTGTATTTTAACAAATTCATAAGCAGAGAGGGGTTCCAGTGAAAACCCCTTGACACCCAGTAAGGAGGACGTTCCAAAGTAAATAGGACAGTAATCCTGCAGAGAAATGTGACTCTTAATATTTTAAATGTACTTTTTTCTATGCTGGGGAACACCAGAATAAACATTCTGTTCAACTCCATTGAAATGGCCTGTCAGAGGGAGTCACAGAGACAAAAATATCTGCATGCTAGATACCATGAAGAAAATATATTTTTTTGTCATTTGGACGAACAGACCCTTTTTTTTTTAAAGATATTTTTTGGCATTTTTCATGCTTTATTGATAGTGTAGAGACAGAGTTGAAATGGGGCAGAGAGGGGAGTGACATGCAGAGAACGACCGCGGGAAGGAATCGAAACCGGGTCCGCTGCTGGCCGAGGCCCATGGGGGTGGACGCCCTACCAACTGAGCTAAGGGCGCCCCCTACGAACAGACCCTTTAAACTTGCACGAGGCAAAGTAAACTATGCCCTCAAAGTCACCAGCAGCTTTTCCCTTTGGTCGTGTTTTGGTTTTTAAAGCCAGGCCCTGGTCTAAGAGCACTTTACCAACATCAGACTTACAAGGATGTAATGTGTGTTGACCAAATCAAACGCTTCCATCTCACTGTCATTATGAACTGCCCACATCATGCAGAGTTCCCTCACATGGATGAAATATATATTTTACCAAGGTTTCTTACATTACATTAATGTTGAACGCCTGTCTTGAGGCAAACCCAAAGCACTGAGTCGTTTTTTTTCTGTCCGTGTTCTAAACTGTGTAAGATTTTTACTTCCTTCAGCAACATCATCCAACATCAAGGTGTTTCTTTACAGTGACACTCATCCCGTTTGCTTTTGTGTATGTGGTGATCTTTAATCAAACTCATGTAAAGTATTTGTTCTATCTTATTTCCTACTTGAGCCCAAGATTTAAAAAAAATTATACTTTTGTTAAATAAAGATGTTTCTAAGCAACACAACTGAATTTGGTGTTTTTCATTTCTTTTTGGAGCGACAAATGTAGTCTTACCGTTAGAGTTATCCAGTCGTACCGTCAGGAAAACTGAGAATCCAAAGTTTTTAGATCCACCATTGCCTTTCAGCTGCACGGCGCTTACAATGATGTACGTAAAAAAAACAGTGCTTTAATTGTGCTTAGCTATTTTCTTGATTTTAAATGTTGAAGACACATTTGAACTTCTTAAACCAGCTCAAGGCCGGTTTATTACCGTAATGGATTATCAAATAATTGAACATTGCCTGCCCATTTAGACCTCAACACTTTTCATGCATTAAAATAAAGAATAATGTGGTTCAGACTCAGATATTGGCTAAAAATTAAAACACACTGAATCTGTACTAGCAAAAGCAAGCCTTTTGTGTGATGTGTTTAAAGAAATAGTTAAAAA
Source organism: Ammodytes marinus (assembly GCF_949987685.1). Lineage (NCBI taxonomy): Eukaryota > Metazoa > Chordata > Actinopteri > Uranoscopiformes > Ammodytidae > Ammodytes > Ammodytes marinus. The sequence goes on from NC_137221.1 coordinate 24,117,997, forward strand.
AAAATGTATTTGTAGCTTTTTGCGTCACTCAGGCTCAAGGAAAGGTGACAGTAACTGTTCCTCTAATTGTGCTGATGTGCCTGCATTTCTGATATAGAAATGGCTAAAGGCCTCTCATCCAGGTTAGCTTAGCTCAAACACTGGTAGTCAAGGGGAGCAGGTCAGAACATAAACTTTACAATATCACTTAACACTCCTGTGTGCTTGTTGGGACTTGTTTATTAATCACGTTATGTTGCATTCTATACTTATACACTTAATGTCATTTACGAAACAAAATACATACTGGAACCAGGGAGTGCCCGTGACAGTCACTTCTAAAATGACATAACGTGTCAAATTATTGAGTGCAACATAATGTGTGAAATAAACAAGTCCCCAAGAGTTAAGTGAGGTTTTTAGGTTTATATTTTGACCGGCTCCCCTTGACTACCAGTGTTTGAGCTAAGCTAAACTGGATGAGGGACCTTTCCCCATTTCTAAATCAAAAATGCACGCACAATTACAGGAACGGTTTCTGTCGCCTTTTCTTTTAGCCAGAGAGTGAGGCAGAAAGCTAAACATTTAAAAAAAAAATTAACTATTACCTTTAAGGAAAGGACTTGCAACAACGTGTACCTTGATTTGGATCAATTTAACCTTATTTTTTTCACAATGAAGTCAATCCATTGCATCAACACACAAACAAACTACAGGACCAAAACATGACATTACAGTACATCACCACTAATCAAGGCTTAGCATCGATCATAAAACAAACATTCGATGATAAAACTTTTAATTCTTTAAAATATGCTCCCAAAGAGGATGACGTGCATAGGATATTTTCTTCATCCAGTATTCTCGAACACGATCATTAAATTTACTCATGCCCATTAACCTTTCGCTGTCTCTTCCTGCTGGTTTTCAATGAGTCCATCCCCACCCCCCAACATACTACCCAGCTAACAGCCACTGTGTCATGGAAACCACACCAGAGCCATTAAGGCCTTGTTCCATCCCCACCACCTGGATTTGACATGTCTAGCAAATGTGTGGCAACCTGCAAAAAAAAGACCCACTTTTTCTTATTCCCTTGTTATTAAGCCGAGACAGAAAACCCTTATTGTTGGAATGTTCTGACAGCCCCGGCCATCAGTTTGCAATTTTAGAAGCAGGCGGGGGGAAAAACGAGAGAAACTTTCTACTAGGTAGATATCTTGGTGTCATCATGAGTTACAATGGCTCATTTAAAATTGCTATTGAGGAACTGCATAAGCAAGCATTGCGCGCAATGTTTGCTTTACTCAACAAATGCAGAAAGCTTCAGCTTGCTGTAGATGTCACTCTGGACCTTTTTGACAAGTTGGTTACTCCAGTTATGTTGTATGCATGTGAAGTGTGGGGGTTTGAAAAACTACATCTGTTAGAAAAACTACATCTCAAATTTCTAAAGTACATCTTAAAAGTAAAAATGACAACCTGCAGTAATATGGTATATGGGGAACTTGGACGGTACCCACTCTGTGTTACAGTTAAAAAAAGAATAATTGGATATTGGGGGAGACTGTTAGAAAGTAAAGACAGTAAACTTAGTAAAATCATGTACAATCAGCTACACAGCCTGCATAGCAGCGGTGTGTATGCTTCACCCTGGGTATCACAGGTGAAACAGATACTGGATGACTGCGGGTTGTCATACATCTGGATAACACAAAAATACAACAACATTAACTGGCTGAAAAGAACTGTTGAGCGGAGGTTAAAAGATCAATTCATTCAGAAATGGCAGAGCGAGCTTACAAGCATGACTTCCTGTGACTTATACATAGAATTTAAACAAGAGTTTAAACTAGAAAAATATCTGTTGTATGAAAATCAAAAGTCCAGACAGGCCATCTGCAATTTTAGAACCAATAACACCCGCATACCTAAAGTCACAGGAAGATACAAAGGGCTGGAAAGAAATCAAAGAATATGCAACCTTTGTGATTCTAATTGTGTTGGAGATGAATACCATGTACTTTTTGAGTGTAAAAATGTGGATGTAATGTATTTTAGAAAAAAGTATCTGCCAAATTATTATGTTTATTTTCCATCCATGACCAAACTGATTTCACTTTTGAGGGCAAGTAGGCCAGGGGTTATTGTTAAAACAGGTGCCTTTTTGAGAAATGTTTTGCCATTGTTTAAGTGATGTTTTTGTTTTGTTTTGTTTTGTTTTGTTTTTTCCTTGCCGTGCACCATTGTTTTGTTTTGTAATGATTTCAGTTGAATTGTGTGCTCCATGCCATGTGCTATGGCCGTGAGCCGTAATAAATAAATGAAATGAAATAAAAGCATGGAATTATAATCTTAGACACAAATACAATGGGATTTTGTATTCAAAGTCAGGTGCTATCTAAACCCAATATATCCATTTGATTGGTGTAATTTGTTGTTGGGCTTAACAATACCCTGGGTGGGGGGGGGGGCTATCATCTTGTCATTCGAAGAAATTGGGTCGTCAGATGTGATGTTTATTACACAGGGAACAGAGGGCTAAATCATGGTCATAAAGTCTGTTTAAAAGCACTACGCTGGCAGCTCTGTCATGGTGGCTTGGTGCGCTTCCTTTTCCCGGAACGCCCAGATGATCCACAGCCTCAAAAGCCAAAGTAAACAGCAATAAATGGAGAGTTTGAGTGCACATTTGACTGAAAACAAATTATTTTCTAGCTGTCATTTATGATCCACAAAGGTGATTTAACTTAGACACATGGGTCCTGAAATGGCCGATATGTCTGAAGCCATTATCCTAAGGAAAGTATGACAACCCACAGGTGTTATTGTTCTGGCCTGCTTTGAGACCAGGTGCACACATTTTTATAGCCAAAAACAAACATGGTTTTATGGGTGTCATTGGATGGGGAAGCGTCTGCTGCGTGCCGGGAATAAATACTTAGACACCCAGGTAGTTGTCATGAGCAGTGCTCAGTACTCAGCCTTAGATCATAAAAAAGCACTCTCAGCAAAGCAGGATAAACCAGAGGTCTGAATATATTTTGTAACTAAAGGGATATACTGTCAAACGTAGGTGTGTGGTATCTCCAAGGGAAACTAAATGATGTCAGATCTCTGTTGTAGGGGAGAACGGGGTTACTTGTCACATGGGTTGGTTGTCACATTCGTTATATCTCGGCACCAGAAGGCACTGTTTCTGAAATTTTGGTATGGAAATGTCCAGAATTGGGATCAGGGCTCACCTACAAAGTCCTCTTTGAAGTAAGACAGCTAAATTCGAGGTGAGAGGACGTTTTGTGTTTTTCATGTCAAATTGTAAATATTAACCTCCTCAGTATTTTTCTTTTACATAATGGGTTTACAACACTTGTTGTTACCCTTAAAAAGTGTGAAGGGAAAGCTATAGTTTAGATTATTGTTAGCTAGCTAGCCTTGATGCTAGCAAGAAATTCCAGTTGGGGATGGTCGTCATATTGTCTTTGGGATAGTTGTCACATGTTATCCAAAGGCTACAGACAGGAAAGGAACCTAATATCGAAAGAAAATGTCAAGCTGGATCCTCACTGACACCCCAGAGATGGAGAGAATGAAGCAGGAAAATGCAGCTAGCACGCAAAAGAAAAAAGGGCTACAGAAATAAAACGACCCAGTGCATCCCAATATATCTAGCTAATCTACCAGCTGCCAAGGCCACTGTACCCCATGAGCAATTCACACTAGAGTAAAAAGTGTGCCTCCCAACCGTGTTCTCCCCTACTCTGGGCTGGTGGCTAAAAGACAGTAGTAGTAGTAGTAGTAGTAGTAGTAGTGGACAGAGTCAGCCTGAAGGGAGGCACTCAAAGGTTATCAACAGCTCTGGTGATTTTCCTAAACAGACACAATATACAGTAGAAATAAACCCCTGAGGCCTGCTAGCCATTTGAGTGACCTTCTGCTGGATCCCATGGTAACAGAGGTGTCAGCGTGATGAGTTGGCTGTACAACTACTTTGCTCTGCAGGACCTGGTACTCTTTTTGAGAAGTTAAGGTACACATGTGACAAAACAAAAATCTGACAGATGGCAGAATATACAGAATACAATTATATGTCAATTTAAACTTTTGGTAGATTCTGCTTCACATACTTTTCTACACCCTAGTTGTTTTAATAAGATATATAGTATTGTTTTACCTCTGGTTAATAATGAATATTACAGTGTAGGCTAAGCCATTCAAACATTAAAAGAAAGAATTGGCAGCATTAATGTGAAGTAGTTTTAGACAAAGTTCAGTAATAATCATGATCCACATTTGTATCATCGGCCATATACACTGAAGGATAAGTATTGCAATCTGAGTAATCACTCTATTCATTGGGTGCCTGATCATCATTATTGTTATAGCTGGAATGAACATCTGCCATGGTCATTGTACCCATTGCCAAGTTATTGGAGCTTGCCCGTTTCTCAGTACACTTTAACACTTCAGCCAAGAATGCCACTTTTTCCATTGTTGTATTAAGTATATATTGTTCATGCACAATTTACAAAAATATGAAGTAGAGAAAAAAAAACTGTTGATTGAAACATAGCTGCTGTAGTAGTTGTTCCACATTTCAGGTATTTCGGTATAGATGTGTCCATTATCAGACCGTGTTGTCATAATGTGTTAGTGTTGGATTTTAACATCTTGAGTCATGCTTTGAATGCATCTCAAAAGGAGAAACAAGGTGAGGAGAAAAAACCAAGAGGGCACGGATTAAAGGCCTTTACACCATAGATAGTATATACACCTTAGATTTAAAGGGCCGGTGACATGCAGCAGCTGTCAGAGTGTACAGTATGTAGTGTACCAGCGGGGAGTGGGACGTGGCCGTAAATCAGCCAGAGCTCCCATTAATAAGATAATGAAGAGAAAGGACTGATCATAGCAAGCTATTACAGGATCCAGTGTCAACTGCTATTGACTCAATCTATCAAACAAACGTGTCTCATCTTGAAATATGAATCCGTCAACTGTGTTATGTGTACACTTGGGATTAGAGCATCATTTATTTGATTTTCAAATGACCAACATTACAATCAGGAAGCAACAGCAGCACATACAGTATGTGGCCTGCTTCTTCTACCCACTGGACGTTAATTCTAGAGCCTAGTTGGGGCCCTAGGTAAAAATTCACATGGGGCCCTTCAAACCAGCGTTCATCAACATTATGTTATGAATAATCACCAACAATTCTGTACATTAAACCTGTTTTCAAAGTTAGTTATTTGCAGATAATGAATCTACTCCTGTCATATCAGTCTCACACTATTGCATCAACAGTGGCAGATTGAGCGGATTGCTCCAATACTAATGTGACTGTAAGAATCCTGCATGATGCATGTGTTAGCAGCCATGTAATCCTTCAAAGTCATTATAATGATTCCACGATAAAGTCCTTGAACAAGGTCCTCCAGCGTATCACATAACAGCTTGAGAAGAAATATGCTTCATGACACATGATAAATCAAGTCAGGAGTGAGATTTTCTTTTTTTTTTGTTGCCTTTATTTATACATGTAAATCCCATTGAGACCTGCTCCCATTCTCACGTTGCCATTCACACACACATTCATGCACCGAAAGCAGGGTAACTATCGGGAGCAATTTAGGGTTAAGTGTCTTGCTCAGAGGGTCGACAACCCTACCCACTTCGCCACAGCCGCCCTGAATCTGACTGTCTGAGGGGCATGGTCAGAATATGGTCAGCACACGTTACAAAGCAAAGACCGTGCTGGAGCCCATTTTTAAAGCAAGGTTAAATAAACTTAGTAATAAAGTTAGTTTTCTTAAGAGGTTCAATAAATAAATAAAAAAAATGAAGGACACTATTTTAATACGATGTGTTAATCTAAGTAAGGTGGTGCTAATAACTGGGCCAGGTCAACAGGATGTGCCAACTTCTAAATACTGTAAGTGTTTTCCCCCCAAGATGTCAAACCATTGCCTTCATTCTTTCCCGGCTTCGGTAAATTAGCGTCATTAAAAAAGGGAAGATGCTGCCAGATTGCAACAAATCAGAATGACTAGAAGGTTTTCTCTCTCTGTGTGTGTGTGTGTGTGTGTGTGTGTGTGTGTGTGTGTGTGTGTGTGTGTGTGTGTGTGTGTATGTGTGTGTGGATCATAAAGCTTTTATTAGCCAAGAGCTCCCTGCTCCTGAGTCATTAGTGACTGGGAATATTAATCAAAATCCCACACCTCCAACTCATTTCCGTTCCTCCAGAAATACAGACCCTCACTAATACCCAGCGGGGTATTTTTGTCCATTTCCATGCACTACGGTTGATTTAGATTTTTTTTTTCTAGCTTTGTTTGGAAAACATCAAAGACTTTAATAGATTATGTATTGTACTGACACTTTTTTTCTCCACGGCCCTGTGTGCCATTATGTTCTGTTTATGTAACAAAACAAACAAAATAATAGGAGCTGTGCAAAGGAACAAAAGCTGGAGTGAGCCTCCTATACAGAGCAAACAATATCCATCTTAGTACATCAATTCATCCGGTAATGAGAATTAAACGTGTTTCTTCTTAAAGCACTGTCTTACTTAGGTGGAATTCTTTTTCAATCGTTTACAAAAGATTCCCCTTCTTATCCCCAAGCAACTAAAGAGCACGTCACTTTGCATCATAATGTGCAAGAGGAGGTGAAACTTACACTGAAAACTGCTGAGATCATTTGATCCAACTGGCAACGCTCCCTTTTTCATTTGTATGACTCAAATGAAAAAATAAAAAATAAATAAAGCAAAAAAAAAAAAGAAATAGAAAAAAAGGATTGTGCTTCAAGGTTTCTCAAAAGATGACACTTAGATGGAGCTGAACATGACGCCCCCCCCCCCCCCTCTCCCCCCCAATAAACAGTTATGAAGGAGCAGGACCGTAGGAGGCAAGACAAAAAAGCCAATGCCACCTGAATGAAACAATCAGACTGGTTTTACAGAGAGAAAAAAAAGCCTTGCTCGCCACCAATGCAAAAATGAAATAGACTTTGGCATAACTGTATTACCCTCAGGACTAGTAGGTCGGATTTATTAACAGCCAATGTGTAATTCATAGTGAATAACTGTGACGGCTCTAGAAGCTTTATGAACAGCAAGTCCGGGATCAATTACTCACTGTTTATTCGCAGGCTTTTACGAGTCACTTCCAAATGACCTTCAGTTACCAGGATCTGTATCAAGGAGATCCACAATATCATTGGTCATAATGTGTTTCAACCACTTTGCTTTCCCTGTTCCCTCTAAAGTTAAAAACATGATCCTGCTAACAAGCAAATTGACAGTTAAGGGAGTAGAAAAATAACACATTTTAATCAGATTTTAATCGGATATGTGGTTCAATGCCCTTCGTGGTGTCAGGAGAGTTCCTTTCTTGAAGCCGATTATGGGTTAACCGTACACCCAATCCATGATATAAACATCCTAATGATTTGATTGGGTGGCTTACATTTAACGAGACACTCATCAGGGTGGGTAATTCATATGTCTAATTAGTATATTCACACAGCAGCTGGGACGCCAACCAAGATCACATTGGGGGGGGGGGGGGATTATATTTTATTCATTGTACCCTCAACCGAAAAAGTAGTGCAGGTACCACCAGAGCAATAGTTAATTTATCCTCCAATAAGACGCAACACTTTGTGACATAGTGAAGCATTCCATAACTGTGCCTGGGCTTTGATTTACAGTCCTCATAAAGCCAGTGGATCCCCCCCCCCCCGCCCCCCCGCACCCCACATGGGGCTTCATTGGGAGCCACGGTGCGCTCTCATCTCAGGTCTCAGCATCAGATAGAAAAGCATGCCAAATCGGGGGGTTGATTAATCAGTAAGAGTGGCTGTTCCTGCAGCAGAGGCCGGACCAGGCTATTACCAGGTTATTATAACTGCTCCAGCAATTCTACTCACCCTCCTCGGTTGCTCAGCGATGATTGCCTTAATGTCTGTATGGGGTTGTGGGTTTGCTATAAAAAAATAAACTTTACAACTCTTAAATGCAACAGTAGCAAAGCGCCTATAGTTAATCGGTTCATTACACAGTTCTCTATAGATGGCCCTGGTGAAGGCAAGCTGCTTTATATGGGCTTTTTTAATTAGATCAATCCAGTCTTTTAAGATTCCATGGGTCGAGTTGGAAGGCAGAGGACATATTATTATAAAAAGATGTTTTGTACTGCTGGAGCTCATGAGAATAACTTTCACTTCTTGTTCAGTGTTTTTCTTGAAAGCACCGGAGGCTCAAGGTCTCTCAACATGAGCTCTGAAAGAAGGTATTAGATAACTCTTCTTACATATAATATCAGAACAGGAGCCTGCAAGTCAGCGTGCTGCGGTGTTCAAAATGACAACGCTTACAATGCTTGGTATAGGAGGTGCAATGTTTACCATGTTCATAGATTAGGGGTTCATGTTAATTACCTCCGGTGAACATTAATGTCTGTAACGAATATGGCACCGATCCATCTTGTAGAATGAGTGATATTTTATTGGGTAAATGAAGACTTTTCACTTGTGGAGATATTTTAGTCTGGCATGGCAAAAGAAAATAAAGAAAAAAGCCAGTTCAAATGAACCCAATCTTTGACTTTGCAGGTAGGACCATTTTAACTTTCTGCTGCTAATAAATCATTAAACATGATAATGAATAGGATCAAAGGTGCCATCGGTTTGCTTCTTCTCAACAGTTTCAGAGTTTGCAATTCACTGTGCTGTAATATTAATAATGACATACTGATATTGGTATAGCGCTTTTCTCTGTGCTCAAAGTGGCTTTACATAAAAAAAATGACATACTTTATTAAGGCTTAGGGTAGGAAAAAAAAATATTCTAATAACCATTACTCCAGAGGAACAAGGAAAATGATACTAAGAACACTGCTTAAAAATTTCATAAACAAGCGAATGAGACTAAAATACTGCTTAGAGTAACAGGTGGGGATTAGCTGGGGAAGGCCAGTCTGAAGAGGTGGGTTTTGAGGGCAGTTTTTGAAGGATAATAGGGTTGGGGGGTGGGGGGGAGAGAATTTAAGTGGGTTGGAAGGAAGTAGGGTTCCACAGTGAGGGTGCAGCAACATAACTGTCAGCCCAGGTCCGGTGCTTGGTCCTGGGGGTTTGCAGTAGGTTGGCGTTGCTGGACCTCGGGAGGGTGTGTGGGGGTGGAGGAGATCAGAGAGGTATGGCGGTGCTTGGTTGTTGAGGGCCTTGTAGGCGGTGAGTAGAACTTTTGAAGTTGATTCTGTATTTGATGGGTGTATAGCCAATGAGGTTTAGTAGAACTGGTGTGATGTGGTCTCTGGAACGGGTACTGGTGAGGAGGCGGGCACTATGGCAGCATTATTCTGTACGTACTGAAGTGTATTGAGGACTGTGGTGGTGGTGCTGTATAGGAGACTATTGCGGTAGTCAAGCCGGGATGTAATAAAAGCATGGTGGAAGAAAGACGTGGTGGTGATCTGGTTGACATGGGGGGCAAGAAGGAGAGGCTAGGCTCCAGGGATGAGGATGACGTACTCTGTGCAACTCTGTGGTAATTTATCAATGTCACACAGTGAAACAATTGCAGGGTAGGAGAGGGTGTGGAGATGGATGGCTAGGGGAGGTAAGTGGTGGTGGTGGCTCAGGCATGGGTGAACCTGGATGTCTGGACAAGACAGACGTCCTCTGGAACCCACCACAGCCCCAGCCAGGTTATGAGGCGTCATACACACACACACACACACACACACACACACACACACACACACACACACACACACACACACACACACACACACACACACACACACACACACACACACACACACGCCTCTCGCTGGCTGGGTGTGTGAGTGTGAGCGAGACACTGGAACCAGGCTGACGAAAAGAGGCAGGGGTGCAGTAAGGGAGCGAAAGGTTAGGATGATTCTAAAAAAAAAAACGTGTGAGATCATTGACTTCAATGATCATCGTTCATCAATCATTTACATTATAAATAATGTTTTATTTACAATTGAATCACTAAAAGCATGGTTCATTTCTCTTTTATTTTTTTGGCGCAAAAAAAAGGAGCCATCCAAAATATCTGTACAGCCCTGCCCCCACCCCCCCCCCCCCCCACCCCCATCACCACCACAAATCCCAAGTACAACTATTGATTTAGCTTTAGTATGTTATAAGCATTTACACCATAAAAGATTACCTTTAGCACATTTATTATTTAAAAAAAAACATTAGTCTTGTGCCTGGTGGTGTGGCGGCCCAATATGTCTTCATCGGGCCCACAATTCTTGGCCACGCCCCCCATATGAGAGGTATGGAATACAGGCGCTCTGACAGGCCGGGGCGAACCAACCATGTTCTTCCAAGTGACTTTGAGTTGTTCCACTACTTTGACTTAAAATCACTAAATCACTGTTCTGTGTTCGCTCTGATCTTCAGAGTACATTGTATGTTCTGAAACATCACTGAGTGCATTATAGAGTCATCACAGACATCAAAGCCATTCTTCTGTATCGGCTTGATTGATGTGACGGCCATGTTGGTAACTCTGTGATGCTGTGCTTATTATACTTACTTCTGCTCCATTTCTTTAAAGGTTATATTATTTTAATTGTGTTGTTACTCAAACTAACTACACCTTGTTCAGTCCTTAACTGCGAATGGGTGCATCGTTCTTTGGTTTATCAAAGGAAAAGTAAAGTTAATTTGATAGTTTGGCGAAATTCTTCTATCTTTTTTTTTTTTGCTAAACTAATCGACTTGTTCAAAGAATTTTCTTCTCCTATTGCAGCGTTCTGTTTTCATTTGACCTTGTTTCGAGGCTGTCGGCGCTCCTTCCTGCAGGATTCCTCGTACAACTCCGGTTTGTGTTTGTATTTTATGCCCCCGGGCAACTCATTTTTGTTTGAAGAAAGAAAACGAGTCTGAAAAAAGCTCAATATGAGAGTTATTAAGAAGGCTGTTTTTTGGAAGTGTATAGATGTTGTGTTTTTGTAGAACCCTTTTTCAGCTCTGACTGCTGGGACTGTTGCAAGTTGAAGACGTGCAGGAGGTGTGTTATGCTCTGGTGTTTCCTGGTGTACACCTTGACATTCTGCCGTCCTGTTTCGCTCCAAATCAAATCAAAAACGTACACAAATCTAATTTGAATTCCTCTCTTCTTCTCTGCTAATTAAATCATGCATATTTTAAAGGACATGATGTGCACAACATGTACGCCGATGTACATCCCAGGCATTGTTATAAGACGGCATATAGCCAAGTTACGTTACTGCAACTCTGTCTGTGTTGGCCGGAGTGATTGTTTCATGCTCTTTCACCTCCAGTCTTTGTAGGGATTTGATTTCTCCCTTCAGATGAGGACAATGATAGTGACATAAAAGTTAAAACACAGTATAGGAGGATTGATGGTGTGGGAATTTAGTCCCTCTGTTCCTCTCCCCATCTCTTCAATATTGCACCAGAGCAGCGGTGCACTTGTCAACGTGATGGGGCCGATAAAGACAGAGAAAGACCTGCTCTCCGATGGGATGCGATGCTACAAAGAAAAGCTTGCCATGGAGACTCTACATTATTTACTTCTTCTTCTTCTTCTGCGACTCCAGATGAAACAATGTACAACACAACGGTCTGGACTTTTCACTTTCTATCCCCTTCAAAACAGCGTGACCCACAAACAGCCACTTAGAAGTCAGACCGTTACATTACATTTTGGCTAACGCTTTTATCCAAAGCGACTTCAAAAGGAGTGCACTCAACCATGAGGGTACAAAGTCAGAACAGCAAAAATCAAGTAAGAATACGAGCTTGAAAATAAGCCAATCTGCAAAGTGCCACATGTTAGTGCAGTTTAAAAAAAAAAAGATTATAATCATCTTCACAGCCGAGGTGCAGTCCAACGGGATGTGTTGTTAGCCTGCTGCTGCAGAAGATGTATAGACGTTCAGCTGTTCTAATCAGTCAATCAATGAGCCAGCACAGCCAACAGGGAGCGGAGGAGCGGTGTAGTGGTGTATTGGACATCCATTGAGAGATATCAGTCAGTCAGGCAGAGATTGATTAGTGCTGCTCACTGTGTCTCAGACAAGTAGTTGTGCACATGTTTGATACTTTTCCTTTCAGTGCATATACACTTGTCTTGAATAATATAAATGTATTATAAAAAAAGGGAGACTATCAAGTTTGCATAATCTTGTTTAAGAGAAAGGCGTCATATCGTTGACATTACTTCTTCTTTTATCCATTTTGGCCACTTGCACTAGCTGTTCATATTTGATCGTCTTATTAAGTGGTTATACGGCAAAGTCAAATATTCATTTTCTTTTTTTGGGCTTTTCGGTCTTTGCTGCTCCCGAGGGAGAGACATTAACAGCAGCAGATTGGTGGGGAACAGGTTTAGTACTTTGGGTTCGCCTGCTGCTGCATGAAATGAGATTTGAGACTGCAGTGGGACTGGAGCGCATCGTGAAGTTGGGTGCTGTAAAAAAAACCCAAACAATTAGCCAAGAGACACTAAAAAAAGCCCCATTGAGCTAAAGGGGACTTTGTGTGATTCTTTGTGGGTTTGTCACTAAAACCGCAGTGCCACAGTGTTCACACTACACATTGATTATTATGATAAAATCTAAAAACATATCGATTGGTGGCGGCTTACACCTTGCAAGCTGAAAACACAATTACTGACACAATTACCTTTATCACAGACTTGTAACTCGTAAAAGTTGCCTATTTATGAATGGTGCAGACATAGGAGCAACGCAACTGATTGTGGTGGGAACTAACTTGCTTCTTAGCTGATACAAAAAACAAACTTAAATCCATCTATGCTTGGTTTTGTGTAGATATAATGACAGAAGATGCTTTAGAGCTACTCATTCAATATGAGATTCAAACATAGAACATAACGGAAAGAAAATACACACAAACATTGAGTTTATACAATATCACAATGATTGATGTATGAGTATACTGTATATAGAATATACAATATATAGAATCCCTCTTTTTTTTTTTTTTTTACAGTGATACCAGCTGGCCGCTAACTGTAGGTTTTTTTAATCGTTTTGGGCTGACAACAGACGCCGTATTGAGAAGCGAGGCAATCAAACTCTGTGCCAGGAAAAATCTAAAACACTGAGCTGGAATTAAGCTCCATAGAGCAATAGGTTTAGCTGCTGAGTCAAATGAAGACGCTGTGTGTGTGTTTGTCCATTGTCACATTACGCATAGTCGTTTGAGTCATTGACCATATAGAAGTATTGGTCGGTGCAGCTTGAAATGTTGCATATATGGATGCATAAAAGCATATTTAATCACCAAGCACAACCGGGGCTACAGAGCAGGATCCAGCCCCCTTTCACTCACTGTCCACAGCTATTACAAGGTCTAGTCTTGATTGATACTTTCCTGAGTGAAATGACATTTCAGAAAAGAGTCTATAAAAGGAGGAAGGGGTGATCACAATGGAGTGCATTTGTGTTATGTATTCAACATTAAAGTGCAGTTTTTTTCCCTCCCACCAAGTCAACTTTGCCACCATAGCTCATTATCTCAATGACTACCAGAGTGCCAGACCTTTTTTGCCCGAGAGGAGGAATATAGCTCTTCACTTCAAAAGGAAAAAAACTCAGTGAGAAATAAAGTGATTTGGAAGCCGACGCCATTCAGAGGTGATATTCTTCTTTTTCCCCTCTGTGTAGAAGCATTCATGTGGTGGGAACTAACTTGCTTCTTAACTGATATGCCTCACAAAAACAAACTTAAATCCATCTATGCTTGGTTTTGTGTAGATATAATGACAGAAGATGCTTTAGAACTACTCATTCAATATGAGAAGATTCAAACATAGAACATAACGGAAAGAAAATACACACAAACATTGAGTTTATACAATATCACAATGATTGATGTATTTCAGTATACTATAAAATAGAATATACAATAGGGGAGAGTGGCCTAAGTTGTGCTGGTGGGGAAGTTGTGCCACCCCTTGTTTCTAGAAAATTTCCATGATCAAGGTTTTTTGATTATTGTGTCCGAACAATTATAGACGTTTGAAAACATTTGACACATGTTTTAGTGCTTTAGTATGCTACACTTTGAGTCTATACAGTTAGCACGATGTCAGCCCTAAACTGCTACATCATGCCTATTATCCAAAATTCTGGGGTTGGGGTGATTTGTGCCAAAGGGCCTAGGTGAGTTATAAGTAAGTAAGTAAGTAAAATGTATTTATAAAAGCACATTTATGACAGTTTGCACTGTCCAAAGTGCTGTACATAGTGCATTCAGCAGGTAAACAATGAAGGTAAAATAACAATAGCAAAAATAAAAGACATAAAGCCCATACATCCACAAATATAAACAAAGATAGTAGTGCAGAGGTAAGATAGTTAATGGGGAGGAAAAACCAGGGTGTACAGATGGGTTTTGAGCCTTGATTTAAAGGCAGAAATGGAGGGGGAATCACATTTGTCAGGTGGCAGTCACAAGCATGGAGCAACTAGTGCAAAGTACATTTCTGAGAGTTGTGCCAGTGGCATGGCTGTATATGCTGGTCACCAAAAAGAAAGTGATTGTCTACAGTAGCTCAGAAGAGACTGACATCTCCATTCCACTTAACGACACCACTGATGAGAGTTCAGATGGCCCGAAAGATGATAATGGTGACTTTGTCATTGTGAGCTTTGCAGGCAAAACCACCTAGATCTGCTAGGCCTTGTTTAAGAACATTGACCTTCAATCTTTGTAAAATATGTACTTTATTTACTTTAAATAAACCTTAAATAAGTAATTGTCTTATGGATTTGTCTTGCATTACAGTTTATGAGATATATATCAATGGCACAATTTAACCCATGGTATTCTCTCTTGTGGCACAACTTACACCACACCGGGGGCAAGTTGTGCCACAAGACAACTTTTTTTCTGAAAGCTATATTTCTTAAACAGTTTATTCCAGATCCAAAGTTTTTATTGCCAGGGATGCACAACATCCTGAAATATATGTACATATTTGAGTTGGAGACATAACTGTCAAGGCCTCACTTTAAAATCATTTTGAGTAAAAAGTGGCACAACTTAGGCCACTCTCCCCTATATAGATTTTTTTATTTTTTTTTACAGTGTACCAGCTGGCCGCTAACTGTAGGTTTTTAAATCTTTTTGGGCTGACAACAGACGCCTTCCTTCTGGGATGAGAGTGTTGAGAAGCGAGGCAAGGAATCTCTGTGCCAGTGAAAATCAAAAACACTGAGCCGGAATTAAGCTCCGTAGAGCAAAAGGTTTAGCTGCTGAGTCAAATGAAGACGCTGTGTGTGTGTGTTTGTCCATTGTCGCATTACGCATAGTCGTTTGAGTCATTGACCATATAGAAGTATTGGTAGGGCTTAGGTCTCTCCCCATTTCTTAGTCATGTCTGTATTTGTTGTGATTGTTTGTTTATTTAAAAATTTCAAAAAAGTCAATAAAAATCGTTCATGGAAAAAAAAATAAGTATTGGTCGGTGCAGCTGGAAATGTTGCATATATGGATGCATAAAAGCATATTTAATCACCAAGCACAACCGTGGCTACAGAGCAGGATCCAGCCCCCTTTCATTGAAATGACATTTCAGAAAAGAGTCTATAAATGGAGTGCATTTCTGTAATTTACATTCAACATTAAAGTGCAGTTTTTTTCCCTCCCACCAAGTCAACTTTGCCACCATAGCTCATTATCTCTCAATGATTACCAGAGTGCCAGACCTTTTTTGCCCAAGAGGAGGAATACATCTCTTCACTTCAAAAGGAAAAAAACTCAGTGAGAAATAAAGTGATGTGGAAGCCGATGCCATTCAGAGGTGATATTCTTTTTTTTTCCCGAAGCATTCATTTCAGAGCTGTATTCCTGCTCAGATCCCCCCGTTAGTTGTTAGCCTCAATGACAACTTGTCTCGCCATGGTCCTCGGAATGAAAAATGAATGTTACGGCTCTATTCCATTGTGGCTGACAAATTACATCTGCATGCCTGTTTGCGTTGAGGTCTCTGCATGTGCTGCATTGTTTCAGTATGGTCTGAGCCGGTGGAAATAAGAACAATTAATCTGCTTCTATATGATACTTCCTGCGGCAATACGGCACTACATTATGTCGTGTCACTTTATATGCCACATTACACAAGCTGTTATGCTGCAGTTTGACCATATACTGTGGGTTGCACCAACAAGGATTAAGTGAAAGAGAAAAGAGAAAACACTTTTTATTTATTTTAGGAAATATGTTTATTCACAGCCTTTCCTGTTGCCCCCATGAGGAAGCTTGAGTAATTACAACAACACAGCCGGCGCATCTACTTGAGGTAAAGCCTTCAGTGATGGCTCATGGATTTGATTCCTTCCTGCTGTGCATCCAGGTTCTTTCTTAGCAGCAGAGTCTACAAGTGAAACATCTATTGGATGCTTCTTGGGATTTTTCTGTGGTCCTGCGCCAGTGTTGCGGGGGGGTGGGGGGGGTTTGAGAAATACAGAGAGAATTTTGTGGAGCTGATAGGCCTACTCAACTCATTGCCGATGGCTTGAATGTTACCGGCAATCATTTTTATGAAATAGCTACGCAACTTTTTTTTTTATGCAAATGTGGGCACAATTTGTTTAACATTGTCACATTTGCATATTTTTATTCAAAAACATTTATAAAAATCATTGTTTTAATGGAAACAAACCGGCTGACCAAGTTTCATGTTGACGTCTAGAAGTTAAAACTGTTACCCTATGCACCCACAGTGTCTTGCCTTTAACTTAACTGATGGTCCAAATCAATGTTTTTCTTCCAGCAGACTGGTATGGCCCCTTGCTCTGCCTGATATCAACATGCTGTGGGGTTGAGTCCCAGCAGACCGAAGGGTAGATCCACACCAGCAGCTTGACTCATTCATATTGAAGCCCTCCCTGCAGACCTCGGGTCATGGCGGCATCTTACACAAGATCTCATTAAAACTGCAGCCAACAATCAGGAGGCCAAACCTGGTATTTAACCCGTTCATAATGTGCATCAGGCAAGGATGCTGAATGTGCTCATACAGGTGGAGCTGCTGTGTCCTTGAAAAAGAATCTATTGTTTAGGGAAAATGGATCAATACCTCCATCAAGGTAGAATATAAACCTTGGAAAACAAAGATTCATTCAATCAATGGGAGCGTGCCCTTACCACAGCCATATGGTCCCACATTTCTAGGATTTTTTTTCTTTCAAAATTAGGCCCTATGTTCCCACTGGAGCGTGTCTATCTTCCCACAGGCCGATGGTCCCACATATCAAGTCATCTAACTATATAATAGAGAAGTAGGGCTGTGGGAACATCAAGACAAGAAAGCAGCCATTCCCAACCGGGGGTACTATTAGCCCAAGATGCCCCAAACACTGTAAAAAGTAAAGAAAAAGGTATCACATCTCAAGTTCCCAAGTTTAGGAGGACTTCTACAGCCAAAAAGCCTCAACGTTAATCTATTGTGATGAGAACGTTTGAAAGGAGCCAGTTGAGGTGGTTCGGGCATCTGGTAAGGATGCCCCCAGGGCGCTTCCCTAGGGAGGTGTTCCAGGAGCGTCCAGCTGGAAGGAGGCCTCGGGGAAGACCCAGGACTAGGTGGAGAGATTATGTCTCCACGCTGGCCTGGGAACGCCTCGGGATCCCCCAGTCAGAGCTGGTTGATGTGGCCCGGGAAAGAGAAGTTTGGGGCTCCCTGCTCAAGCTGCTGCCCCCGCGACCCGATTTCGGATAAGCGGTTGAAGATGATGATGATGATGAGAACGTTTGTAAATAGATAAAGGACTGTAACAAGACCTCGGTTTTAATATCAGGGAAAACTGTGAAATAGTCAAATAGCATAAACGGTGGGCTACAGCAGGGAAGAGAAAGAGGAAGGGGAGGAGTTTGGCGCTATCATCTAGCGGGAGCGCTATACTAGTTGTCGATATCCGGTTAGCAAGACTAGACTAATACAAATGACCAAACTACCCAAAAATCATTTGACACTCGAGAGAAAAATCTCCTTTGTGACAAAGCAGTCTGGAACCATAGATAGAGAGCCATGTAATGAATCCAACACGAGCCCAAACGGTCGATGAAACAAAACACGGCTAATGATCCTCAAAGACCGAGGAGCGACTGTGTTTATTTGCACATTAGCGGAAACGAGGGCCATTACCCCATCTGCACACACTCTTTAAGTCCTGAGAGAGAGAGAGAGAGAGAGAGAGAGAGAGAGAGAGAGAGAGAGAGAGAGAGAGAGAGAGGGCTCCCTACCTTTCATCTTTTTCGTCCTCCGGCTCTGTTTCAGGCCTGAGAGGACACAAGGGCTGGAAACATGTTGTTAACATAATCGCTGGTTTAGCAGCTCGTTACTCACGGCCCAGTGAGTACGAGCATGGGGGGGGGGGGGGGGGGGTTGGGGGGGTGGGTGGGAGATGTGTTTTAATCCAGATGATGAAGTCAAAGTTTGTTATGTAGGCCCACATTGCTGATGCAGCATATTCAGAGCTATGGTCATTCATCAATGTCAGGCGCTGGAGTGGAGAGAGGCTCATAATCAGTGTAAACTCATGAATACACAGACCGTAAACTCATCGTGCTGATGTGTTTTTGTTCTGTTTGTATGTACTGTTACTGTATGCATAAGCTGTTCATGTTATTGATAAAAACTCTCAAAAGCTGCCAGACTCAGAATGGCTAAATTAAATATGATTTTACACAAGAATACAGCATACATACAGTATGTATACTATGTATACACAAATATATAAACACCACAAGGTCAAACAATGAAAAATAAAATAGAAAACAGGGATCTCCAAATAAAACACGCATGAGAACAATTAAAGAGCCTTAAATGAGAACACCTTGAATAACCCGTGCTAGGACAGGAAAAGACTGGAGTCTGGCGAGAGAGAGAGAGAGAGAGAGAGAGAGAGAGAGAGAGAGAGAGAGAGAGAGAGAGAGAGAGAGAGACACAGAGAGAGAGAGAGAGACAGAGATGAATACAAGGGAACGGGTGGCAGATTAATTAAGTCTGTGGGCACACACGAGGGGCCCCGGAGGATCTCTTCCCTCGCTGTGAGCTAGAATGAACTGAAACGCGCCAACTAAAGTCTGAGACACAAACGATAAGAGGAATGTATACTTGCAGAGTTTAAATCTCCTAGAGGGGACTTCCAAATGGTTCCCCACTCCATTAAAAAAAAAATCCAATTAACTTTTCCCAAATGTAAAGGATCTCTCACTACTATCAAATGACCATGTTTTTTCCTGGCTAAAGTACACTTACTGGGTTATTTCTGACTGGAGGACATCTGCCAGAATTCCAGAGTTACAATGCAGTACAGGATTCAACATCTTCCTCCCTGGAGGCCTTCAGTGCTTTACAGGTAGACTATATGGGATTTTTGAAAGAAGCTATAAGACATTCTTCATGTTCAAAAAGTTGAATGCATAGCCAGTGAAAACACACCATTGCTTTTTCTCGGTGTACTGGTGAATTTTGACGCTATACAGCCCTACTCGGTCAGGTGTGTGACCGGCCGTTAACTTATGGTTACTAATGCTAGCAACCGTAACATTAGCAAATTAGATACTTCTCTGTCATGTGCAGACAATAATCACTTTAAAAAAAACATTACGTTAATGTTTTTTTTATGATTATCAAAAGGGATGATGAGTGTACACTATTGGAATTCAATTGGGATTCCCAACTGACCTGACCTCTGCTGTGGGTGTTTTACTTGACTTATTCTTAATGACCCATACATCATTATGTCCACCCAATGCTCCCCGTAGACCTTCATGTAATGACACAATGGATAGAGATGTGCTCGGAAAGAGGGGAATTCTGGGAGTTTAAAAGGAAAAATCCAATTAAATTAACACGTGAATTAGTTCACTAGCCATTTAAGCGCACTACTCAGCCTGGGAACATACTTATATAATGTCCTATGAAATCTAGGAGCTATGTAAAGTCTGAGAAAATACACCCTGACGATGTCATCCGGGATTATCTCGGACTCAGAGACGAAACCAGTTTTGCAGAAAGTTACAAAGTACAGGCATTGATTTTTAAAGACAGAGCCTTGCATTCGTTTATTTGGGAACTATAGATTTATGCAGTTCCTTGATCTACACTTAGGACTTTTAAGATGTATTTCCGCCTCTGCTCGTTCAACCTTTGACAATTCTGTTTGTTAATCTTTTCGTCATATTTTGAAACCTCCAAATGAAATGGTAGGGTAATACTAATCTGCTAGCGCATCACATTAACATCTGTTTCATGGATGTGTATCTCCTGGTGGATTTTAGAATATTTACTATTTGCTGTCTAAAGGAGTTCACTCAATGAAGGATAGAGTTGTCTCTCCATGATCAATCAATCAATCAATCAATCAATCAATCAATCAATCAATCAATCAATCAATCAATCAATCAATCAATCAATCAATCAATCAATCAATCAATCAATCAATCAAACTTTATTTATATAGCACTTTTCAAACAATCAAATGTAACACAAAGTGCGTAATAACCCCCCCCCCCCCCACACACAACCCCCCCCCCACGACACACCCAGAGATATGCACACATGCAGAAACAATCCCCCCCTCCCATCCATTCATAACCGAATCCATAACATTGTGACAAAATAAGAAATTCATTCAAAACAGGAAGGAGACTGTGCTGAGGGAACTCCGTCATCATTGAGAAAACACTGGAGACAATAAACTAAAAGAATTTAAAATAAAGAGATAAAATAAAATAAAAAGCTCTTCATCGTGGTTAATAAAAACATTCAAAATAAAAAAATATTAATATTTAGAAAAAAAAATTGAAAGTAGTTGTAAAAAGTATATAAAAGCAAACTACATACATCAAATAAAATAGGCTATAGAAGATACATAAATACAGTAGGTTGTTAGTAACTGTAAAATAACTGAATGAATGAGTTGTTTCATTAAAAAGCCTGACTTAAAAGGTAGGTTTTGAGTTTGCCTTCAACACTCTCTGCAGCCCTCAAGTCATCAGGCCAGAGTGTTCACAGACGGGTAGCATAGTAATAAAAGGATGCCTCACCGGGAGGTTTTGATGAGGGTCAGAGGTCACAGCCACAGATCATCACCTCAGTAACCGCTGGGTGTTAAACCTCCCCCATATGGAACCGGCGTTCTATCATTATAACATCGCTATTATAATATTATGAATTAGGTTTTTATTCCCTCAGTCTTCCCTTGGCCCAGCTGTCCTGTTAATCGTCACCCTACATTTTCCCATGTGTGATGTCATGTCACACATGGGAAAATGTAGGGTTGGACAGTGAGACCATAAAACACTCTTTCTGCCTTTTCTCAGGCTAGGATGAACGGATTTCTAAAATGTTGCACATTTATACTCCATAGGATCTCAGAGTTCAATACACCTTCATATTTCCAGCGGTGAAGTAGGTCTTTAAGTATCACATCATGTTGATTGACCGCTGGTTTCTTTCTGCAAGCAACGTCCAGTCCATTAAACCTATCACCTGTCCTTTCAAATCTTTTCTTTTCATGAGCGAACACTGTCCATCTGGACACAGTCATATTTTTTTCCATGTCAACACATTTGATGGTCCTCCGCTTCCACTCGGAGCTGTTAACAGGAGTTAAGAGAACCAGATATCCTGCAAATGGATGCTCCTATAAGTGCCATGGCCAGTGTTTACTTTGGCATCAATCAGACTGCTGCAATTATTGCTTCTCTGCCCTCTCTCATTTTGAATACTGACGTGGTGTTGACAGGGCGGCGCTGAAATGAAAGAGGATCTCCATC